>NC_132780.1:44576059-44933559 GCF_048418805.1 Vulpes vulpes | reverse complement strand
TGAGCAGAACAGAGGGCTCTTAAAAAATGAATCAGTGAAATAAGTTTAAAATGTGATAAAGAGGGAACAAAAGAAAATAAGACAATTAGATACTTAAGAAAGAACAATATATTGTGCAAAAAAAGTCATAGTCAAAATTACTGTGGAAAGTTAGTGGGCTTTAATGAAAACAGCTCAATGGATTCTACCAGTAGGAAAATGTTTTAACTTTAGATAAGATAAAGGTATGGTGACTATTATGTATGTGTCATCTTCATGGAAAGAAATAATATCAATAAGAAACATTGTAAATAAGGAATAAAATTGCTTGAGAAAAGTATGGTTCAAATACACAGCAAAATACAGCATCCTTTTGAGTACTTATTGACATATTAGAAATGGGAAACTTTTTGGATATTTTTCTGTGAGTAGTGCAGAAGATTATGTATTTAACTGAGAAGAAGGAAATGTAATCATAGCACAATTTACAATTTTCCAATGAGTAATATTACATAGCCATTGTGTTGTAAATATAAAATTTAGATTCAATCTAGGCAAAGTATAGGACACTGTTTCAGAATTACAATTTTTGAGCACAATGTTGTCATAATTATCAACATAAATAAATAGCTAACTTTACAAAAGAGGTAGAAAAAAGTATAAATAATCAACTAAGAGATGAAATTAAATGGAATCATAAAAATGCTCAACATAAAAAAAGCAAAAAACAGAAAAAAAGAACACATAGAAAACTGTTAGCTTAGAACACATAGAACTCATAGATGTTGATCCAACCATATAAAATATGTTTTAATGTGCATGATCTAAATACATCACTTAAAAGACAAATTGTGAGAATGGATAAAAGCAAGACTGACCTAAATGTTATCTACAAAAATTCACTTAAATATGAAAACATAGATGTTTTAAAAGGTTGGAGAAAGGTACATTATACAAATACTAACTAAAAGAAAGGTGGAATCGCTAATTTTAGGCAAGGGACAATTTGGAACAAGGGACATGACATAATGATAAAAGGGCAATTTTTCAAAACGCCTACAAATTCTAATTGTATTTGCATCTTACAACAGAGCTTCACAATACACAAAGCAAAAACTGTTAGATTTGAAAGAAGAAATAGACAATCCAACTATAGTTGGAGACTTCAAAAATCTCTTCTCGGTAATTGATGATAAAAGTAGAAAATAATTCATGCTATCAATGACTAGAACAATACTGTCAGCCAGTGTGATTTAATTGACACTTATGGAATCCTTAACCATATCAGAATACACATTATTTTTGAGTGCACCTAAAACATTCACCAGGATGGACCATATCCTGACCCACAAAAGCAAATTTAACAAATATAAAAGAACTTAAGTAATATAAAGTGTCTTCTTGGTTCATAACCAAGTTAAATATAGGACAAACAACAGAAAGATATAGAGAAAAGTAAAAATTACTTTGAAACTAAGCAATATGTTTCTAAATTACTTTTTAAAAAATATATTTTGGGGATCCCTGGGTGGCGCAGCGGTTTGGCGCCTGCCTTTGGCCCAGGGCGCGATCCTGGAGACCCGGGATCGAATCCCACATCAGGCTCCCGGCGCATGGAGCCTGCTTCTCCCTCTGCCTGTGTCTCTGCCTCTCTCTTTCTCTCTGTATGACTATCATAAATAAATAAAATTTAAAAAAAAATTAAAAAAAAAATAAAAAATAAAAAATATATTTTGCACTTGATTAAAATGGAAATAAAATGTCAAAATTGGTATGATACAACTGGAACTATGCCCAGAGGGAAATTTATGGCATTAAATGCTTATGTTGGAAAATAAAAAGATCTAAAAACCAGTAATCTAAGTTACCAAATTAAGAAGCTAAAGAAAGAAGACAAACCTAAAACAGCAGAAGGAAATAATAATAATAAAGATTAGCATAGAAATCAATGAAATTAAGAACAGGAAAAAAAAAAAACAGAGAAAAATCAATGAAACCCAGACCTAGTTTTTAAGAAAATCATTACAATGAATAAATCTCTACCAGATTGGTCAAGAAATAAAAAAGACACAAAAGTCCAATATCAGGAGAGAAAAGGGACATTACCACTGACCCAATAAAGGTTAAAAGAATAATAAGAGATTGCTAAAAATACAACTCTGCCCATAAATTCTACATGCTTAGTGAAATGAACCAATTCTGTGAAAGACACAAACTATGAAAACTCACTTAAGAAGAAATAGATAACCTGAATAGTCCTATATGTACTAAATAAATTGAATAAGTAATTAATAATCTTCCACAAAGGGATACTCTGTGCCTAGACAGCTTCATTGGGTATTTCTTTGGGGAAATACAAGTTAAAAATATAATAAAATACAACTACACGAGTCTTAGAATAGTTAAAAGTAAAAACAAACAAAAGAAATCCCACTGAAACCCTGACAATACCAACCACTAGAGACAATGAGGAACAACAGGAACTCTCATTCTATTGCTGATAGAAATGCAGAGTGGTACAGTCACTTTGGAAAAGTCTAGCAATTTGTTAAAAACATACACTTACCGTATGACTCAGCAGTCATGCTCCCAAGTGAATTCTAATTTTATGTCCTCATAAAAACCCGTATTCATAATTGTCAAAAACTGGAAATAACCCAGATGTCCTTCTAGTGAGTGATGGATAAACAAATTGGGTACATCCATACATTGGAATATTGCTTAGCAATAAAAAGAAATGAACTATTAATTCACTCAACAACATGGACAAAATAGAAATGTATTTTGCTAAGTGAAAGAAACCAGACCTCAAGGTCTATATATATATTATGATTTACTCTATAGAGCAATGTGGAAAAGGCAAAACTATATAGGGATGGAAAACAGATTAGTGGTTCCCAGGAATTGTGAAGAGAGGAGGAGTAGACTATAAATGCAACTTTTTAGAGCAATGTAACCATTCTACATGGTACTGTAATGGAGGATATATGAGTTTGCCACAATCTATAATACTCTACATTGTGCTATCACAAATGAATGCAGTAAACTTGTTGAAGGGGATAGGGGAGAAAGAAGCCAAATATTCTTGAAAAATAGTAAGAGTAGATTTTCTAAGCCTAAAGAAAGAACTGTACACAAACATTGTATTTAAGTTTATAAACTTTTTTCTTATAGGAATATGATTTAACAACACTGAAAGTAATTGTATCCATACAGTAGTTTCAGTGAATAAGTAAATACATTGTAGATTATAAGAGCCCAGTCATTTTCACTGTCAGAGAAAGAAGTTACAAATAAGCAAGGTTGGAAATGCTAGGTTGAAATCTACACCAGATAGAGTCAGAGATACCAGTATGAACTCATGTTTACACACACAGAGACACATGTACAAAAATCAACATAGATATGGATGTACACATGGTTTAGTATGGGGTATTTGGGAGAGATACTGGAGACAGACAGAATCATGGTGATGAGTTTAGCAATAAAAGGGCTTCAGAGTGGTAGGGACTCATCTGAGCCACCAGTTAGAGGGCTATAGATCAGTTTCTCAGTTATGGTTTTCTTTTACTCCTCAAGGATTCAGAATGCATTTCCCCAACTGCTTTCTACTTTTGATAGTTGCTCCTAATGTTTCTGCAGTCAAATTAAGTTTGAGGAATGCCGGTAAAAATAATTATACAGCTATTTTAAGAAGAGAAGGAGACAGAGTAGATGCATGGTATAGTTAACTAAAAATCCCAGCCCATCAATGCAGATGGTTGAAAGTTAATTTCAAAAGTTGATAACTCAGTAAATAACTCTTTAAGTGAGTGATAGAAAAAAATTAGGTAATGACCAGAAAATCTTAAAACAGACTTGGTTAAAGGAAATTTCTTGCTGGTGTAGGAATATAGTGACCAGAAATGGAAGTCAGACTGTGATGGTCATTGCCATTTCATCTGGAAATCTGATTTTGTAACCATATGCACATGTGATTTCAATACCAATTGCAGAATAGTGTCACTTCATAAAGGGGATTCCTCAGTCAATTGATTTGGAATATATTTAATATCTTTCCTCTCTTTTGGAAGAGTCACAACACACATCTCTATATTAAAAACTCAGAGAAATAGTGAATTAAAAATAAAAGAAACAAACTTATGAAAACCAGCATTCCTCAAACTTAATTTGTTTATAAATCTCCAGTATCTGTCCCCAAGCCCCCAATAGTGTGGCACAATTTTGGTTCTTAGTTGCAGTGTCCTCATTGCTACTTAATCTTTTTGCTGGTCTGTACCAATCTCATTCTGATTCTTGAAATATGTAAATGACCCTTGAAGCATACATAATTCTCATATTATTTCCTGTAGTGAGAGAGTAAGATGAGCTCTGGGATTCCTCTGTTGGATGTCACCTCTCCTATACGGGACAAGGATCACACTCTTCCTTGAAACTCAGTAATCAAAAAGATAGGCTTCTGTTTGCTGGGTCCTTCAAAGCCTCTAGTGCTGTAGGGGAATATGAGGCTCTCTGCCTTCCCTGGATTTTGATCCTAATGGGATGATATCTGGGAGCCCAGGCAAAAATCTGACTGTAGCTGTTGTAACTTACATGATCCCAAATCAAGGCAGGTGGATTATGTATTCTCTTTGTTTTCACTCTGGATTTATGGGAAGGAAGTGTTATTTTTCCCCTTGTCCAAATATCTTAAATCATTCAAAGGCAGCATTAGACTTTAAGCAGAAAAATGCAAATGTAACTGGGACACTCACAATGACCTAAATGCATGCTGATTACCTTTTCTGTTATTTTCTGCCCTTAAATAAAGAAAATAAAATAAATGTCAGCAGTAAGAAAAATGAAAGTAGGTCAGACTACAGAACCATTAGATCAAAAGCAGTTAGAGCCAAACACACCTTTCCCAAGTGGGAAGCAAGAAATCAACATGTAAATGAAAAGCATTTGAAGAGCTGTAGCAGTTCCTCTATTAGCCTTGGCAATTAGCAGGAGGGCATTAAATTATTCTGGCGACTGCATCTTGTAACTGGAACAAAGTGAAAATGCTGGTAATGTTACTGAAAGAGATGAGTCACTCCAAAACAGGACTTCCATTGCGTGAGACTCATATTATTTAGAAAATGAGGAGAAGAATGGACAATGAAGGATGTTCCTTGCGCATATCATGGGAAAGGGATCTGATTTTGCATTTAGTGTGTGTTTGTAAAGATCTGCTGATTCTTTTCTTTTTAAAGCCCAACACTAACACCACCATGTGACAATATAAAATGTCTACTGCATGACCTTGGTCTTCTATTGAAGGCATACTGACTGTACTTGTTCCTGTAAATGATTGTTATTCCTTGCTGAAAATTTGCTTTTAATGTCTCATTATATGGGGTCAAGTTAACATAGCCATCATTGCCTTATAAAGTTTAACAGAGTTGACACAGGTATGAAGGAAAGAGAGACAGCTAAATAAATGTGGAATGTGCCTGTTAATGAAAAGCTGTTCACAAAGATGTTTTTAGGATGTGGTAAAATTTCAGGGGAAATCCTCTGAAAGAAGGAATGGGAAGAATTCTGTCAATGTAAATAGTCTCTAGGAAAGCTCTAAAAAGTAATGGAATTTTGTAGAGTTAACAATGAATGGTTTAATCCACCATTTGCATTAATTCTTCCAAGAATTTGAACCCATATCTGGGCTTAATACAGATAGTCCACATGATATGTTTGTTCTCTAAAGTTGCCCAAGTTCTTCAAATCTACAGAGAAACTTGAGTTTTTATCTGAGAAGCTAAAGGCAGTAAATCAAGAAGACCCAAAAGATTTTGAGTTTTAGAGAAAGGTATATCTCAAATTTTCTTCTGCTTAATCTGTGGGAGGAAAAAAGTCCTATTTTTACTACTAGTTGTTAGCCTTTAAAATGTACTGTTTTCCATATTGTTCAAGAAAAATGGAGGAAACAGAGCAGGACCCACAATTTTATACATTCTGTAGTATGACAGACATTGCTTCTGTGCTTCTTTGTCTTGGTCTGACAAATGACACTTGCAAGTAGTAAGGAGAACCTTATCTTTCTTTAGCAATATAGCTTATAATACACGGGCTCTGAAAATGGTCATTTGAGTTTGTGACAAATGAATCATTTTTGTTTTTAAATGACCAACATGATGTTTACTCTTTTAAATGTAAAAGTGGAAATACATACATGCTCTCATGTTGGTTTAGTAATCTTTAGACTCTATAGGTTCTATCCTGAGTTTACACACACACACACACACACACACACACACACACACACAAAACTCTTTGACAAGTTTATAGAGAAAGGCAAAGACCCAGGATAACCAAAATAAAAGGCAAAGACCCAGAATAACCAACATAATATTGAAGAAGAACAAAGTTAGAGAACTGACACTATCTGACTTCAAAACTTAATGTAAATCTACAGCAATCAAAACAGCATAGTATTGGCTAAAGAATAGACAAATAGATCAATGAAACAGAGAGTCCAGAAACAGATTACATAAATGTAGTCAATCAATCTTTGATGAACAAACAATGCAAACCAATGAAGAAATAATAGTGTTTTCAACAAATGGTGCTTAAATAGCTGGATGTCCACAGGAAAAAAACAAAGCAACCAAACCAAACAACAACAAAATTAAAAAGAAATGACTCTATATATACACTTTACATCTTTCACAAAAATTCCTTAGAATGAATGATAGACCTAAATGTAAAACACAAAACTGCAAAACTTCCAGAAGATTACACAGTAGAAAATCTAGGTGACCTCGGCTGTGAGTTCTTAAGTACAATGCCAAAAGAACTATCTGTGAAAGAAGAACTGATAAGTTGAACTCTATTAAAACAGAAAACTTCCTCTCTGCACAAGACACTGTTAAGAGAATGAAAATTAAGCAGCTACATTGGATAAAATATTTGCAAAAACACATATCCAATAAAAGACTTGTATCAAAAATATACAAAGAACCAACTACAACTTTGGGTTCTAACCTATATTCTCTAAATACTCATGAGGAAAATGGTTGCCCCTGTGTCCTGCCCCTCAGATTTGACATCCCACTCAAGATTAAAGTAGGCAAGGAGTTTAGGGATTTCTCCTTGTGATAAGTCACTAGGACTTATATCTATATATCTATCTTGCCATGTACATGTAAACACATTAAGTTCTAACTTCTCAAGATGGCAGACACATATACAAAGACATGAGAAATTCTTGGGCAAGGGAACAATTGACAGCAGCTCCAAAACTAATTAGACAAGGCAGCAAATGGAACAGTACTAGTCTTGCTCCAGGGCACTCAGTAGAGCCTAGAACTTGAGGATCAATGAATGAATTTGATCCTGGCACCATGGAGTGCTGGTTTGCATTTATATGTTTTAAATAGGAATATGTGTGTTTACATTTGGTGTCTTTTTTCTTGCCGGACTAAACTTACTATATAATAGGCCGTGTCATTGCTACTGTTTACCTTACATCTTTTTTCATTAGGTAGCTCATTCAGTTATAACCAGTCCCTAGCATACTTTGCAACCCAAATCACTCCCTGAAGTGTTTCCATAAGCTCCAATTTGGCAAAAATACAAAGCTAGACTTGCTTTTGGAATTTAAGAGCGCTAAAAAAATGGAAGCCCTCCCCCATGCATCAAGCTTATTTACATTGTCACCATACCTACCCAAGAAATCAAAATGCTCCCCAGTTAGAGTCTTGCTAGGTTTAAATTGATGTTTTATTTAAAAGAATGTGAGGAGGGAAATATTCTATATGAGCTGTTTGCGAAAGAAAACATGAGAAAAAACCCATTCTGAAATGTTCATTGCAGTAATGATGCTTTGAAAGCAATTTTTAGAATGTCATATATGCAAGCATCATTTTTATTCCTGTTAGTATGAAAGGAACTTGAAATGATGATACTTAGCCAAACTTTCCAAGTGCTTCCCAGTTAGGCAGAGACAGAATATAATAAGGAAGCCAATCATGGTTTAGTCAACTGGCAAAATTCCTATTTTCAATGGAAATCAATTTTTTTTGTGATAGCAATTTTTTTCCATTACATCTCTATTAAGTCTTCCAAAAGAACAAAGAGTGATGATGGCTTACTATCTTGTATGATTTTCAAGTTTACCAGAAAGCACCTTCTCCTGGAACATGTGGAACTTCTCCAATGTGGGGCTCCCTTAGCCAATGGAGGGGAGGGGGCTGAATTAAGTGTCATAATGTACATTTATTTTTTGAGCTTTTTCCCTGGCAATCAGAAATTTAGAAAAATTTGGCTGTCGTCTTCCTACTGCTCTAAATGATTTTAGTTATACTGAGTCCTTTTTTTCCCCAGTTTATAAATGCTCTTACTGAAGACTTCTGGCAGGGGATTTCTTTAGAAGCATTGAGGAAATCTGTCTTGCCATCTAATTTGGCTACTTTAAGTGGCTCATGCTTTGTTTATAAAAAATTAATTCTGATTCCCAATCTGACAGGATCTATGATTTTTTTCCTTATGTTTGCAAAACTGCATGAAAATTTTCTTTATTGCTGCCTTTGAAGTTTAATTCCGTAGGAACCATGTAGTCCTATAGAAGCCAGAAAAGGTAACAGAATACTATGAGAAAATGGTATTCATAGACTTCCCAGGGGAAAAAAGATAGGAAAGGAAGAGAAAAGAAAAGAGAAATCCTGCTGGTTCAGTACTCCCAGCCCCATGGCAGGATTTTTGTTTCAGGCAACAAAGATAATCTGTGAATCTGCGGGCACATATCTAAAGTCACTTAGACCTACACATTCTCTGATTGTCTCCGTCTGATTAAACAAGCCTCAAAGACATAATGAATAATTAATGATAAATCAATGTCCACATAGAATAAAAACACATTTAAAAGGATTGTTTTATGTTTAATTCCCAAGTGAATGCTAAGCTTGTCCCCTTTTGTGAGCTCTTTCATTACTACTGTCGAAGTTTTTTAGATTTTCAATTTCAGAAATAATTAAAAATAAGAAGTAAATATTGAATAGCTCTTTTACAGGCTGCAGAAAATGTGTTTTGTATATTATCCTATTGAATCTTCACAACACTGTGGATAAGTTGGTTATCAGCATTGTGGTATTAAAGGTTTGAGCTCTGCAGATGAGTAAATGGAGATTTGGGATCTCATGTGACTCCACCAAATCTGCAAATCTGCCTTAAGTAACACTATTGGTCTCATCTCAAGTATCTGATAATCCAGCTCTGGGCCTTTTCCATTATATAAAACCTCATTTTTAAGAGAAATTTCCCAGGCTTAGGACAGACTCATGAATGGGTTGAGGAAGCTCTGCAGTCTTGAAGGACAAGAAGGGATCCACAGAAACCTTCCATCGCATGTGGACCTTCACTATCTTGCTTGTATTCTCTTGATATGATATGGCTGGGTCCTCACTATTATTTCTTTAATTTACTCCCAGATAGATATTTAGAAGAGAGTAAGTCCTAAACATCTAATGGTGTCATAAAAATCTGTTTTATTGCCTCCTTCTCCTTCTATATAATTTCAAATAATTTCAATATTTATAATTGAAATTGTTATATTATTATTATATTATATTATATATTATAATTTCCAATAATTTCAAATATTTATTTGTGATGTTAACATTGCCTCCTTTCTTTCCCTTCTATATTTTATCAGAAAGGAAGGGTAGGAAGTACATACAGCAGAAGCACTCAGGTATCTAAGCCTCATCATGTATAAGGCTGGTGAACTACAGCCACGAATTTCTGAATGTATCTTTCATTTCTAGTCTTTCTTGCCTCTAAACTTCAAGCCTCTTTTTGTGGAGTTAAAAGTACTACTTTTCCTTGGCCTTTTATTTTCAAGATTTTCAAGAGTTCATATAAACATTAAGCAATAGCAGTGGCGCCAACATTTCTTGGGCATCTGCTTTGGACAAAGCACTTGTGAGACATGTGATATAACACAAAGTTAGGCTGCTTCAAGCAAGAGGCAATCCCTTCATCGCACCCATCTCCCTGCTTCCCCATTCTGCTACAGACTTGCTGGAGGGAAGAGATATGGTCTTCTGACCACCAATAGGATTGTGCAGAATATATCAAGTCATCTTGAGTAGTTTTGGTCCAATCAGAATTTATTTGGTTTTGGGTAAAGAGTAATAGTGATCCCCACTTTATGGGATATTTTAAGGAAAAAGTGACACAATGTATGTTTAAACAAATAGTGCTTGAAACACAGCACTTGGGAAATGGCAACAATTATAGTTGTATGTGTTATTTAGTAATAACCCTGAAGAATTTTAGTAATAATCCTAAAGTTGGAATGATGAAGGTGGGAAGTAGGTTCAATGCAGATACTCCCTTTGAGAGCCTGAAATACAGGCATTTCTTCTTGAGCATACTGGCAGTTGTTAAGGGCTTTGTGATCAAAGATAACTTGGGATCTTGCTTTAAGGTGTCACTGGTGGTTTCTGATGAACTACTTGATCTCATACATAGGAATTTAACTGAGTGACTTCCTCCTGAATCCTTAACAAATTCTTTGAAATATAACATTTCAGAGACATTGAGGATCATGCTAAGCAACATGCGTTATCTCTTCAGATGTCCAACAGTTACATATTTAGCATCTTTCAAATCAAGATCCCCGAGAAAGTCAAATGGGAAGAATTACAGCAATGATAAAATTAAAGAACTTCAACTCAATCCCCAAATTCAACAAGAATATTTTCCAGCAGAATGGAAGATAGAAAAATAAGAAAGGTACTCTCTTCTTGGACTTGGGAGGGACACAACACAAATAACTACAATACATGTTTTAGAGTAGAGACAGGGATAACTAGAATTTACATAAGGAAAAGAGATATTAATTCTGAGAGCAAGGGTATGGAAAGTAGCCAAGGAATAGTTGGCTTTGGAGTCTGGGTCTTGAAGTTTGGTTAGGAGGCTGATAAATGGAAGAAGGAAAAGAGTACTTGAGACAGAAAGAACACATGAATAAAGGCACATAAGTGGGAAAAGGAGAAAATTACTGAAGAGAACTGCAGTTTAAAAAAATTCATATGCTATTTGAGAAGTGTGACCAAAAGTTGATTCATGGTAACATTTCCCAACTAGAGGTGTGCTGCTGTCTTGATAAATGAGTAGTGATGTCTGAGAGTGGAAAATACCAGCTTTGCTTTGCCCTGTAGGGGATGCACGTAATGATCTGCCCACCCAGCTACTGTTGATTACTGCAGCTCAGGGAGCTCCAATAGTTACAACAGAGAAAGGAAGCTGTATAATTGATTGACAGGTTCCCGGAAACTGAGTGTCTGCTCCTTTATTATTTGTTCTCTCTTCACCATCACTTGGCAATTTATGGTATTTCGGTGTGGATGAAAGGAATGAGTTTGAGTTGTTTTACTGAAAAGAAAGTGTAAAGATCCATAGATTCAAATGTAATATAATAACTATGTGTTAATCCTTTCCCTGAAAGTCTGATTTAAGCCAACTGGAGTCAGAATTTTTATTATTTTTGTAGTGCCACTCTCATGCCTTTCCTCTAAGAAATTTGTAGGATTTTGTCAATTTAGATTGCTTACAGGGTCAGTTTATCCATTAGGCACAGTAGCCATATGGCTGATGACCCTCAACATATTAGGGTGCCACAATTTTTTTTTAATTTCTTTTAACGTCAGGAGAGGAAACAAACTTTTTGAATTAAAGAAAAAGTCTCATTTTTTTAAAAAAAATGAAAATTTTAGGGTCCTTGAAAACTCTATTAAATTTTGCCTAAGGTAGGAAAACAGTGAAGTATTTAAAGTTACATCAAAAGTTGGGGTGCCTGGTTGGCTCAGTAGGTAGATCTTGGGATATTAGATCTCAGGATTATAGGTTTGGGCCCCATATTGGGTTAGATCACTTAAAAAATAAAATCTTAAAAAAATAAAAAAATATATATCAAAAGTAAGGTTTAAAATTAATATTGTTATGGAAGAAGAGGCTCATAAAGGCAAAAGTGCCCAAGACTTATGAAAGTCATAATATGGCCCCTCCGACACCTCAACAGAAATTCTCTAACAAAAGAGCTTTTTTCCCATCTCACTAAAATTAATGGAAAAGTCACAGAATTTAAAATAAATGACTCAGATTTGAATACAGTTTTACCACTTATTTTCTATGTGACCTTGAGCAACTTGTTAGCCTATCCAAACTTCTTTTTGCTCATCAGTTTATGAATATCACAACTATTATCTCCTTCTGTCTTTGGCCCTGCCATATTCAATAGCTCAGGCCATTATGTTTACTGTTTTAGGAAAGGAAAAACATGAGTGAATACCCAAGGCTGAAATATCTGGATCATGTAATAAACACGTGTTTAATTTTATGAAAAAGCATCAAGTTGTTTTGTGTAGTGGTTGTGTCATTTTGAAAATTTTATTTATTTATTTATCATTTTAAAAAATTTTAGATATATATATAGATAGAGAGAGAGAACAGGGTGAGGAGCAGAGGGAAAGGGAGAAGGATAAGCAGACTGCACTGAGGGGGGAGCCCGATGAGGAGCTCAATCTCTTAATCCTGAGATCAAAATCAAGAGTTGGATGCTCAGTAGACTGAACCACTGAAGCATCAAATGGTTGTACCATTTTGTATTACCAAGATCAATGGATGAAAGTTCTAGGTGCCTTTCATCCTTGATAGCATTTGGTATTATTAGTATTACTTACTTTAACCATGCCAATAGGTATGTAGGAATGCATCATTCTGGTTTTAATTTCAATTTTCCTAATGACTAATGATGCTGAATATATTTTAATGTATTTATTTTTCATTCATATACTCCCTTTGTTATCCAAGTCTTGAATATTTTTTATTGGGTTGCTTGTTTTCTTACTGTTGAAGTTTAAGAGCTTTTTATATATTCTAGATACAAGTCCTTTGTCAGGTATGTGAACTGCAAATATTTTATCCTTGTCTGTTGCTTGTCTTTCCATTCTTATAATAGTGTTTTTGATAGAGTATAAATCTTTAATTTTTATACATCCAATTTATAAACTTTCTCTTTTATAGATCGTGCTTTTGGTGCCACATCTAAGAGCTCTCTGCCCACGTCTAGATCATGAAAATTCCTTTCTTTGGAGACATTATAAATGATTTTAAAATTTCAGTTTCTAACTGTATATTGTCAGCATATAGAAATACAAATAAATTCTTGTGTCTGTATTGACTATATGTATAGTCACTAAACTCACCTTTAATTTTTGAGTTTTGTTTTGCCTTTTTGGAGATTCTGCTAGATTTTCCACTTAATCATGTCATCTATACGTAGGGGGTTTTAATTTTTCTTTTCTATATGTGTAGCTTTTAAATATATCTTTTGCCTTTTGCAATGGCAAGACCTTCCAATATGTTGTTAAATAGGAATATTGAGTGGACATCCTCACCTTGTTTCTAATCTTGGGGGAAAGCAGTCTTTCACTTTTACAAAATCTTTCACAAGATCATTAAATGTATCCTGGCTGTAGATTTTTTATAGATGCCTTTTATCAGGTTGTAGAGGTTCTTATATATTCTTCGTTTGCTGAAAATTTTTTCCAGAATGAACGATGAATTATGTCAAATGTTTCTTTTACATCTATTGATAGGATCATGTGGATTTTATTATCCTTTAGAATATTAATGTGATGGATTACCTTGATTGATTTTCAAATATTAAGCCAGTCTTACACTCCTGGAATAAATTCTGCTTGGTTATAGATGATGATGATGATGATGATGATGATGATGATGATGTTGATGATGATGATTTTATTCCTGAACTCAATTTAGTAATATATTGTTGAGGATTTTTTGCATTTATGATAAAGAGAAGTATTGGTCTACAGGATTCTTTTCTTGAACTGTTTTGTTCGATTTGGGTGTCAGGATAATGCTAGACTAAAAAAGATTGTTTGCAAAATTTTTCTGGGTCTTCTATTTTCTGAAATATATTATTTAGAATTGGTGTTAATTCCTTTTAATTGTTTAATAGTATCTCCTAGTAAGATAATATGGGAGTGCAGATTACTTTTTCAGAGATTTTAAACTACAAATTTAAATTCTTTAATAGTTAAAAACTCTTATCTATTTTACCTTCAGAGTTTTACTCCTGTATGATTTCTGAGGAGTTTGTCCAATTCATCTAAATTGTTGAATTATTTGCGTAGAGTTGATTGTAGTATTCCCTTACTATTCTTTTAAAGCCATCATGGTCTACAGTGACATCTCCTACATCATTCATGTTACTGGTAATTTGTGTTTCTCTTTTTTTAATTTGACTATAGTGCTAGAAGTTTATCAATTTTATTATTTTTTGAACAAAACAAGATTTCAGTTTCATTGATTTTTCTCTAATATTTTATTGTTTTAAATTTTATTGATTTCTGCTGCTAACATTATTGTTTCTTTCCTTGTATTTTATTTGGTTTAGTTTACTTTTTTTGTGTCCAGTTTCTTTGTGTGTGTGTGTGTGTGTGTGTGTGTGTGTGTCTAGTTTCTTAAGATAGAAGCTTAGATTGTTCATTCAGGATCTTTATTCTTTTGTAATAAAAGTATTTAATGCTATTTGAAAATATCTTCTATGCAGTAAAATAGCTGCATTCTAAAAATATTTTATGTATTGCATTTTTATTTACTATATTGTATCTATTCAGTTCAAAATATTTTTTCAATTTCCCTTGATACTTCTTCTTTGACTCACAGATTGTTTAGAAGCTTTGTTCAACCACCAGTATGGAGACTTTTCTGCTATCTTTCTTCCTTAATTTCCAGTTTAATTCTATTATGATCAGAAAACACACTTTTTATGATTTCAATTCTTTGAAATGTATTAATGTTTGCTTTGTGACACATAATATGATCTTGGTGAATATTCCATGGACACTTAAAAGAATGTATACTCTGTTATTGCTTGGTGCATTTTATACTTGTAAATTTATAAGCACAATGACAGATTACAATATAAATGTCAATTACATCTACGTGGTTGATAATATTAATCTGTAGCTTTACTGGTTTTCTGTTGACTAGTTTTATCCTTTACTAAAAGTGTTGAAGTCTGCAACTATAATTGTGGATTGTCCATTTCTCTTTTTAGTTCTGTCAGTTTTACTTTATATATTTTGGATTTATATTAGTTTGCTAGTGCAGTGCCACAAACCGAGGGTTAAACAACAGGAAAGTATTTTCTCACAGTTCTCTAGGCTAAGAGGCCAAGATCAAATGGTTGGCAGAGTTTTTCTTTTTGGGGTAGGTCTCTCTCATGGGCTTATGAATGGTTTATGGTTGTCTTAATCTCCTCTTCTTGTAAAGGCACCCATCATATTGGATTAGAGTTCATCCTAACGACCTCATTTAACTTTAATTATCTCTTTAAGAACCCTATCTCTAAATACACATTCTGAGGTACTGCACGTTAGGAGATATAGGAGATAGGAATTTGGGGAGTTCACAAGCCATAACACTCCTCCTTCTGGTTTCCCTAAATCCATGGACTTCTCATGTGCAAAATGCATTCAATAGCCCCAAACATCTTAACACATTTCAGCATCAACTCTAAGCCCAAAATTTCATTTAAATATCATCTAAATCAAGTATGAGTGAGATTCCAGATTTGATTCATCATAAGGCAAAATTCCTCTTCAGGCCCACCAGGATGACAGCCCACCCTTTTAGCTCTTTTGAGTATATGCACATTTTGGCTTGCTTATGTTTTTTTGGTGAATTTACTCTTTATTATTATTATAAGTCCATTATTGCTCATAGTTCTCTAATTCCTATGAAAGATACACTATTTATTTACTAGGTCCTCTTATTTACTAATTCTGTGGAGGTAAACTCAAGCCATACTTAGACCAGTTTTTCTCAAGGAATTAGACTGGATTAAGACCTTTTAGAAGCCCTGAGCATTGGGAAGATTAAGGTGCCTCTGATATTTATTTCACACTTATTTCATGATAAAACTATGTAATAAAGTAATATTAGACATTAAAATAAAAAGTACATGTAAGCTAAAATTAAAACTAGATTCTTTCTAGAAATGAACACATTCATTGAAGCCAAACTTTCTTATTTGCTGGTACCCTAAGTAAATTCTTGGTCTTCCATTAGGTAATTAACCATTGCCAATGAGTGTTCCATAGAATGTAGCCAAAATTGTCCTTTGATCCAATAAATTTGGGAAATGTCAAATATAATATCTCTCCAAAAGATATTAGGCTCTTAAATGTTTTCAGAGGTCCAAATTTAATAAAAACAATTTAAAATTATTGAACTCCATATATTATAATTAATTTCACCATAGAACTGCTTTTCCCATAATGCCAAATAATATCCCATAAAATATGTTTTCCTCTTAGCACATTTTGGAAAATACTACAGAGTACTACATCGTTTTCTAAGCAGTTATTATGTGCTGTGTAAATATTCTAAAATATTACACACTTTACATTATTTATAACATGTCATATTTGGGGCATCACTACTGATGCTATAAGGTAAATATTATTATCTTTTTTGGCAGATGAGGAAATTGATACAGTGAGTTCACATAGCTTTCAACAGTGGAGCTAAAACAGACTTCATTCACTCCTTTTCATAATTTACTCAGCATGGAACAGCAGCCCTTCATTTTTTCTTCCCTAGGAATGGGTTCCCTTCTCTTCTCATCAACCTTGACTCAAACTCCGGAGGGCCCCCCCCCTTATTTACATACACTATTCTAGTAGACTCCTGCCCTCTGATCCATCAAAGATCCTTAATTCCCATGTGGCTCTGACTTTAAATTTATTCGGTTTTTCAAATGAGACTGATACTAGAGAAAATCACAGGGTTGTATATTTCACCTGTGGCCTGCCACAGTCCTCTTTCAGTCTCATTAAAACCAGGAGGCCCTGAAAGACTAAAAATAGTTGCTATGGTGTTAGATAGCAAAAGGAAGGAAAAAAAAATAAACAGATGAGGTAGATGTCAGGAGAGAATGATATGTCAGAGGGCAGCCACTGATGAGTTGGATATACCCTATCCTCAGTTCTCAGTCTCCAAATTGAGGGAGAAAAGAATTTGATGGTATCAGAAAGGCATACTGTTACCCAGAAATCCTGTGCATCTCAAAATATTCAAGGGACTCCCAGCAAGTCTTTTTTCAAGGAGTGAGATATAATAGGGTTTGTTGACAACCTTGTAACAAGACTTTCATCAAAAAAAGTATAAAAATTAAATAATGATTTGTAGGGGATCCCTGGGTGGTTCAGCGGTTTGGCGCCTGCCTTTGGCCCAGGGCTTGATCCTGGAGTCCTGGGATTGAGTCCCGCGTCAGGCTCCTGGCATGGAGTCTCTGCCTCTCTCTCTCTCTCTCTCTCTGTGTCTATCATAAATAAATAAATAAATCTTAAAAAAAATAATAATAATGATTGTAAACTTCTATGTCTATAATATATGTGTTTATTTGTATCAATACATCAATAAAAATGTGGTTTGGCACCCTTTCCTTGGCAAATTCCACAAATAATAAGTATAATTTCTTTAATCACAACATGATTAAAACCACTGAATGGTGTTCAGCTCTGCTGAAATCAAATGATCCACTAATTCACTTATCATAAAATGCATTGTATGTCTTCTAAGCTATGGCTTCTAGCTGCTTAGTCACCCACTAACTATTTCAAGTGTTTGAATATATAATTTGGAAGATGTTACGGTCATATCAGAATTTGAGCTACTTTTCGGCCTCATGTTCACATAAGGTAGGCTTTCTGTCATAGTAACTCTTCAGACAGCTGGCAAAGGTATGGGTAAATTTAAAAGTGAGTAAGGGAATACTAGAAATAGACTCAACCAACCAACCAACAAGCCACATTAAAGAGGTCTGAAAAGGTGAGAATTGGACATGCTGCCTGACTTAGAGCACTGTGGGCTGAGGTCTCTGAGAGGTTTGTTTTTTCCTGGTAGGCCCTAAAATGTACAGAATGCAGTCTTGCTTGGTTCTTATTTACACTGCTAATAAACTTGGTTGAGCAAACTCTCATCTGTTTACCCTCTGACAAGCTTCCTTGGCTATGTCTGGTTGGGAATGCACAAGCCTAGGAGCCTGTAGTCTTGCTTGGGCGGGGTAGTATTATGAAGGGAAAGATCAATGCCATAAGAGTAAATGAAATACCCACAATCCTGGGCCAGCGGATTGACAATCACTTTTAACTGGTCATCATTTTGAAAGGAAGTAGGTTTTGTATTTGAAAATGCCTCTTTAACAGGGAGACATAGGTGGGTGAACATGCAGACAAGATTACAAAGGTGCTGATTTGTGTGAATGTAATACTAGGGGAAGAGTATACCATTGGATTTTCAAGGTGCTGAAATAAAATCGGTGATTTTACTTTTACTTTATTTATTTGGTGGAGGGCAAAGGGAGAGAGAGAGAGAAAGATCCTTAAGTGGACTCCCTGCTGAGTGGGGAGCCCCATGTGGGGCTCAATCCCATGACCTTGAGATCACCACCTGAGGTGAAAACAAGAGTCAGGTGATTAACAGACTGAGCCCCCAGAGGCCCACAAAATCAATGATTTTAGGGTTGTTTAGCTGGACAAAGGTATTTTTTAACAGCTTTATTGAATTATAATCAGCATACAATAAACTACAGATATTTAGAGGATATATGTTTAAGTTTTGGCCTGTTTATAACTGTGAAGCCATCATTACAATCGTGACAGTGAATGAGGCAAAGTTTCCTCATGTCCTTTTGTAATCTTTTGTGTGCTCCCACTCCTTCATGTCCCACCCACCCCCATTCCCAGGTAATCACTGATCTGCTTCCTTTCACTCTAGATTAGTTTGCATTTTCTAGATTTTGTATCAATTGAACCCTACATGTACTTTTTTGGTCTGGCTTCTAATTTCTATTCATTCATTCATTCATTCATTCATTCATTCATTCGAGACACACAGAGAGAGAGAGAGAGAGAGGCAGAGAAACAGGCAGGAGAAGCAGGCTCCCTCTGGGGAGCCTGATATGGGACTCAATCCCAGGACCCTGGGACCATTACTTGACAAAGGCAGATGCTCAACCACTGAGACACCCTGGTGCCCTATTACTTATTATTTTGAGACTCATCTATATTGCAGTTCGATGGTTCATTCTTTTTCATTGCTAAATTATGTTCTACTGAATGATTCTTACCAGTTTGTTTATCCATTCACCTATTGATAGACAGCTGTATTTGCATTGGTTTTCTATTGTTGTATAACAAATGACCCCAAAACTTAGAGGTTTAAAAGAGTAAAACCTGTATTATCTACTTATAATCAGGAATCTGAGTGCAACTTGGCTGGGTACCTCTGGCTCAGAGTCTCTCAATAGGCTACAATCTAGATGTCAGCCAGGGCTACAGTAATCTCAAGACTCAACTGGAGGATTATCTACTTCCAGTCTCATTCACATGGCAGGCCATGCTGGTAGGCCTCAGCTTCCCTAGAGAGATAGGCCAAACTCCGCTGTGGTGGCTGACAAATTCTAAAACCTCAATGGCTCAACATGATGAAGTTTATTTTTGACTCCCACCACAGTCAGTTGCAGGTCAGGTAGCACTTATGTGTCTACTCTAGCTATACTATCTGGAACACATGGTCTCCACAATTACAGTAGAAGGGAAGGAATGATCATGCAGGATGTTTTCTGAGGGCCAAGCCTAGAGGTGCTTCACATTGCAGCGATCTACATCCCATTGTCAGGTCCCAGTCCCATACCCCTAACCTAATTGTGAGGGGAATTAGGTAAATTTCTATTATTGAGCACTAAATGCCACATGCCGTTACTCTAGGATAAGCTTCTGAACCTTATTCAGGCCAAGAATTTGCCTTCCTTTTTCTTGGTTGAATCTGCAGTTCATATTCAGCTCCAGGCACATAACAGGTCCTCAATATATATTTGTGTTATCATTTCAAAACTTCTATGGGGCAATTCTCATTATTCCCATTGCGCATGAATAACCCGAGGATCAGAGAAGTTACATAATAGACCTAAATCCACACAATGGTTAGTCACTTAGTTAAGCCCTGATTTTGTGCTTCCATGTTCCATGTGATACCACTGGTTTTTCTTAGCTGCTTTGGGTCTCTTGCTCGGCCCTGTATTAGGTGGATTCTAACATGACTTTACCTAGCCAGGGGGCACTGATGGTGACAAAACCCATTCTATCTATCACAAATTCTCTGCTTATTGGCTGGGAGTCCCCCAAGTCCTTCCTTTAGCTTTTGTCACAGAAGTCAGTGAGCCTGGAATCTGCCACCACCTTCAATGATCTTTTGTTCTCCTAGTTGCCAAGGTGCTGAGGTGATGTCCAGCATTAGTCCTGGCTCTATTGCCTCTGTGCTACCCCAGTTGGGACTGTGGGCCCCCACATGCAATTTCTTAAAGACGTGCCCTCTAGCTCCTGGGCAAGTAGCCTCCCCAGAGGCTAAGCCACTGGGCTTTCCAAAGTCACAAACTTTCTTCTCAGAGAAGATTAAACTACTCCATCATTCTTTGGACTATTACTGGTTTTCATTCTTTTTCTTCTGTATCAATGCCCCCTTCCATGAAGAGGTGAGTGTCACGCCTCTTTCATTATGGTCCCAAACGCTCCAATACAGAGCTTCTCCTTTAAATTCCATTCCTTCAGATATTGATCCCAAAAGTCACACCCTCCTCCATCCCACTTTAACACACACACATACACACACACACACTCATTCTTCCTTGAAGCTAAGTCTTATGTTTCACTTTAAACTTCAGGCTACAGGAATATTTTTTGCTGGTCCCATCTGCATCAAGATGGATAGATTTCTGAAGATCTGGAACAACATTGCCAGTATCCATCCTCAGACTCTCCTCTGCTCTTTCCTCTCCTTTTTCTCTTCTTCTCACTTCCTCCACCCACCGTGACTTCTTTCTGCTGATCCAGTAATATTTGATTGCCATGCTCCATTAATGATGGTCATGGTTATTTAGTATTTCTAAAACTTTCTATTTTATATCACTTTACAGTCATCATTCTCTTAATTCTCAGAAACTGGGTCAGTGAATTTTCCATGTTATCATGTAATATGCAAAGAGGAATAGTAGCTCAATCTACGGTCACCAGAAGGTCGGGTACCTCTATAAGATGGGAAATTCTGACAGCCTACTTTTTGCTTACTGGAGGCTGACTGAATATATTGCAGACATTGCCTCCCTCTCTTCATTGGGCTATTTGTAATCACTTACAAGATGGTATCATTGTAATAGCAAGAGTACACAGGAACACAGCACTGAGATAATTACAAGCAAATGGAAACCTGAAGGATGGGTGGTAAATGTAGTAAGATTTCATCACCAGGAACCAACTTCCTCAGAATCCTCTGAGAAAAGGGTTAATTTGAAAGCCTTCCCAGTCAAGGACAAGTTAGGATGGCAGCCAAAGAAATAAATATCTACCTGCAGTCCCTCACCGCCCAAGTGAGCACTACTTTATCAAAAGCTGGATGTGTGGTTCATGTTTCATTACCTGGGTCAGGAAGAGTATAAATTTGGAGGCCATATATTACAATTTTCTCCTGTCTTGAGCTGTTAACAGCATACCTCTGGCTTGAGTTGCAGCCTTGAAAATCTATGAGCTCTTTTCTACTTCGTTGGAGCATCGGAAGTGTGCTGACCCAAGAGCCAGAGCAAATGCAATTATGGAAATAACCATGCTTTGTTATACCATTCTGCAGAGACCCTCCTAAGTTTATATTGGAGGAAGAATTTTGCATACACTACCCTGCTCACCATAATTCAATCTGTGTTCTGAGACTCTTCCTTATAGTTGATGAATTGCCCTATAATTGAAATCGCCTTGGGTTTTCACTTTGTTCACTATAAATTGTATAATTCAGGCATTTAAAATTTGCTGACAGATTCACCATCAAACAAAATGGCCCAACTCTTTAAAGCTAAGGCTGCATTATAGGACCAGGAATTCTAAAGCATTTGTGTGTTTGGGATGTCAGCCAATTTAAGAAATAACCATTTTTGACGTATTGATTCTTTTATTTCTTTTATCCTAAGGTAGTGCCTTCTATTTTTCCCAAAAGCTATATGCCCTAAGCTGAATAGTTTCTCCCCAAAATTTGTATGTTGAAGCCCTAATCACCACCCTTTAACTCCCATGTCTCAGAATGTGTTTGGAGATAGGGCCTCTGAAGAGGTGATTACGGTAAAATGAGGCTGTTACTAAGGACTCTGATCCAATCTGACTGGTGACCTTATAGGAAGAGGAAATTTAGATACGCGAGAAGACACCAGAAATGTGCATGCACAAAGAAAAAAAAATCCTGTGAAGATACAACAAGTAAAGAGCCATCTGCTAGCTGAGCAAAGAGGCTTCAGAAGGCCTTAGAACATCTTGTACTTCTAGCCTCCAAAACTATAAGGAAATAAATTTCTCTTAAGCCACCTGGACTGCATTTTTATTATGGCAGCCTTAGCAAACTAACATACTATACAAAGATCAAAGTCAGATTAAAACTCAACTAGCTTAAAAATCTAAAATTTGGGGCACCTGGGTGACTCAGTCGGTTAAGTATCTGCCTTTGGCTCAGGTCATAATCTCATGGTCCTAGGATTGAGCCCCATGTTGGGCTCCCTGTTCAGCAGGGAGTCTGTTTCTCCTTATTCTTCTGTCTCTCCCCCTGCTTGTGCTCTCTCTCTCCCAAATAAATAAGTAAAATCTTTTTTTAAATATAAAATTTTGTTATAGAAATGATTTGCATATTTAGATATGGTTTATTTATTTATTTATAAATATTTATTTATTTATTTATAAATATTTATTTATTTATTTATGATATACATAGAAAGAGAGAGGCAGAGACACAGGAGGAGGGAGAAGCAGGCTCCATGCCGGGAGCCCGACGCGGGACTCGATCTGGAGACTCCAGGATCACGCCCTGGGCCAAAGGCAGGCACCAAACTGCTGAGCCACCCAGGGATCCTCTAGATATGGTTTAAACTGGACTTTGCCCACCATTTCTAAATGTGCAATCCCATTCACTACACATCTAGAAGTAGTTTAAAATGGACTTTTTCCATCAGGAATCAGTTATTCCATAAAATGATATTGTTATGTATACTTTTTATTCACTCGTTTAGCAAACTTTAAATCAGAACTAACTGTGAACCTTGCATGGTGGTAGGCACCAAAAAGGATTCAAATATACAATAAAAGATATGACACATTTAAATCATTATAATATAAAGAAACAAAGGGTTCTAAGGGTAGTAGAAAACAGTGAAGTAGAAGTTAGAAATAGTGACAAAGAACTGGCAAGGTCAGTTTGGGATGTGATATTTGCAATAGCAGAAGTAAAGTTGGAAAGGTGATAGGCATTAGTAAACCAAGTAGCAAAAGAGCATTTTGGTAGGAATCTAAGATTCACAGACCAATTACTAAAGATAACATTGGAAGAGTGGTTCACTAGGGATAGATTACAGAAAGTCTTGAGTTCTAGATTTGGATGTGTGAATTAACTCACATGATTATATCCATCTCAACAAATTAGGAGTCAGTAAGATTTATGATCATGAAACAGTAAGATAACTAAGAGCCCTACCTTCAAAGTAGACAGACTTGGTTCTATTCTTAGCCTCTCCAACTATGACCTCATTTTATAGCTATGGTTAGTGTTACTTAACCTCTTTAGGTCTCAATTTCCACTTTTGTAAAAAAATGAAGATATTAATACTAGCCTACCTCATGGAATAGTTGTTAGAAATATATATATTTAGCTTTTACTTAGTGCCTGGTCAGGAGTAAGTGCTTAATTCAATTTTTATGATGATGAGAAGCATGATTTAAATGTTCCTTTCAGGAAGACTAATCTTGAAGTGACATTATTAGGGAATACAAGGGCTTTTTTACTTATTAAATCCTCTAACTCATTTTAGATATTTTTTCTCCTAATTTTTTTCTTAAGATTATTTTTTTTCCTTTGAAAATAAGAAAAAAAAGAGATAGGAAACCTAATTACTTGGTTCACCAAATAAATACATTAGAATTGTGTAAAAATGAAAAATACTATCTATACAGTGCTAAACATTCAAATGGAAAAAATTAATATATTTTTGGTCAGGAACAGGCTGGGTATAAAATCTCACCACCAAACAAGGAGACATTTAAGGTATAGGCAATCTAAACCCTATTTTCAAAATTTTGTTTTATTTCTTTTAGTTGTTTTAATTAAATTAAGTTTGTTTTAATTCAGGATGTTCAGTTTTTTTGGGCACACAGCCAGAGTGTTGAGTGAGGAGACTCCGTCATAGGCAGAAAGGGGATTAACATTTATGTAATTTCATAAAAGCCATTGTTCTCAGATTCAAACAAAATTCCAGATTGGGGTACATGTCACCCTTCAATGGAACATTTGACTACTTCCTAAGCTTGGCATTATTATTCTCTCTCTCTCTCTCTCTCTCTCTCTCTTTTGCCTCTTCATTTGGCAGATCCTGGTGATGGGGTCATACATTTCCCTTATCACAAGTCCAATGGCAAAGTGGAGCCTGAGAGGTCACTGTGCCTAAGCTTTCAGTACCTTCTCTCCTGGGAGAAATTCTGGAATGAGCACATCCTCTCATGACTGAAGCTGTTACTTATTAAAGCAGAGATGAATTGATGGATTCAGCAGCAGTGGACCAAAGTCGAGTTCTGCCACACGATGCTGAAGACCCTGTCAGATGTGTGCAGCCAGTAGACAGCTGTAAGGCAACCCTTGACCTGAGAGTGCTGACATGGTAATTAGTATCGCAAATAAGTCAAGCTCACCATGTGGCATATGCTCAAATCTAAAATAGCACCCTCCTCCATCACTACCCTTGTGTTATGATGATTATGACTGCTGTCAGAGTGTGCTAAATGCATTCTTAAAGGGTTAACAAAGCAATAACAAAGAAGCTAGCAACTGTCTCCCCAGCCCCCCATTTCCCTACCCCAGATGATTTCCCAAACCCATTTAAAATAGAGATGGATTCAAGTGAGTCTTCTATACCACAGCCTGATCTTTGACTGTATAAGATTACTTTTCAACAATATAAGATGCATAAGTGCCTTTTCATCGTATGAAGAAAGCATGCCCACTGGCAAATGAATCATATTATAAAAATTGATTGTATCCCAAAAGGGAAAAATGTTATTGAAGATCCAATGGCCTGGGATGATACACCATTGATCATTGTAAGAAATACTTCCAGAAACTGTTTTTAATCTTTCCGCCAGAGCATTAGCAATTATTCTTTAGCCCATGGTGAGTAATGACTTGAGTTTCCCAGCTTCTCAATCGATAAAACATTTACCCTACCGCTACAAATGTGCTCTTCGCTTAGACAAGCAGAATTTTTCTTCCAATTACTCTTTTTTTAGTGTGACCTCATAAAATATTTTAAAACATATTTCAAGGCATTTTTTTTTAAGGGAAAGGAACAATACTCTGCCATGTGCTTATTTTTTCTCCTTTCTTTTCTTTCTTTTGAGAAATAAGTCATGAAGATTTCACAGTTATTTGGATAGCTAAGGCTGCTTTTTTATCATCTCTTTCAAATTTAAGACATGGCTTGAGTCCAGCCAACTGCTACACTTTGGGGCTGGCCAATAATAAAACACTCCCCTTTCCACTTCAACTGAACAAAAGTGATTGTCTGAATTTCTTTGAAAGCCGACAACAGCAAAATGACACTCCCAAGGAGGCTGAGCTCCTCCTTCACTTTCTCTGCATGGCTCATAAAACTATAGCACTGACTAATGGAGAGAAGCCATAAAACACTCTGTTATCAGGGTAACAAATAGCTGAGCAGAAAATTAGAGATAAAGACAAATGTCCAGAACTGCCTTTTGATGACTGAAAAGTTAAGATTCCAGCAAGTTTTCCTTTCCAAAGAATACAATGACATATTTCCATTTGAAATTACAACTTCAGCTCAAGCAAAAGTGACTGCTACTATTTCTTAACACAGTTGCTCTCCATCTAGAATGAAGTCTACTTTGTGTTAAAGTTCTCACACAAAGGAATTTGCAATTCCTAAAAGAAGATTGATTCTTGCTGCATTTTTGCATGAAGGTTTGGTTTATAATCACAGACATTTTTTTCATTGGGTTTGGAAAATCCAATCCAGCACCAACAAAGTACATTCTTAGTTTTTTCTCTGACTAAAAGTAGCTTTAAACAGTGCATGCCTGAGCTGAGTAAACAAGGTAGAAAAGAGTAGATTTTCATCTGTTTTCATGGGGTTAAGATGCTGTTGGTAAGTGGGTGAGAGTTCAGATCCTCATTGGCTTAATGAGCCCAGTGGTGAAAGACCCAAAGTGCCTTTGACTCTAAAGTGGAAAAGGAATTACTGAGATATACACCTTTTTGGTATTAACCTTTTTGGAATATGAGGTTTCTAAGTTGCTACTGTTCTCATCAGATTTTGCTGAGAATGAAGTTCTGTTTTATAAATGAGACATATCCGGTTGGAGTAAACAATTAAAAAAATATGCATTACATAGTCACCTTCATCAGGCCTGGCAAATTGATCAAATCAAGCTAATGATAACTTTTGGGTTAAAGTGTCAGGAACAATTGTATTTGAAAAATGCCCAGAATAAATATATATTTCATAAGTTTCCCAACATGCCATTGATCAAACCCAGCATCACTGAATTTGATTATTTTATACTGACTCTTGGTTTCTTCACTTTATTAATTCATTAATCTGCAAACATAATATGAGCATCTTCAAGGTGCTAGGTGTTTTACTATCCCTGCCCACTTGCAACTCATTGTCTAGGAGGAAAGAGAGCATGTAAAACACATACTCTCAATGACTTATAACATGGTGATCTATAATTGACACACTAGGAAACAGAACAGACAGTACTATCTGGGAAGACCTTGTGGTGAGTATGGTATATGAACTTGGTCTTGAAGGACAAGTAGGATTTTGTTCAATGTATGGAAATGGAGCCAATCGCTAAGGGGGAATAGGTACAAAAGCACACTTTTCTTGAGAGATGAAAGAGCTGTCTCTGATGAGTCCATTGTTCTCTTTTAGTAGCATGCTGAATGCAGCATAGACTGCTGAGTATCAAGGGGAACCATTGGCCTGGGCCTCATATTCACCAAAATGTCAAATTTCGGCTTTTGACTTAACAGCTAAATAATGTTGCATTTAACAGTAGGATGAAAGCATTTTCATAATGCCGATAGATGTTTTTTTTTTTTTCTTATTGTACATGGAGCTGCAGAAATAGAAGTGATCTTGTACTATCTTTGATTCATGTTTTCAGGAGGTGTCTTTCCAAACTGCATGGTTTTATCTATCCCCTAACTGACCCAACATCCCCCTTCCCCACCCAAAGGTGTTTCTTCACTCTTCATTGTGTGTACCTAAAGAAAATGTTAAAGAAAAGGCCAGGGCAAGAAGAAAGTGCACTGACAGCTAATGGGGATTTTTTTTTTTTTAACTCCGAAATACCCTTCAATTCTAACTCATTGACACAAAGGATAGTGGTGAAGATCAAACAGGGTGGTGTCCTTGAAGCATTATACACCCTATAAAACACCATAGAAGTAATAGATTATCTTATTATAACAAATATTTTGAAGAAAATGAATGCCCAGTTTGGTGATGTTATTCCTCCAAAGGCTCACTTGCTATTATATGGACACAATCTTCATTTGTTACACTAAGTCAACACCCTGTGCTGTGACTTTCCTTGGATCCCCCTAGGAACGCCATATTTTAAAACTACTATTATACCATGTCATGTAGCTGCAGACCCCTGGCTGTCTCTTTTTCTCTACCTGGAGGGTTAATCAAACGTAAGCATTTCCTCATTCTGTAGCAGGCATCCTGGGGGCATACAATTTGGGATTAGTGACTGACCCTGCTGTTCATTCTGACAGCACACACTCCAGACCGCATTCTCCTTTTAATAAGCAGAGCTGGTAGGAGAAAAGGCAAGAGTCATTAACTAAAAGTTAGCTGAGGATTGAAACACAGCACCCTCTGCTTCTAAGAAGCTCTTCTGAAAAGAAATCTTTTGTCCCCAGGAGCCATGTAACAGTATCTATAAGGATTTCATGATAATTTGTCTTGACCTTTAGCAAAATGAAATCTTATACAATGGTTGGGTCACATATATTTTCTTGGTCACTTACCTGTTATTTTATTTCTGGCATTGTTGGAGAGAATAAGCTTAGGAGAGTGAGAATGGCTTATGCAATAAGCTTTTTTTATGGAGTACCATGACATACTCAAAATGTGAAGGATTAAGTATAACAGCCTAGCAGGCAGTTGTCAGTGATTCATATTTGAAACCTTCCTCGTTGGGCTTCATGTGCAATGGAAAAATATTACCGGGAGAGCTCCCTTCCCTTCTGTTTATTGCATTCCTTGCCTTCTTGCCCAAGTGCCATGGGCTAACATGCACCCTCCCTCTTGCAGTCTTGCGTTCTTGTGGAAATGACTTGTGTATGGGCACAAAGTTGAATGATTGGAGTTTATTTTTAAGCTTTTTGCTATTCAAGTGTCTTACTTACTCCTTAGCTATTAAGATATGTTTTCCTTCACTTTTTTAGGCTGATTTGAATTAATCAGTGATTAATTTTATCGCAAGACATTAATGTGGGCAAACAATTTCATGTACAGTGTGAGCTAAAGAAAATATTTCCAAGAATTCAGTTTAATTATGATCAGTAGCTAGAGGTATAGACAAATTCTGGGTTACTGTGTATGCTTTGAGCTTTGCACATTGAGCAACTTCAGGACATCCTCTGGAGTTGTGCAGTGTACTACCTGCATATGGTGCATAGATGTACCTGCACCGATATATCATTGGGTAGTGAGCCTGTATCCTTGTTTGGTGGGAAAAGAAGCACATAAAAGAGAAATCCTGTGACTATGTCTCTATGTGTTTCATGGTCTTTCTGTCTTATGGTTTCATCAAGCACCTTTTCATCAGAATGCTAAGACAACCATGATAACATATTACTACTACAGAGAAATGATTGGAAAAGTGTCATTTTGAAGAATGTGCTTTGAGGTAGTATGACAGGCAGAATCACCAAAGATGACCATACCCTAATTCTTGGAATCTCTAAATGTTATCTTTCATAGAAATATGATTAAGTTAAAGGCATAGAGATGGGGAGATTTAGCTGGATTATCTGACTCTGGGTTGGCCTAATGTGATCACATGGGTCCTTAAAAGAGAATACTTCTCCTAACTGTGGTCAGAGGGATATGTGATGACAGCAGAGGAGTCTCTTGGACTGGTTTTAAAATGGAGGAAGGGCCTTGAGCCAAAGAATGCTGGTGGCTTCCCAGAGGTGGAAAAGGAAGGGAAATGGATTCTCCCCTAGAATCTCCAAAAGGGATGCAGTTCTGATGATGTCTTGATTTTAGCCCAGTGGGGCCCCTTGTCAGACTTCTAACCTACAGAGCAGCAAGACAATAAATATGTGTTTGGGGGCAATTTGTAATGGCAGCAATAGGAGGGTAATACAGGTAGCTACCCTCTGTCTTTCTTGCCCTCTCATACCTCTTCCAGCCCTCCATAAGCTTCTGCCAATGATTAACGTAGTTTATATGTCTGAAACAAGAAAGATAGTGGTTTAGAGCAGGGGTCAGTGAACTGTAGGGGGCAGATAGTAATTCAGCCATTGTAGCAGGAAAACAGCTTTAGACATCATGTAAATGAATGTGCGTAGCTATGTTGCAATAAAACTATATTCACAAACATGTGGGATTCACCCATGGAAGGTAAGTAGTTTGTCAACTCCTGGTGTAGAGTCTTGATACGCAAAATGTGATCCCCACACCAGTAGGATCCCCAGGGAGCTTGTTAGAAATGTAGACTCTCAGGCCTCACTCCAGACCTACTGAATCAGACCTACTGAATTTTAATAAAATCCCCAGATGATTTCACATGCACATTCACACTTACGTAGCATTGATTTAGAGATTTATTGTTCTAGGAACTAAGCAAAATTCTCAGACCAAGATTATTACCAATATCCTGTTTCCACCTGCAGAACACCACTACCATAAAGAAAGCATATTCAAGACTTTACAGAAATCATACAAGCATTTATTAAGAACCTACTATGTGCAGGACACTTTCAATGTCATTCTGTTTAATCCTCACAAAATAACTTTTCATGTCATTTCCCCCAATTTTTATAGATGAGCAAATTGAAACTTGCCCAGGGTTTCCAATAAGTAAAAGAGATTCAAAAAAAAAAAAAAAAAAAACCCTCAAGTTTTTTTATACCATACTATATCAAAGTGTCTGTTTCCAGACCGTATTTAATACTTCCAACAAAAGTAATTTGGGGCTTTAAAAATTCCCAAAATGTGAGGTCTAGCCAAAAATGACATCACTGGAACTTTGGATAGGTATGGTGCGCTTCAACCTATATTTATAAAAAAAATTTCCAGATAGTACACGTTTTTTTGGTCTCTCTCATCATGAGCTGAAAGACTCCTGGATGACATTCTATTGGACAGACTCGACCATTTAATTAGCATCAGTAAAGTAGGAACTCTTGTGGCCTGTGATTTTGAGGTTAACGATAATAGTTGTTATTTTTGATTTATAAAACATTCCCGTAGCTGAACTTCTGGGCACAGTTAACCAAATGGATATGCAGTTAATTAATTCCCAGCCACTTCAGTCCCAGCTCTGGACCCCTCCAGCCAGCCTCTTCACATCCATCAAAGGACTGTCTGATGGAACAGATGGCCTTAGCACACAGCCCTGTAGGACAGCTCTGGGGGAAAAGGACGGGGGAGGGATTTCCAAACTATGCACTTTCCATGGAAACACTAGAAACAATATGATCATCACTCTAATCTAAAATCTAAAGTCTTAGGGACGGCTGCTTCTTCTAAACTGCAGGCACAATAAGCAAAGATGGTATCATATGTGCCCAGGATATAGAAACTTTGTGCTCAAGCAGAAAAATGGAAGCCAGGTTTGATTTTTATGAGGACTGCCGAGATTGAATTCTCACACAAATGAAAGAGTTTCACTGCCCTGTAGAGGACTCCTTCCCTCCTGGCTCATGTTACAAGTTGGAAAATCCTAATTGGCCTGGAGCAGAGCAACTGGGACTGTTGGGAACAGCAAGTTAAAGATGCCTCGCTCTTGCACCCGGGGGCAGAATCCTGCCCATTCATTGTCCTTCTTCTCTCCTGTGGTCGCTTGGCTTTAGTAACTGGAGGACTTTCAGAACTGGACCACCTCGACCTCCTCGGTCCGGAATCTCTCCTTTCTCGGTTCGGTGGGTGTCTCCCGCCTTGCCAAAGCAAACTCAAGCTTCTTTATTTGGCGGATTGCTACTTTTTGTTAAAGAGCAAGCTCACTGAGGACCAGGATGTTGGAAATCAAACTCTGGTCTCTAGATGGCAGTCTAGCCCTGCTAAACTTGACTACTCCCCACTCTTGGGTGAACTGCTGAAACCACAGCTGAAAATAAAAACTGACCAAGGAAAACCTATGGAAAGGGCATAACAAGATTCCGATATTAATTTTTGGTTGATGTAAATAAATGGTTGCGTTGGAGGACCAGGTTGAAAAAATATGTCTAGGAAAATGCTAAAAATAATGTTTGGTAGTTCTAATTTGTGCCAAATTCAAAAGTGATGTATATGGGTGGCTTTACCATGGAATGAGTAGCTTACATAGAGAGAAATGTCGGAAATAGTGTTCTATACCATAAAGGCACAAACCTGGCCATCACCAAATTACTAAGATCTCTTTACCTTTGCCTATTTATGTTGAAATCATTTAGCCAATAAAATCTCAATGGGATAGTTTGGTAAAGAACATTCCACAATTTCTTGAAAAAATGTCAACAAGAAGAAATGGCCATGACATTAGTTATGAATACAACTTTTGTTGGAATCATCTTTCAAATAGTGGTACTAACCTTATGTAGATGGAGCTGATGAGTTCAGTGTTGAGTTTGGGCTCTGGCTTAGCTGAGCATTATACAATTCGTATCTGGAAGAGACCTTAGGGGTCATTTTTGTCTCACCTTCTTACTGTACAGATAACAGAGCCAAGACCTAGACACTATACAAGCCCCAAGGAACTAATGGCTGAGCTGGCTTCCAAATGACTCCAAATGGAGATCTGGACTTGGGACAGAATATGGTCTTGTGTGCAGATTAATTCCAGTCTTATGGAACTGTTAGGTGTCCAAAGCAGCTCTCAACTGAGTATGAACAGTAATAATGTGTCCAAAAGTGATTTTTCATTTATTCTATTCATTTAAAATATGGTTTTGAGAATTTAAAAATATAGATGCTAGTAAGTGCTCTGTGTTTGTAATAGCTCTGACAAAAATCCATTCAGTGCCTTAGAAAAGGCAATGGAACAAGAAGATTGGAATAAATCAGGTTATTTATTGTGGTATGATGGACTGGCTCTCCTTGTCTCAATACTCTCACCTGTAAAATGGTCATAGAAATGTCATTATTGCCAGCTTTATAAGATTGTTGTGAAGTTCAAATAATATGATATATGAGGGGAGTAAACACACTTTGTAGAGATCTGCACAAAGATACTGACACCCAAAATAAGGTACTTTGAACCACAAAGTAAAGCATGGCAAAAAAAATATATAAACTATATAAAATAGAAAGTATAAAATGTTGTTAAGTGAAAGAAGCCAGACACAAAAGGTCACATACTATATTATTCCATTTATTTGAAATATCCAGAATAGGTAAATCAACTGAGACAAGAAGCAGATTGGTATTTGCCAGGGGCTGAGGGAACGACCTGGGGGAGTGTCTGCTTAATGCTGTGAGGTTTTCTCCTGGGGTGATGAGAATGCTTGGGAGCTAAATAAAGATGGTGGTGCTCAACACTGAATATACTAAATGCCTCTGAAATTTTCACTTTAAAATGACTAATTTAACGTTCTGTGAAAAAATAAAAAATCAAAAGACTTGGCTATTGGGGGGAAGTGGCAAGAAAGGGGATGGTGCCAGGACTGTTTGTTCAGATGATTTTGTAAATGAAATATCAGACTAATAGACTCCTTTATAAAAACATGTTTGTAAAGTTTACTTTTAGTTGTTGCTAGTGTTTTGGTATCTCCATGAAATGAAGTCCAGCAAATTCTGTCTGTACCATGCCATTGGGTAGTTGCCAAGGACAGCATGTTCAGTGAACCCCACAGATGCTTAGCCATATGCCCTTTGGCCTATAGGGTCCTCCAATCCTACTAACCAGTTGCTATGAGAATTGTTTAAGACAAGAGATTTGGGGAGGAAAGCATGGTCTTAGTTCTTTTCAGCCTACACTTGACAATTTACCACTGCTAGAAATTACACTTTTGCTTGAAATGGTTTCAGATGCTGATTTTTTTTCCATAGTTGGCAAATCTTGACTTTTGTGTATTTAACTTTTCTCAGTAGACCTTTTCTCTGAGCTTCAAAGAGAATTGCTGTTTCATGGTATCAATTTTCTCACTGTAGGACATTGCCTTCTGATCTTTATAAGGGCCCTGCTTCTATTCCAAACCTATGGGGTATTTTCAAAGGCTGTCAATATCAAGAAGACTTTTTGCCTTCATTTACAGCATAAATATTAAGAAGTGATTAGTTGATGTTTCTATTTGTACATGAATAATAGGGTGTTAAATATATGACTCAAGGTACAACATTTCAAAGAAAGACTTATCTGATATTTTCCATGGATCATCTGTTAGAATGGGAAAAAATAGCTAAAGGAAAACAAAAAAACCCAAAAACCTAGTTTATATTGGATACGATAGGATCACAGGATCCTAGAGCTCCATAAATAGACTTTTCTATATATCATTTCAACCAATCATGTTACATTTGAATATAACTCAACCAAGTCTCAAAAGACTGTTGTCTGCCCTAAGCTTGAAGCAACTATTTGAATCTTAGAAAATTCTTCCCTAAATTGAGCCAAATTTTGCAACTTTTACTACCTAGGGCTAGATGAATCACTTGGAACATTCGGGATAAGTCAAATTCATCTTCCGCATGATGGATTTTAAATCATAAGAAGCAGCTAAATGTTTTTCATGTTATTTTAGGCTAATGATATAGTTCTTTCAGCTGACTCTTAGATGCAAAGCTTGAAATTCTATTGTTATCTTGTTGTTATCCTCTGTTGTAGACTTAAGTTTACTTTTTATTCCTTATGAGACTTTGGTACCAGAACCAAATACAATCTCTCATGTGGATCTAAAGCATACAGAGGAGAGACAATAGTCATGACCATCTTTCTAGACCACAGCTTTTATGAATAAGCCAAGTTAACATTATATGTTTAATATGATTATGTCTAAATATTCATATTTTTGATATGGGGGAATTGTTTTTGGGGAATTGTTAATTGTATAATGCAACTGGCAAGCTTGAGGTGTGAGAGATTTTAACATTTTAATGATAGAAAAGGAAAAGGTGTTTTGGAGTGTAGCCATTTCAGCATAGGATCTCTACACAGAAAGGAACAATTATACATATGCATTCAAATTAGTATATTTTGGGACACGTGGGTGGCTCAGTGGTTGAGCATCTGCCTTCGGCTCAGGGTGTGATCCCGGGATCCTGGGATCGAGTTCCACATCGGGCTCCCTGTGAGGAGTCTGCTTTTCCCTTTGCCTATGTCTCTGCCTTCTGTGTCTCTCATGAATAAATAAGTAAAATCTTTTAAAAAATTAGTATATTTCATTTTGTAAAATGATTGGTTCCCATTATGTATCCATCATTACAATATTTCTTGGTGGATGATAGCTAGGTGGTTGAAAAGGTCACAGGTCTTGAAAAATGTACAAAGCAACCAAACAAGCAAACAAACCCCAATGCATGGTGTTATGGTGTTCTGTTGAGGAACGTTTTCTGACCAATAAGAGTGCTATTTATTTATTTATTTATTTATTTATTTATTTATTTTAGTTCTGGATGAAGTTGACTTTGTCATTTAGGACACAGATAGCTTTCACCTTAAGTGGTTCCTAAACTGTGTACAGATCTCTAGCAAAATCTGAATATGTGGTAATCAGTCTCTGCCTGGATGAAATATAGCCTGGCAAGAAATGGAGTTCAGGGAAACAACTTGTAGACATGATAACCCTGGATGCTTTTGAGATAGACTGACTACCTCTCTCAGTGCAGGAGGAGGACAGTGGCTTTAAAGGGGTCTAAAGTCTGGAGAAGGCTGAGTTTTCTTGTCTCCAGAAGCCTGCCTTGTTTGATTCTGTTCCTGGAATCATCAGGCAGATTTGACTCTTCAGAGTTGGATCTTCCAAGTAACTTTCCATATGGATATTGATTTTCTGGACTCAGGCTCCCTCCACCTGGGAATAGGTTTACTTCCTTTTTTCACTCCCTCTGAGAATTGTTTCTCCCCCAGAGAGAGACACTGAGGTAATGTTGTCTGGGAAAACTCCATAGAGGCTTTTGAATCAGGGTTTTCACTATATCACTAATTTAATTTGTTTTTATCCCACACCCCATTCACTTCCAAAAGCTATCTGAGCTCTCTAATGTTGGCAAAAATCTTATTTTACACAAGGGAAACAAAACGTAAAAATTCTGCAAACTCAAATACCCTTGATTCACTTTTCATTGCATCTTACTCTGAAAGCAGAGCTGTAAAACTTACATTTAAATCCTTCTTAGAAAATGTTAGGATTTTCTGATGTTGGGGGCAGGTCCTGCTCACTGTGATGCCCAGCCCTCAGGAAGCCCAGAGGATCCAAACTGGTTCAAATGAGATTCAAAACCTTTAAAAATAAATGAATAATTAACGCTCGACCCAATATCTGCTTTTCCCTCTTCTTTCCCTTCTTCTCTTTCCTTTACTTCACCACCTTTCACAGACAGATCATGATTTGAGAAAACAAATAATTGCAGCCTTGATCTGATCTACTGAAGAAATAACAGCTGATCTTGAAATCAGAGTGAATTTCTGAAGGCTGTGTCCTCGTCTGTGCAGGAGACCTGTTTTCTTCCGAAAGCAGCCAAGAGTAGGTAGGTGTAGTTTGATCCGTGGGGGAGTCTGGGGCATTAAATCAAATGAAAATATTGAACGCATATGCAGTAATAGGCAGATCCATTCTGCTCACATGGGCCCAACGGCGACAGCATTCCTATCACAGCTTCATCTTGAATTAGGCCCGGGTGGCTGTAATAGGCCTGTGCATCTGTTTAACATCAATAGAAAACAAACAAGTGCTGCCGTCTCTTCCAGTTTCAAATAGATAAAGACAGTTAATCCAGAAATGGCAGTCTCGTAAGTGCTTTCCTGTGGGGGGAAATCCTGAAGGAGTCTCTTTCTCTAGGAGCAGCTGGGAGGAGACTTTGAAGTAGGAACCCCGCCCCCCCACCCACCCCCTCACCCAGGTCCGTGTATTTTGGACACGCTACAGCAAATCCTCCTGGAGACATGTGCGGCTCATGTTTCATGGTGGAGCAAACACAGCTTCCACTTGTTTGGTGCTATTCCTCCGGACTGCTGACCCTTGGATTTGCACTGCCCTTTAAAAGAAAGAAAGAGACTCTGTAGGGTGATTTGTTTGTGTTTACTGGTGTGTGGCAAGGCTTGTTTCTGACCAGAAACCCACCCTGTTTGGACAGTAGGGCTTCCACTGAGTAAACCTGACCACAGGCAGTGGAGTGTGTAGGTACGAATCTCCAGGACTAGGGAAGAGCCAACTAAAGAGCCCTCCTGTGTCAGCCAGCCTTCCTGGGACAGTCCTGGGAAAGCTTCCTGGACTTGTTGCCAGAACGCCTGGAATGTCAGAAAGAATATGTTTATCTGTGACATGTTGGGTTATATATTAAGAAGTGGGTAGGACAGCTAAAGCTGTTCTCTCCCGATCTCTACTCCAGGGCATTTGCTTGGCTTTCTGAGTGAGCAGGGTTAAGAGCTCCAGATGCTGCTCCTGGGGTGAACACAGTGACTTTAATCCTCTGGGAGGCTCAGGTGAGTTGCTTGTCTTCCAGGATAAACGTGCCTACCTACGGGCAAGGAAAGGCCATGTGCGGGGCGATGTGAGGATGCCCGATGCACAGCAGCTTCCTGCTCATACCACCCACCCTTTTGTGCTCCAGCTCACCTGAAGTTCAAGTCTGATTTAAAAAAAAATAAGGAACGGGGGAAATAACATTTGTAATGGATAATAGCTGTTAATATATGAATAGGCTGTCTCACACCTTTGCTTACAGTACAGAGAGGAAGTGAGATGATGACACTAAATAAAACAGCAGGTAGGTTGCAAGGTAGAGGGAAAAACTGAAGAAGCTATTGTTTGGCCATGAATTTCAGAAGTAGAAAACTGCTCATATACATATTGAATAGGATCTAATTCTGTTCTCTGGGCTGGTATAGGGAAAGTCCAAGGTCTGAAAAGCTTGTGGGGATCTACCTTTAAGTTTCTTATTCTGTCCAGGTGAGCCCTCATTATGTGGATGGTATGTTAATACCATAGCCTCAAGTCAGGTAGAGCAAGCCAGAAGTCAGAGGAAAATAGCCTGAATTAAGCTACATCAGCATGGAGACCCTTTCATTGCTATCTCTGTGTTTATGTGCTCTATGTCTAAGAACGCAGTGGGAAAGACCATGCATTTTTCATGGTGCTTCAGAGATTGCTATAGCCAAAGCTCTACCTGAAGCTAAATAAGCAAACATTCTAATTTCCTTTTTTTTTTTCAGCTCCAAACACAGTAGTTACTTCAGAGGGCACTGAGAAGGAAGGCAGGTATATTCGCGTTATGCCTGTGGATCTGTTGCCAAGCACACCGTCTTGCCACCGACACAAGAGCCAGTTTTGCCTGGCAGCACAGACATCAAAGCTCCCTCATGGAAAAGCAGCCCCGAATTTGGAAGAGGCATTTTATAATTTCCAACCATTTCATTATGGCATTAAGGTGCATTAATTGCTTCACAGCCATGTGGATATAGGGTGGGTTATAGTCATTGATTTAAGTCGACAACTTCCGTTTTGCTAAAGCTAGTTAGGAAAAAGCACTGCAAATGGGTTCCTAATGATCTCATAAACACTGTATTTCTTCTGATTGCTAAGTAGCTTCCTCTCCTTTCTTCTCTTCTTAATTCTCAGCTTCCAGTTCCTCTTCATTATGGTTATGAACAGCTGAACTCAGGCTCTGAAGTGCTATTTTCCCAGTGTTCTCAGGAACATGAAGACTTTTCAGTGATCATGGACAGACGGATGAATTGTCGTGGAGCTGCAGGGAGCCAGAAACGACGTGTGTTCTGACTAGAATTGAAGCATTTCTTTTTGAACCAATGGCAGGTCACTTCCGTAGTAAACACATCGACTGATGCTGTGTCCCAAAAGAAGTGGCAAAACAAAATTACTTGACGACTTCAAGTTTTTCATTTAATGACTATCTATTGTAAACCAGAAAGAAACTTAAACATTATATCCATATTAATAAAGGCATGTATTGGAAAGCCAATAAATATGGTGTTTTTAAATGCTGAATGGTAAATCAAGTTGACTACATTGATAATCTGATTAAGTGGGTAGAAAGCTACTGTTGAAGACTCTCTTTTTTAAAGTTTATTTTATTTATTTTAAAGAGAGAGAGCACCAGTGGGAGGGGCAGGGGGAGGCGGAGAGAATCTCAAGCAGACTCCACACTGAGCACAGAGCCACATGTGGGGCTCAGTCCCACAACCATGAGATCATGACCTGAGGCAAAACCAAGACTTGGTTGCTTAACTGACCGTGGCACCCAGGCACCTCTAAAGCCTCTCTTGATGACATGGGGTGGGTGTACTGTTTGATCAGAATGGCAGATGAGTCTGTGGCCAACATGATAGCATGGCCTCCTTGTACTGTCATATCTAAACAATCACCAAAAGCTAAGAGAATTAATGGCCACAGACAACCAAGTACTGCAAGATACCCTTACAATTCAGGAAGAGAGAGATGACCTTGATTAGAGGTCTGCCTACCAAAATAATTAGCAGGACAGTAAGTGTTAGAAAGCAAGGCCACTTTAACATCCTTATTTTTTTTTTTCATTTTTCTTCGCAAATACAATTAAGAATGCAATTAGTGTAAAGATGATAGCATCCATTTTATTAAAGGTATTTCCCATATATCTTTGTAAGAGGTTATTTTTCTAAAAATACACACTTTCTGCCAAATTTCTATGATATTTACACAGAACCTACTGAGGATTAAGTGTTTTCCAAGAACCTTAGCATTTCCTGTTGGAGTTTTAGACAATCCCTTCTAACAGCTGTGGACAGAAACCCAAGCCACAACTGCCATGAATGACCTCCAGTGTTTAGAACCTAAAGAGCAAACAAACACTTACTCCACTAAGAAACGCAGTTCTGGACAGAGCATGAGCTTTGCCATGTTTTACCTTCTCTTAACAATTTACTGGAAATTAATTTGAGAGTCACCCAACCATTAGCTGTTCTAAAAAATATAAAAGTTATCCAAAAAGCACTGCCCCCCACCCCCACCCACGCACACAATACTCTTGGATGCTAATAAAAGAGAGGAGGGGTAAGTTTAAATTTAAAATTATATACTTCATTTTTTTTCCTCCTGAATGTTTGTTTTACCTTTCAGGTCACTGGTTTCCATAAATTCCCTGTATCTTAGCAGTATAGAAGATATTTTTAAACATAGCTCTTATGCTGGAGTGTACATTAAATATTTGTTCAGCTGATTAAAACAGTTCTACATTTATTTAATGTTTGAACAGTAAACAGTTTATTGAAAACTGAAATGTCTTTTTATACATACACGTACGCTCACACAGACACACCTCTCAGAAGACAGGCTTCTGTTATGAGGTTTCTCAACTTATACTACTGAGTATAAACAGCCCTGGGATAAGACCCATTTTCAGACACAGTTATCTCCAGGGAGGGCTGTGTCCAGGAGGCGCTGGTCCAGGTCCAGGATGGACAGTCATATTGCATAGGCGGCAGCAGCAGTAATGGAGTAGTCAGTGGCTTAAAACCAAGAAAAGAGTGTTGTGCTGATAGAAACATTTATCCTAGGGGGGAAAAATACATGGTCTCAGTTATTAAAGACAGTGCAGACACACCTCAGTAGTAGTGTTCCCTGCCCTCTACCCTGGTTTGTTAAAACAGAAGATATTTTGACCTCAGATAAATTGGGAAAAGTTGAGATTACTTTGAAGAATGACAAACAAATGGAAGATAAGCCTCGTAGCAGTGCCTTTGTTTTGTCATCTATGAAGCCTGAGTGAACCAGAAAGGAAATAGTCACACTGTTTATGTTAGCTTCTTCAATCACCTGTCACGAGGAGATTGTATATGTTACTCTATTAATTCTCACCCTATCTCTGGCTAAGAAGGTATGTGTATATAATCTCAGTGTACATTCTGTTATCAAACATGGTGTTATGCAGTGCACTGGTTAAATAAGTCTGGCTGCTTCTACCATATATAAGTTGCCAACTATGAGGGTTGGGATGTAATGGTTTAAAAGTACTTAATATCATCAACTATATGAGAAAATTTTTTCAATTATTTATTTATTTATTTATTTATTCATTCATTCATTCATTCATTCATTCATAAGAGACACAGGGAGAGGCAGAGGGAGAAGCACGCTCCCAGAAGGGAGCCCAATGTGGAGCTTGATCCCAGGACCCCGGGATCACACCCTGAGCCAAAGGCAGACGTTCAACCACTGAGCCACCCAGGCGTCCCTGAACTGAGCAAAATTTAATCTTCTCTGGTTACTCTGAGTATTTTCATATCATGTAACACTTCAGATTCTGTATTTTGAACATATTATTGTAACATTGGTTTGAAAATTTACAATTAAATGAGACTTTCCTTTTAGAAATAGACAAATACATATATCAGGATAATCATCGATTTATTACGTGAGAGCACATTCTTAAAAACATAATTGAGCTAGAAGCCCATTAATGGAAAAATGGTTAAATTATGAGGTAAAAATAAAGTGGAATATCATAAAAAACATTAAAAAGTGGAATATCATGCAGTGCTTAAAAGGAATGAAGTGGATCAGCATATACTTACATAAATGCATATTTAAGACAATTTTTTTTATTGGAGTTCAATTTGCCAACATATAGCATAACACCCAGTGCTCATCCCATCAAGTGCCCCCCTCAGTGCCCGTTACCCAGTTATCCCCATTCCCCACCCACCTCCCTTTCCACTACTCCTTGTTCGTTTCCCAGAGTTGGGATAAGACAAATTTTTAATGAAAAAAAAAGCAAGTTGTAAAAGATTGTGTCTAGTAAATGCCACTTTTGCTAAAAAGAAGACAAATATCCATATGCTTACACGACCCCAGAGGCATGGGAATTTCTGGGAAGATACAGAAGAAACTATTTACCATAGTTACATATACAGAGTGAACATGTGGCAGGATGGAACTTTAAATTTTTGCTTCATTCCATCTAAGCTGTTGGATTTATAATTTACAACTCATAAAATATATAAAATAAGACTCATCAAATTATTTTTAAGTAATTTATGTTTTTATAAACTTAAACCGAGTTCAAAAATAATTGAACAATAAATAGTTTACTTTGCACACTGAAATAAGCATTTCTCTTTAAAAATAAGTTAATTTGTTTAATTTTCAGGGTGCCTGGGTGACTCAGTTGGTTAGGTCTTCAACTCTTGGTTTTGGATCAGGTCATGATCTCATGGGTGGGGAGACTGAACCCCACATAGAGCTCCGTGCTCAGTGGGGAGTCTGCCTGAAGATTGTCTCTTTCTTACTCTCCCCTCATTTGCAGGTGAATGCACACACACACACACACACACACTCTCTCTCTCTCTCTCTAAAATAAATAAATAAATCTTTAAAAATAAAGATATAAATAAAATACAAGTTAATTTTCAAGAAGGCCTTTGCACCTGAGTTCAAAGTGACATTATACAGGTGACCAACGCTGTATGTAGACTGTCAAGGCAGAGAGCCCATAAGAACTCTAAAAACAGATCTCTGTTTCTTTGGATTTCTCTTACAATTTTTATGCAAAGATGTTTACAGTTTGGCTTTCTTCTTTTCAGTATAAGTGAATAAAGTAACTGTTTCTCGAGTAGCCTTCACTCAGTGGGGATGATAACTTTAATTTTTCCAACCACTGCTTAACTATGTTCTATCCAAATGCCCCTGGACATCTGTTAACAGCATTTTGGGGGAATATTGGTGACTTTCCAAGCCCTTTCATCTAAGTCTGACCTACAATCCTCCTCTTATATTTCATTTTCATTTTATTTCCACCCCTAAACTCAGTGGTTCTATACACCCTAATCTGAATTTGAATTGCCCTTCTGTTATCGAGGTCAGATTCCTATGATGATGAAGAATAGGAAGGATGTGGGGGGGAAAATGGAAACCATTTCTTGACTTAATGGTCTTAATGATCCTTTTTCTGTGCATTGTGGTTGCTTCTCTGGGCAACACTTTGTGGCTATGGAAGTCCTCAGTGCATAATCACCCAAATATAGAGGGTGCACATGTGAGTTTTCATAAGGTTCTTTGCACTTCGCCACCCCCCACCCCCACCCCCAGCAGTTACCTACTATAATGGGCATCCAATTTCACCTCCATCTCCATGTCTTCCTCCATCTTCCACTCACCAACAAGGTGAGATAGTACACCTTGCAGCTGGGAGTCCACTGTCTGGGATTCCACTGCCTGGCTGGCAGACTTCTTGCCTAGTGAGATGGCTCCAGTTCAGATACCTTGCTCAGTGCTCACTAAACCCACAGGAAATTCAGACTATCTCCAAGCCCAACAGTGGAAAGTCAGGCTGCTCCCCTATATCCATTTCTCTTCATCCTGTGACCACTCAATTCACTTCTATCTAGTTCACAGAAAAAAAGGGCAGAGCAGCAAGTCGGCTCTCTGACCCACGTCCAAAAGGAGAATGATGGGTTGAGTCTTGTTCTTGCAGGCACCCCCTTTTGTTACAAATGTTTCTCTTGAAGGCCCCTCATTTGGCTTTAAGGAAGTACAACAAAAAAAGTGACACAAAAACATTGTATGGCAACAAAGCTGTTACTACCACTCAGATTCTCAGAACTCTTCTCTGTTCCCTCCCCCAGCCTTCTGCTTCTATTGCATATAGGAGAATAAAAGCTGAGATGAAGGATGGGTAGCACCCAGTATTTTTAAGCTGATTTTTAATGAGTCCTGGTAAGTGGGTGGTGCAATTGTTGGTGGCTCTCTTTAAAATGTGGGATTGTTAGGGCTCTTGCTTGTCTCTAGTTTTGGACTCCAGATGTTAACTCCAAGATAACTGAAAAATGACATTAAACATGCTTTTGCACTCATCTATAGCAAGATACTTCCTCAGGATCAAGACAGTGGTCAAGATTTAAATGTCTGAATGTGACTGGGGTACCAGGACAGCTCAGTCAGTTAAGCATCCAGCTCTTGATTTCAGCTCAGATCAGGATCTCAGGGTCATGAGATAAAGCCTTGTGTTGGGCTCTGCACTGGGTGTGGAGCCTGCTTAAGATTCTCACTTTCTCTCTGCCCCTCCCCACTCTCTCTCCCTCTCCAAAAAAGAAAAAAAAAAAGTCTGAACATGACTGGTATAGCCAACTCTTGGTGATAGGAAGAGTTTTGTCTTTGATGCATAGCATTGCTCACAACCATGAAAATGTGCAAATTAAATCCCAGAGACGGAGGAACTTGCACAGCTCCTTGTTCAATGGAGCACTACTGTTATGCTGGCCTCTGGGCATGCTGCAAGAGTTGGAGATGAGTGGAAGGGATAAAGTGAAACTATTTTTGTCCTTGGGATGTTTGATATCAAGACATCCATTCTCCACACAGTGTGCTGTTCTACAAAGCAAAGCAATAAATGCTGAGGGAATGCAGAGTCCAGGGGCAATATGAATCCACAGGTGTAGATGAATAGGACTTGAACTAAGGAAGTGAGTGTGTGGCTGGGGATGGAAGGCTACCAAAGAAAGATATTAGATTAGTGGTTTTCAAATGTGTCGGGCAGAACCTAAACCTTCACAGAAGTGACTCGGAATCACTACAAAATGGCAAGGAGAGCAAGGGGAACCTCAGGAGGCACAGTGGAGAGCCATTCCTGTTTGAACACAACAGCTCTGCTTTGACCAGTTTTACATAATCAATTTCCATCTAAAATTCCATTTTCTGAGAGGATTTGCAGGTTTAAAAATGTGAAAACGACTGGGTTATGAAATAGATAGGCCTGAGATACATGGCAAAGGGCATATGTACAGATGGATTAGTTGGACACTAAGCAGAGCTACCATGTTTGGGAGTAATGAGATGATGGGAAGAGCTAGGGTGGAGGACAGGTGTTGGGAATAAATTGAGAAAAAGTTGAATGAATAACTTGAAGGGTTTCGGTTTCAAAACTTATACCACTGGAAGGATTTGAACAAAAACTGTGAAAAGTAATGTTTAAGGAAGATTATTCTAGCTATACGTGATGTACGCATGTTTATTTTTTTTTTGTACTCATGTTTAAATATACATCTGTGTGTGTGTGTGTGTGTGTGTGTGTGTGTGTGTGACAGGTCCAGGTGGTGACTCAGTCAGTAATCTTCCCGTTAAAGCAGATGTTGGTGGGAAAAATGAGGAAATAAACACCGTAGTTCTAACTTATACTTTGTTCACCTTTCTCTTGAGTATAGTCCATTACCGGGTGAATCCCAAAAGCTGCCTTGCTCCTATGTAATGCCCTTTAAAACAGGGTATCTCACCTTCCAGAACTTCTCAAGTGTGTCTGCGGTAAGGGTTCATTCCCCCTTCTGGAACAACAGTCCTCTTTTTCCCCACCCCGCCCCTTAGGAAGAAGACTATCTCATAAAAACAGGAAATCTTTTCAGACTGTAACCAAAATGAGCTGCTTAAAGTACTCTCAATGCTGCCAAATGTTCAGCAAAGCCTTGACAGTGTTTAGGAGAAACCTCGCTGAATCCCTCAAGTAATGAGTTGAAAACCACAGGATGCTGCAAGCTTCACCATGGGGAGCCTTCTGACACTTTTTAGCAGATGGCAATGTATACACTCTTTTATGTACAATGCTTTTCTAAATTAAAGATGATTTTTCAAAAACAATTCTCAGAAAGAGATGGAGTGAAGAAAAAAATTCACACATACTCAGCTGTGGATGGCCTCATATTTACATAAGCCATGAGGAAATTAAAAGTCATGGTACTACGGTATGTTTCTTATGAGTCCTATGAATGTTAAATACTAAGAAAAATTCAGTTTTCACATTCCACTGAGATGAGAATTCTTTGAGATCTCGTAAGGTAGAATTTTAACACCACCTTACATCATAAAAACTATGAAGTAGCCATCATCTCATTTTATCTGTAAATAAAATAGCTCAAGTATGTACTTATCATCTTTTTAAAATTACACACACTTTTTGTTCATGCTCAGAATTTGAAATAATAAGAAAATTGTGTTTAGGAATTTAGCTATAGAAATGAATCCAAAGGTCCAAAATAGAGCCTAGTGTGTGGGGGTATCCAAGAGCTGACTGGCAACTAATTCTTATAATGGCCAATTCCATCAGCAACCAATACAAAATATTGAAATTTTAAAATTGTTCCACTGAGTCAACTAGATTAATTGGCAGTTTGGTTTTCACAAATTCTTTTTTTTTAGCATCTTTTCTTTTAAATTGAGGTTCTGTCTTGTTTTTATTTTTGAGAGCTTGTAGATCAATAAAGAAATACAAGTCATTGTCCTCTGGAAGGTGCTCAATCCCATAACTTGACCTCTATCGTTCTTGGACCTCCTCATTAGCATTTTAAAACATGATGCTTATTTCTCATAAACCTTACTAGGATATTCGGAGATCATGGCTTTTAAGAGCCAAATATAAGCCATTAGTTTAAAATCTCCACCATTCATTTACCAAATGTATTTAGTGCAAAGCACTTTCCTAGAATCCCTGGAAAAGACACAAGTGCAGAAGATCTGATTCCCAGTCTAGGCAAATTAAGAATCTAGTGTTGAGGTGGGGGTGGGGACTGGGAGGTGGGGTGCGGGGTGGTGGTGATTATAGTGGTGGCTAAGATGGATAAACAGCTACATATAGAATTTAGGAGGGAAGTGGTGGGTGCTTTGATATAATACCAGCAGTCAGCATTTATTGGATATTCTCTTTGGCTAGAAATTTAACTTGGTTAAATGTTTTATATGTATTATCTCATGTTATCACATCAACACCATCATGGTATTCATATTGTCTCCTCTGCTATCTACAGAGGAGAAAACCAAGGCTTAGAGAGACTAAAGAATTTTCCAGGTGTTACACAGCTGCAATAGTGAAAAAGAGAACCAGAATTTAAACTCAGCCATTTAGGACTTAAAAGCCTCTGCTCACAATCAGCATACTTTTATTCTTTTCCAATGTCTTTTTATAGGTGTAGATGCTATGAATATTCAGTAAAGGCTTCATATACTTCAGACTTAAGAGAGGGTAGGAGATTAAAAAGTAGCATTGGGTCTGTGTTCTGCAAGACTGGTACAAAGGGAGGGAGAGAAATCTAGAAAGAAAAGAGAGTAGGAACAAAGATATGGAATCAGGAATTTTAGAGACTTGCACAGGAAATCTGGACATGGTTATCTTTGAAGGAACGCCTCCCATCTCATTTAATTCATCTGATTTTAGCATCCTGAACTGTTCACCAATCATCTATCAATCAAAACTTCTCAGTTGCTCAGTTATACTGGGCACTGTGTGTGTGTGTGTGTGTGTGTGTGTGTGTGTGTGTGTGTGTGTACTCTGGAAGACTAACACATTTATCTGGAGAAGAACTGAAGTAGGAAGGGTTCACTTTTGCTAGCATGTGGGTTTACAATATTTTGCTATCAATTCATATGCAGTGTGGCCATAATTTCCCAGGGAATGAACTGAAGCCCACTGAAGAAAGAAGCAAAAACCCCAAAAAACAAGTTTAGACACTAGCTTCCCTTTGAATTAATATACATATCAAATGTATGTTTCAGGTTGGTCTGTTGTGGTATGATGTCTTTTACATTATATAGCTCAGTACCTTGTTTTTCTTGGCATAGGTTGCCATTGGAATTAGGGGATGCCATTTCATTGAATATGAATGTAAAGATATTATTTTTAATACACACATAAGTGTCTAAAATGAATATCAATTGGCAGCCTTTCCCTCTAATACATCTTCAAAATTCTCAGTGAACTTGCCTTGAAAAAAATCCAGCGAGAATTTAAAGGAGAGTTCACTGGTTATAGCTTATTACCTCTGAATCTCTGTTTTTTCTCTGTTTCATATACCTTTGGAATTTTCTCCAATTTTGCCATACAGGTCAGAATCAGAGATGGCATGATTCTGTTTTTCAAAAAAGGTAAGGATTCAAATCATAAGAATTAAACAGCCCAAGGACACAGTTGGTTTCTTACCTTCAAAATATTCCAGAGCATAGGTAGACTCTAGCAAGGAATTACAATTTTAAAATAAACTTAGAATTTTTTTTAAAAAGTGGGCAGTTGGGGCTTCTTTATTTTATTGTTGTTCCAAATGCCTCTACTCAGCCAGCACCTCTGAGAAATCATGAATTTAGCAGCTTTCTCCCAGTGCCAGAGGACTCTGCAGATATGCTTGCATCCTGCCTTTCATTCTTGGTACATGTAAATGTGGAATCATTTTGTACTTGAGTTAGGCACACTATGCCATCTGTTTAATTTAACCTAACAGAGGGAAAGTTATTCTTCCCCTCATATGTAAAACAAGGCAAAACAAAAGATGTACTATAAAGCAAAGTACATGGATAGGACCTTCCACTGTGCTCGTGATAAAGGTGAAGCTGCTGTGAATGTACTCTCAGCTAAAAGTGAAAAAGAAGCAGCACTGGATATCTGGGGATTAGAAAATTCAACATGCCCTGGGCTAAGACTGTGGAGCAACTGGTATTGCAAGGTTATTCTGAGAGTCAAGGTTATCAGAAAGGAAAACCAATTGGTGGGGATATATTCATAAGTAAATGCTGGTAAATCCTAGACAGAATAATTCTCAGTGTCTTGGGGGAAAGTTCAGAGACAAATCAATGGAAGCCAAGAGCATCGTGTGCAACTATAGAATGATTCGGGCAACATGAAGATCTTTCTTTCCATCCAGCACAACTTAACCCTTGGCATTACATGAAAAGAGCCTCTGGATGTCATAGGAAAATTGGTTTTCTCATTCCTTCTTAACTGTTCTTAACCCAGAAGATGAATTACAAGAAATAAATATGGTCTGTATGTGAGGGGTTTTCTTGAGGGGGTAAATGGCTAGATGGTTGAATAAGGGCCAATTAGAAAGAGGAAGACGAGCCTGAATGTGTCCTACTGCATGTGTAAACATACAAGAAAATGTGTTTGACCCAGAAGGATTAGGATATACTTTCAAAACCCCCCACTAAAATACAGCTTCTGTGAGAGTTGAGTCATAGGGTTGAGACATTGGATCCAAGCTTCATAATTTCCCAGTGAGGGGACTCTGTGAAGACACAACTTCTACTTTTCAACCTTTTGCTTGGGAAAAGTTGTTCTGTAGCAACTGAGGAAGATTTGGGTGTAGGCAATATCTGGAAAATTTCTGGCTGAGCTTGCCTTGCAGAGAAAGGGGACAGAGACAGGTAGCCCTTATGTCTAGAGGAAAGACTAGCAGCTCTAAGTAGTCTCTGAAGCCCACTATGGCATGAGAAGTGAGAATACAGGACTAGAAATTCAGAGTATTGAACCTTCTGGAAGCTTGAGCAAAGGCAACAAGTGCTCTCTTGCTCTCTCTCTTTTTCCTGGTTTTCTCTCTCCCAAACTTAAATCTGAATTCCTGAGGATTTTAATCTTTTCACTGCATATGTTATACAATTGAAGGGATTGTGGTTGATATTTTGATTCAACTCCTTTACATTTCCATCAGAATCAGTGGAGTTTCCCACAAAAGTACAGAATGTCTTATATAAGTTTCACTTGTTCATTTATTTCACAGATGGGAACTTAAAAAAAAAAGATCTCCTACCCTTTTTAGTAAGTAAATCTTGTTCAGTGACTGATTATCAGGGAACAAAATCTTCACATTCATAAATGAGGTACAAGAGTCTTCCCTAAAATACAAAAGAGCAATGAAAATGAGAAAGAACATGGAAAAATGCTAAAATAAACATCCACAAAGTTGCCATCTAAAATTACACTAGCACACAATTGGAAGTGGGCAAAAATTCAACTGTTCTGGAAAACCCTGATCTCTCTCCCTCAAAAGGCCGGATTGTTGCTGTGCACAAAAGGGAAATTCTAAGGCTGGAGTGATTCCAGCCAAGTTTAAGAACCCTGTGAGATTTCCGTAGTTCCCTATGTAGTTGGAATCTCAAAAAATACACACTTGTAATGAAAACATGCACAAACTCTTAACTATAACACTGTTAGCAGGCATTGCTATAATAGCAAGACAATTTAGTGATAATGGGTAAGAAGAAAATTAAACAAAAACAAAAACAACCTAAGACAGAACATATTTGGCCTCATGTTCAACTTTAAATGCAAAGTCAGTTCATTAGCGTAATTTAACCTTTCAACAAGTCTTTCAAAGATAAATTTCATTAATACGTTGGAAATACCAGCTGTTAAGGATAGTCTGTGATTGTGAGAGGTACTAGAAAAGGTGGGTTGGACCATGATCCCCTCCTGCCTCCCCTAGCTCAGCAAAAATGAATGGATGGCGGGTTTTTACCTTTCCTGTCTACAGTAAATGTCCTCATTCCACTCCATTCAGCCTGAGCCTTAGGGCAAGCCAGGGTTTGCAGCCATTTACTATAATAATAGCAAGACAATTTAGCAGTAATGGATAAGTAGGGAGCAAATTAAGCCGTTTGCTGAGATACAGAAATGAAGCCAGAAAATATTTGGCCTCATGTTAGGCTTCACATTCATAGTCAATTCATTAGTGTAATTTAGTCCTTGCATAAGCCTTTGAGTGATAAATTCTACTAATACATTTGAAATGCCAGCTGTAAGAATAACTCATTGAATGTTGAGTAAAATTAAAAGATGGGCAAAAATAAATCCTTCATTTTCATCTCATATGGGAAGATTTATGAAGGCCTTTGAGAAGAAGCATCTGTCTGCTAGTTGTAAATTGAGAGTATTAAGGGAAAACATCGGAATATTTTGGTTACATTAGCAAGGGGAATGTATTAACTCAAATGCTTTTGAGATCTTTCCCTTTGGGGCTGAAGATTACTCTTGATGAAGAACATGTGAACTTTTAGAATTCATTTCTTGCTTGGGAACAAAGGCCACAGAGCAAACAATATTAAATGGCTGGTGTTTTGGGGAGTGGTTTCTAAGAAATACAATTATATGTGGGATGTTGGTGACTTTTTTTCATATGGATATGGTTTTCTCTATGCTTGTGAGTGTTCTCTTTCAAGCCCATAGGGGCTACAAATTAAAGGACTTGGAACAGGGGTGGGGGAATATAACCAAGTAGTATTTAATTCCCTTGGCAAAAAAATAAAAAAATAAATAAAAAAATAAAAAAAAAATTCGTTCCACTTCACCAGTTATTTTCCCTTGATGGAGTCTTAAAATTGGATATCTTTATAATAAAATAAATTGCTTATGTCAGAAAAAATGGAGGAAATGGAAGTAAATTTTCTTGAGCAACTATTATATGCAAGATGCTTTGTATAAAGTAAGTTTATATAAATTATCTCATGCCAGCACTCTTCATCCCAGTGTGAATGTATTTACTCCACATCATATATCCTTCCATCCTCTGTCAGTAAATCAGTAAATAAAATTGATGTAATATAATCTGTAGGTAACACTACCGCAAATCTGACTTCCATAGAGACTGTAGTCTTCCTTTTTCTACCTTCTCCCTACCCTCTAACAGCGTTTGTGTATATTAATGCTGAAGAGCTAAATGTTTGAAGGGTTTAAAGTTCTAAGGCAATTGCTATATATAATTGTTCCGCATCATGTTAAAACATTTTCAGGAAGTTAAAAAAAATTGTGAAATGTTGTATTCTCGGTTTATAGAAGAGGAAACTGCAGTTTCAAAGGAATAAAATAACCTCTCCAAGGACAGCAGCTAATTAGTAACACTGGGATGAAAATCAAATATGCTTGAGTCCACAGAGTCAGACTCAGAGAGGTTTGTTGGCAGGAGGAGCCTGGGATATCCCAAACTGATGCATGGACTTGTGGCAGCATGCTGTGTCTGGAGTGATCAATCCCACTCTGGTCCTGTGGTCCTTCTCTTCTTGTCAAGATGCTAATTCTGGCCACAGATATGTCCATAACTCTTCCTTCTCTGAATTATCATCTCTGTCTAGACATCATGGTAATGACCCCTGTTTGCTTTAGGCTTGCGGGGAGGTCATGGTATGCTCCTTACTCTAGCCTTTAGGCCAAGACAACTGGGCCCTCCTCAGAGGGCCAAGCTTTCTTTACAAGGTAACATTCTAGCCCTCCTTTAGCCTTGTTCCTGCCCATTGGGGTTGCCAGATTTAGCTAACAAAAAATATAAGATACCCATTTAAGTTCTAATTTCAGATAAACAATGAATATCCCATATTAGTTGGGACATACATATACTAAAACATTATCCATTGTTTATCCAAAATTTAAATTTAGCTGGATGCCCTATATCTTCTCTGGTTACTCTGCTCCCCATGAGCCAGAAATGTGGGGCTATATAAAAAAGGATTAATCTTACTTAATGAAATGTTTGGCCTTTGGCATATATCCTGGGAAGTGATATCTAGGAAGAGTGTCATTGTTTATCTGGGGCCTAGGACCACACACTATACAGTCTAATAATGTGATTTATAAAGACATATTTGGGCTGCATGGTATTTGCTGTATCCCCAGAGGGTATGGAGGCTAAAGGCTTGAGTTTGAACTCTGGAGGGACTTGAGACTAAACTTAGTCATGTGACTGAGCCTCAATTAAAACTCTGGACACCAAGGTTTGGAGTAGCTTCCCTGGATGCCAATTACTCTGTGCATATTGTTACGGATTGGATGAAGAGGAGTTAGTGGTGTCCGTGATTCCCCTGGGAGATAAAAATTTCTGCATTTGGAAGACTCCTAGACCTGCCCCATGTCTCTCTTCCCTTAGATGATTTTAATCTGTATCCTTTCTCTGTAATAAACCATAACCGTAAGAATAATAGCTTTCTGTGAGTTCTGTGAGTGCTTCTAGTGAATTATCAAAACTGAAGGTGTCTTCAAAGCCCAAGAACTTACACTTGGTGTCAGAAGTAAAAGCAGTCTTCTGGACTGAGCGCTCTCTCAGGGTCCAGAGGATATGCTCCTATTATACCTGTTCTATGGTTTAGCTTCTAAACCATGCTTCAAGTATGGGATTTTGGAATTCTCTACCCAAAGAGCCCTGAGTATGCTTTCAGAGCCTGTGTGAATACTTTCAACAGAGCTCTTCAAGGGTAAACCATGCCAATAGTGCTGGAGGGGTAGGCTAGAGGGGTAGCTAAATGATGACTACTGGGGTCAAGTTGATGTAGTGTAGGTGAATATATGTATGTGAAGAGTTTTCCTTTATAGGACAGAGCTAGAGTAAGAAGAGGTGGGTGCTAGGGCCCTTCTTGAGCAAGAAACAATCTTAGTCTCATCTCTAGTCCTTGAGTTGGGGACATCAAAGTAACCTATGTGGAATGTCCTGGTTTCTAGAGAGCTGTCCACCATAATATCCATCTCTGAATTAACAGCACCTTTTGGTGGTGTGGGAGGAAATATCTCACCACAGTTAATACATTTTGTTAATTGTAAGATGCATTTTGTTTTCAGAAGCTTAAGATATGAAAAACATTTTAAAGTTGAGGAAATATGGCATATATAGTATTATCATGCCTCCATGTCACTTGAGGATTTAAAAAGCTTTCCACATCTTTTATCTTATTTTATCCTCATGATGACTCTTGCAGTGGCAGCCAGAGTACCATGACATGACCATCTCCTTCTAATCTACTGGAAGAAAATATCCACCTTTTCTTTTTATTCTCTTCACCCAATACTATCCTCTTTTTCAAGACTTATCTGTAACCTGAGAAACCTCACGACCAACATGGCCTGGACCTGCACTTTTTCCCATCTTCATGTCTGTGTTTGGCAGGGAGAGTGGCATATCCCTGTGATGGAGTGGGTCTGGAGCAGAGAAAAATAAAGGAAAATTTAGCTGTTACCATGGGGATAGAGCTGTGATAACTTTCCTTCTTTGGGATAACTTCCTGGGTGAAGAGCAGCATAGCAGGCTTGAAAGGGAGAACCAAGAGCTCCCCTATACCTGGAGGGGAAAGGATGGGTCTTGGCCTTAGAGAGGCTGGGTGCCATGGAATTTTGGATAAGCCACTTACTCTCTGACCTTCAGTTGCCTCACATGTAGAGTAGGACTGAGGATTCCTAAATGAGGGGTTTTGGACTATTAAATGAGATATTACCTGTTTTAATAAGTTTAAATCTAGTATAGTTCCCAGCATAGTAGACACTCAATCAGCCAACGGCAGCTCTAATTATGATTATTGCCAACTCTTCCTTGGAGGTAGCTCTAAGGCAGAGTCCTTCCCAGTTTCACTTAGAGGACAGAGAAAATGCAAAGAAGAATGAGTCAGAGGTAATGCAGATACAGCATTTTAGTATAAACGGAGCCCAGAGTTCTTTCTAGGAAAAAGAGAAAGTGGTGGATCTTTCTGGCTATGTCCAGCACAGGTGAGGCTGAAACCTAGTGAATAAAAAGGCCTGGCTCTATTTATGACCACATAATTAGAAAAGACAGTGCTTAAGTAACTTGTTTAGACTATTTGCATCTTCCTGTTTGCCTGTCCCCTCCTTCTGCCTTCCCTTGTGGTAGGAATAGAAGCTCTTAGAAAACCATAGAAAGGCTGTGTATCATTTTCAGAGAACTGAGGAGAGGGAGAAGAAGGCTTTGTCTGTGGTCTGAGAGAGTAGGTTATAATCTGAAATCATGAACCTTAGGGATGAAAGAGGATAGCAAGACAACTTCCTAGAAGTGAGTGAACAAGGAAAGGGATGACCCAGAGTCTCTCTTACTTGAGGTCTCGTGAAATGTACTTGGTCTAGGGGTTCCTAAAATTCTCATTGACAGGTGTCATTAAGTGGAGAAGAATTAGCAAGGTCAATGGGGAGGATCGGCTGATTGGGAGGAATATGGAGTGTTCTGTGGCTATCATCTCTTCTCCTGACCTGGGAAGAGAAAGGACACAGACATTTTAGAATGGAATGGAATGGAATGGAATAGAATAGAAAAAGAAAGAAAGAAAGAAAGAAAGAAAGAAAGAAAGAAAGAAAGAAAGAAAGAAAGAAAGAAAAGAATAGAATAGAATAGAATAGAATAGAATAGAATAGAATAGAATAGAAATCTGTAAATTATTGCTCCCAAATCCTCAGGGATGAGCCATATCGCCTGGATTCTGTACACTTTCCATGGAGGAAGCCTAGAAATGCAACCACTATTTGTAATGCTGTTTTTGGGGGTGGAGGACATTTTCTGACTTCCTCATTTTTTAATTTCCCCACTAATCAAAAACTGAATTTCTGGAATGGAAGCCCTTCTCAGAAAGATGATTGTTAATTCTGCCCACCTGAGTAGAGAAAGATGTCTGGTGTCTGCTGCTGTGTTTCAGACACAGGGCCAACCAAGTCTTTGGAAACAGATAAAAGAGGGTTTCACGTGAATGCTGTGGAGAGCAGACAGTTGACCCTGGAACATACGGTGTTCCTGGTAACTCTCTCACTTTCAGTTGGATGGAACTTGAGGCATATCTACTTCCTAAATCCTGTCTTTAGTGTCTTCCTTATTTATGCACCTCCCATTTCCTCTAAGATGCTTCCTTTTCCCCCACAACCAGGAAAACAGTGAGAGTATCCATAGTGCCATATGGATTTTTCTCAACTCTGAACTCCTATAGAAAATTGAGGTCTACACTACAGGATCTAATTTTTAAGATCTTATCATTTTATGTAATATATATTAGTGTTTAATACAATTAAATATTATCTTCCTAATGATATTGCCACTTTGTTTTAAGGGTAAGGGCTGTCTCATACTTCTATACCTCACAGAGCACTTTTTAATCCTGAGACCCAAGAATGTCCTTGAAGACATGCAGTTTGTTTAGATAGCAATGACTGTTGCCTGGTTAATTTTTGACTATAATCACTGCTGTCATCATTGCATTATAACCTTACTGTCATTATGCCATATCACCACCGCAACTAGAAGTTTTGTACAGTAGTTCAAACTTTACTGTTTTCACATGTAGTATTTTGTTTTATGTTCACAGCCACCTTGTAATTTAGACATTATCCATTATCCCATTTCACAGATAATAAATATGGAGGATAAAAAGGATTACATGAGTTTCCTATGTGGCAGAAATGCAAATCAAATCTTTTTAGGTACTCCATAAATACACATCTTGGTGTATTTCTCAGCATAAAATAACAAGACTGTTTTCAAACAAACACTTAATAGTATTGTTCTGAGTGCATAATAAATCTTCCCAAATTTTAGTGGCATAAAGCACAACCATTTTATTATGCTCCCAATTTCATCCATCAGGAATTTGGACAGGGCACAGTAGGGATGGTTTATCTCTATCATGGTGCCTGAGCCTCACATGATTGAGTCTGGGATCATGTCTGGGATCTTAGTCCTTTTCCACATGGCATCTCCTGGGACTGGACTAAGATAATTCTTAAACTGGCCTGAGTCTGGCATCCAGGAGCAGAAGGCTAGAACATCTGGGTATGGTCTTTCCCCAACACTCTCTTCTCATGTGGTCTTTCTATGTGGTCATCTTGGGCCTTCTCAGAGATCAGAGGTCTTATGGTAGTCAAATTTCCTATAGAGTTGCTGGCTTCCCCTGAAGCAGGCAGTTCAAGCTTTTAAAATGGAGGTGCATGATGTCTCATGACCGAGACTCAGAAATCATGTGGAGGCGCTTCCATCTCATTCTGTTGGTTATACATGACCAGACCAGAACAGGATGAGAATGGACAACACAAAATATGAATTGGAGGAAATGTGAAGCTGTATACTTTTCCCTTCATTCTGTCAATGTTGCCTTCACATATTGTGGAGCTCTGCTGTTTGGTGAATATATGTTTTTAATTGTGATACCTTCTTAATTAATTGACCTCTTCATCAATAACTGTCTCATAATAGTCTGCTGCTATCAGGATTTTCTTTTTTGCCTTTTGGTTTTGAAAGGTTGATTATAATTATTTCATTGCAAGTCTCTGAGTTCATCACACTTAAAGTTAGAGTTCTGGACTTATAAATTCATGTATATCAACCAACTTTTGCCCATTATTTCTTGAAATATTCTTTCTGATCTGTTCTCTCTTTTCCTTCTGGGACTCTCATAACATGTATGTTGGCCCACTTGATCTTTGACTTATAAGTCCCTTAGGCTCTGTCTACTTATTTTTTATATTTTAGTTTCTCAGACTTAATAATTTCAATTTTCCTGTCTTCAAGTTAGTTGATTATTTCTTCTGCATATTCAAATCTTCTGTTGAACCCATCTAGTGAATCTTTCATTTTAGTTGTTATATTTTCATCTCCAGAATTTTAATTTTGTTCCTTTTTATAATTTCTCTTTGTTGATATTCTTATTTTGTTCATACATTGTTTTCTTGATTTCATTTGTTTTTTGCTCATGTTTTCCTTTAGCTTTTTGTATATATTTAATGCAGCTTTCTTAAAGTCCATATAGTGAATCTAGTATCTGGTATTTCCTCACAGACATTCTCTGTCAATTTATTTTGTTCTTTGAATGGTCCATTTATTTATTTTTCTTGCCTTGTGATTTTTTGTTGTTGTTGCAAATTGGGCATTTGGATATTACAGTACCTAAAACTCTGGAAATCAGTTTCTCCTTGCCCCAGGTTTTTGTTGTTTGTTGTTGTTTGTTCTTTTAAATTGTTGAAGGCTATAAAAAAATTGTTGAAGGCTATAATATATTGTTTTGACTTTTACAAACTATTTTATATGCAAAGACTATTCCTTGTCATGTGTGATCACAGAAGTCTGTATTCAGCTAATATTTTGAGAGATTTCCTTGAATGCCAAAAGGCCTCCCAGTCTTTGCAGATTGTGTCAGTTCTGGAATAATCTTTCAAAATTTAGGTAAGCTTGTTCTAAGTCTAGGGATAATCCTGACATTAAACTTTAAGGTCTACTCGGGTATTTTTTAAGAATGCATCTTGTCTCGTATGTGTGTAGTTTTCTAAATTCCCCCATACACATGGCTGCTTCTCAATGTGTTAATTCCTCACAAAGAGTCTCACTCCAGCCTCTCCTCCAGGCCTTAAGTAGTCTCCACCTATAACCACATGCCCCAGGCATTCAGGTCTATAGGTAACTATAGTTACCTTGTAGCTTTATGATCAGAGCTTGGCTTCCTGGCCAAGTTCCATGGTGGGCAAAACAGGGACAAGTTCACTACATCAGTCTTTCAGATATATCTCTCAGACAGGTTAGAACAAACATACACAATAATTTACAAATAAATTCTGCTTTGAGATTTGAGGTAGGGAGCTGTGAATCAAAACACTCCTGCATGAAGACAAAAACCACTGCCATTTTATGGAGGAAGGAAGGCAAGAGTGAGTACAATTGCCACAAAACTATTTTCTTACCCTTCTCAAGATGGCTTTCTTTCTTTCTATCTTCTTCTTCTTCTTCTTTTTTTTTTTAATGAGTATTGACTTGGTAGCTATAAACTTTTAACTGTTTTCCACAACTCTGATAAGGTTAGTTCAGATATTTCTGATTTTTTTTTTCTGATATCTTTGTCAGGGAATAAAAGCTTGGAAATTTCTAGTCCACCATTTTGTTAACATCACTTGAGAAGTCTGCAGCTGTATTTATTTATTTGTTTGTTTGTTTATCCAAGAGAGAGAAAGAGAAAGAAAGAAAGAGAGAGTGAAGAGAGAGAGAGGGAGACAGGGGAGGAGCAGAGGGAGAGGGATGAGTTTGACTCTATGCTGAGCATGGACTCCAACACAGAGCTTGATCCACGACTCTGAGATCATGACTTGAGCTGAAATCAAGAGTTGAATGCTTAACCAACTGAGCCCCCCAAGTGCTCCAGGAAGTTTGCAGCTCTATTTTAAGAAGTTGCTTTTGGGGCTGAACTTTTCAATTGCATGTATACCACTTGAATTATTATTTCCAAAAGTAAATTCCAAATTTTTAGACTTTTAAAAATGGCTCAAAAATGGTTTTCATAAGTTATATATATATATATATATATATATATATATATATATACACTGGAAGGACAGTTCCTTATTTGGATTTTCTAACATTTCTCATTTTTTAGAGCAAACATGAGCCACAGTAGCTTTCTGGCATTATAATTCTTATCAGCATTGTTGGTATTTAACTTGCTATTAATTACTTCATTATTATAGCCCCACACTACACTCATAGTAAACCTGGAGACTGACTTTAGACATACAATTAACTTTTAAAATTGGTGAATTTTGGATCTTCCATTCTATTATTATTTGACTATCTTTGATTTTATTTTTGTAAATGAATGAAGATGATTTTATTCCATCCTTCCCCAACTCTGGATGGAGCCAAATTCTTCTTAACCTTTCTAAAAATGACTTCTAAACAAATGTTTCCATAATTTGTGCTCCTTGAAAATGTCTTCCAAAGATCTTAAGCAGAATTTTATATATTTGACTTCTAAAAGAGAAAAATAAAAACTGGTGAATTTGATCAAGAAATTTTCCTTTGCTTTGCATTTAATAAAGTATCTTTCTTTCAAACCATTGTTCAAAGACAAAAAGAAATGATAAGAAGAGTCATGGGTCCTAGGAGCATCCCCCTTTATCTTTCTGGGAAGCCAAGTTCTATTGAAGAAGAAAAAGCAAAGATCTAAAGCTATCTATGTTCACAAGGTCATGCAAACAGGCTAGGTGAGGCAAAAAGCAGAGTGAGGGATATATTTCTGAAGATTCACTATGAGGTCAAAAAAGAACACAAAGCTTTTGGTTTAAAGGATATTATGTCAATCAAGAAACAGATTCTTAATTATAGAGAACAAACTGATGATTACCAAAGAAGAGGTAGGGGCGGGGATGGGGATGGGTTAAATAGATAATGGGGATTAAGGAGTGCACTTGTGATGAGCACTGGGGATGTGTGGAATTGTTGAATCACACTATTGTACACTTGATATTAATATAATACTGTATGTTAACTGGAGTTAAAATAAAAACTTAAAAAATAAGAATACAGTTTATACTTTGACACAGTGCAGGATTATGTGAAAACTGATTACAAATCAGAATTCTCTAATACTTCCTTCTCTTTTCAACAATGCAGCAGGGCCTGGCTCCTGGGGAAGCAGAGTAAGAAAAATGCATAGTTGCCCTAAATTTATCTGCTCTCACCAGGGCACCCAGGGTGCTGGTTAATAAATGGCTCCCCACTTGCATGCAAGCTGCATTTGCTCAGGGCTCTTCCAAAGAGTTCACTCACCTCACATTAGTCAGCAGCTTCCTAGAAGACAAGCTGCCTTCACTTTGCCCTACTGAAGGATTATTCAGCCTTATAAAAAATACTAGATTCCCTACTCTCAGTAGGACATTTAATTAACTCCCATTGATTCACCAAGCCAAACAACCAGTAAAAAGTTTTGGGATACTTCATTGTGGCCCTAGGATATCCACCCACTTCTTGGTATTTTGAAAATTTTTATCTCGGTTTCACTCTAAATTTTCAGAGTAGAGACAGCACAGAAATAAATAATTTCTTCAACTAGCCCAGCAGCACTGTTGAACCATCTATTTGGTGTAAATTGAACTACCTACTGGGGAGAAGGAGGAAGGGAGCCTTTGTGGATCAGGGTCTACACAGAGTGCTGTGTGAGCACAATCACTCAGGACTGTTACAGAGAGGTTGCCTGGGAAGCCCTCTTGTTAACCTGAGGTTACAGTACCTCTCAGCATGCTCCCTAAAAGATAGCCTTCCTTATAAGAAGGTTCTCCCAAAATATGATTCATATCATGAACTGTATTCCAGAAAAAAAGTAGGGAAATATTTGTGCATGGGTAGGTACTGATCTCAAACTTCATTTTATCTGGCCTTTGGGCAATTACAGACTAATATCTACATTCTATTCTTGAGGGAAAAAAATACATCACCCAAGTCTTTAGTAATAATACACAAATTTTAAGTACTTAGCTGGACCCTGAAATAGTCTTTTCTCTCCCTAACCCTCTAATATATTTTGTTTCCATAGTTGTATACAGTAGAAGTTTATTCACTATCCCTCTGTGTCAGGAAATTTTCTAACTTGTCTCACTTAACATTTGAAATTGCTATATGAAGTTTTATTACTAGCCCTTTTGTAACACCTCATGCAATTACTGACACATAGTAGATTCTCAGTAAATACTCGGTGAATGAAGAAAAGCTAAATGGATAAATGGGATAAATGAATGGGTTTATAAATGGGCTTGGATAATATTTAGCAACTTGATCATAATTTCAGAACTACTGAGGTGAGCCCATATTTAGGGTTAAAAAATGGAGGTGAGTGGTATTGCATATTGATTTAAGCCAGTTTTCCCATTCAAAATTTTTTAGTTATTTTGGTATTCATCAGTGGCATCCAACCGTTATAAATAGATGGGACTAATGTCTCCTTACAGATTGTATTTATCAACAAAATGAAGTCCTAAGAAGGAATTCCCTCATACTTCCACAACTCATTAGCAAGTGGGTACAACAGCAGTCATACATTCATTTCTTGGAAGCTTATTGGTATCCCCGCTCCTTATCCTGTTAAACATTCTGACAAGCAGCTTACTTGTAAAATGTACCCCAAGGCAAGCTCAACAAATATTCTGACAGCAGGATAACTAATCTTCTGGTTGGATTAAGGAACAGAATCCTCTGTTAAGTGAGGAAACATAGGACTGTGGAATTTCCAGACTGTAGACTCACTCCCAAGAAGTGAATCTATTGTCTTCAGCTTCCTTCCTGTTCCTTATTCATGAGAGGGTGAAGATGCCTATACAGATCCAATCCCTCCTGAACCATCTGGAGTGTGGCAAATGCAGTACCTATTTGTTTTCATAATTGCTGCCTTGCTTTGTCCAAGTCTTTCTTCCAGAAACTGCTGAAATCCTTGAGCTGAAGCTACTCCCAGATATGGCTACCTGTGGGAAAAAAGGTCAGAGCAAAGATACTGGACTTCTGTCTGGAAGCCTTCAGAGGGTGCTCTCAATTCTGGGACTATTGTTGAGAAGCAACTACTCCTTGGACTGCATCTCTGTTAACCGTGATCTGCTTTGTTACCCTGTATAACCCTGCAGGTAGGAGTAACTCAGAAGTAGAAGGGACTACCAGAGTTCCAAGCTACTCCTCTTCCTCACTCGACATACTTTCTGGAGAACTGATCCTGCCAGGAAAACCGTGAGGGCAAAACACTTACTTCCTATTTTTTTTTTTTTTCTGTTCAAGGCAGGAGGCAGCTAATTGGTACTTCTTGAGTGATCATCATATGGTGGAGTGTTTCTTTGGGCTGCCGTTGCCTGGTAAGGCTGCTTTTCATTTTTTCCACTGAAATGTCTTGAGTGTATTTCAAGATTTCGGAGTGCTTAAGAGTTGGTATCTACCAAGCTGTCAATCTTCATGAGGTAGAGCAGGAAGCATTACTCACTGGAGACCACGGTTGCCAACCCACTCACAAATTACCCAACTTTTTATGCAGATAAATGCCATGACAGATCAGTTATTAAATATAAAATACACTGTGCCACATAAATCTTTGTTTCTCATTGCTTGCTCCTGGGCTGAGCTGACTCATGAGATGAGTTTGGAAAATTTAAGCCTTGGGAAAAGGTAGGTGCAGAAGGCTTGCATTATAAAAGTGTGATTTGTGAGCTTTAGGGTGGGGTAAGGCAGAGCAGACAACATTGGGGATCAGAGGATATCTATTCAGAAATGGATCTCCATTAGGTAAGTCATACATGCCTGGAAATGTGAGGAAAGCTGTACTTTCCTAAGCATTCTTTAGCCTGAGGAAGTCACCACTCAGTAATAGCTGCAAGAATCATGATGGTAATCTTTCAAAAGAGATTTTTGGGAATTGGTGTTCATATTAATCATTATTCTTTCTGCTCTAAGAAACAGAATCCAAACTAAGACAGGCTCAAAAAGAGCTGGGGGAATGGGGAAAGAAAGAATAATTTATAGATTCAGGTAGCTGAAAAGTTTGAGACTAGATCTACAAGTCCAAGCTATGATATTAAGCATTCTCCATCTTTTGCCTCTTCTTTTTTGTTCTGAGTTCTCCAACGAGAGACTAAAGATGGCTAGTAACAGTTCCAGAATTATTTTCCTCCAACTTAAAAACACCAGCAGAGAGTTTATTCTTCTTGGTATCTCTGGGGATTATTCTAAGTAGTTTGTTCTCATTTCAACTAGTCTCTTTGGCCAGGCCCAGGTCTAGAGTCCATTCCTGGAGCCAAGAGTAGGATCAATTCCAGCTGAAGCATATGGCCTGAAGGGAAATAGTGGCTAAAGGAAGAGATAGGTTCTCTTAATATGAGGGGTGTTGAGCAGGCAAAAATAGGAGGTGTTTGCTTCAGGGGTATTATTGCCTTTAGCCAAATTTATGACGAAAAGGACCAAATTAGGACAATTAAGTTTCTCCATGATATATTTTCTCTTCCACTTGAGAGGCTAGATGGGATTCTAAAGACATTATTCTTTTCCTTCCTTCTTCCTTCCTTCCTTCCTTCCTTCCTTCCTTCCTTCCTTCCTTCCTTTCTTCCTTCCTTCCTTCCTTCCTTCCTTCTTTCCTTCCAGACAGTAGCTGAACACATACTGTGCTCCAGGCATAATATTAAGTGATATAGATGAACATGAGGGATGTTCCCTACCCTCAGGAGGTCCAGAAGTTTTGTCAGGTCTACATCAACCCTAAAAAGGGTAGTATTAGCTTGATATCCTTTGGCCTAAATGTAAGATTCTTGTGGTGCCTAGGGAAATCTAGTCAAATGACTAGAAAGAGATTCTTATATGTAGACATGATCCAGGCTTTGTAGGATTTTCTAGCTTTCTTTGAGTGGAGAATCATTAACCACAGAACCATAGACCGCTTGATTCTGACACCTTAGGCTGTACTGCAAGCTTTGAATCACAGGGTAATTGAAACAGTTTCTGCTATCTACAAGCTATGAGTAGTCATTATTGCTTATTGGTTGGTATAGCCAATATATTCCTAAATGTGCCCTGCGTACATAGTACGAGGGAAGATTTCTTGGAGTTACTTAAGCAATTCAAATTCCCCATGACATTCATTATACACAGCCAAAGAAACATGAAAAAAAGCATTTGTTAGTTATATAAGTAATGCAGTCCTGTAGTAATCAACATAGACCTGCAAGCTGCAGGTATAAGCATAGAGCTATTGGGAAAACTGTCTCTTCTTTTTTATTAGTCTTACAGAGTTTCATGGACAAGACGAGGTTTCCTGAGTCTATTTTAATTTCACTTTGTAATCACTCCTACTTGGATATTTATAGGCTAACTGTGTCACCAGTCTGCTTTCCTTCATTTGTATTGGTGCTGGATGTTATTAGAATAATGTTTGATACTAACATCAGAGATGGGAGATGGCCTGGTAGTATGGAAGGACAGAGTAAGACAAACTAGATGTTTTCTAATTACAGCTAAGCTACTATCTTTAAGATAAGAAAGCAAGATACTTGACCTTGACCATTATAAGCCTTTGTTTTCTTTTCTACAAAATGAGGGACATAGTCTAACTAGTGCTTTCCAGTAGAATTCCCTGTAATAATGGAAGTGTTCTATATTTGTGCCATCCAATATGGCAGCCCCTAACTATATGTGGCTTGTGACTAGCTGGTTTGACTGAGAGGCTTTTTTTCTGAATTTTTAATTTCACATGAAATAAATTATTTTAAATTGCAATGTGAATAAGCCAAATCATATGGCTGGTGGCTACCACAGTGGACTGCGCAAAAAGCCATCTCTATAGTCCCAGACAACTCCCAAATTCTAGGGATTAAAACTACATGTGAATATTGTTAAGTCTGGGTTTTTCTACATGAAAGTCCTTTTAAGAATAAAAATCCATTTTGTGTTCTCAAACAGTGCAGTTTCCATTCAGCTTTCTGATTCAGCTGAAAGATGAGTAAAGGCACATGTAAACAGAAAAGCTCCCAGGGGAATGAACATCATCTCAATAGGGCTCTTGTCAGTTGAGCGTTCCAGCAGACTCCCAGAATATATTACCTTTGTGAACTATTCTTCTGCTATGGCAGCCAAAGACACACAAGAATATTGCTGGGAGGCTGGATCCTTCCTCCCAGGCTTTCCTGATACAGGCTGTTGTTTCAGACTTATGAGGCACACATACCTGCAAAAGGACTGTGCCTGCACCAAACAAGAGGATGTGGAGGTTTAAAAATTACTGGTTAATTGAGCCAGTAATGATAGGCCAGCATGGATGGCAAGTTCCCCAAAGCCAAGAGAAGGTTAAAGAGAGAGACAAGAATTATCACATTGCCTGGGACTGAGTCTGTGCAGGTAAACACTGATTTTCATTTGCCAGCTGGCAACTGTCCATTTGAATTGATCAGTGTTCAATTTTGAAGGGCGGAAGCTTCCCACAACATTAGCATCCTTAGGGCTGCTAGGTTCACATCAGATAGCAGAGTAGTAGGAGCTGAATTATATGTTAAAGCCTGTTCAGATTATCCCCTGAGCATCAGACCAACTTTCTCCAACTCTGCTTTTATGCCTCAGTGGCCAATCGGAGGGCCCACCCAGTTCAAGGTGTGGAAAGTCACCTTGAAGGACCCATCTGGTACAAAGACTTGGTTAAATTTACAAATTTCTGATAGGCCTTCTAGGTACCTTTGCTCCCATCCCCCCCCCCCCCCCCCCCCCCCCCCCCCGCCCGCCGAAGGATTCAAACAGATGAGACAGCACAACGAATGGAAAGGGGAAAGCTTTATAACTACACTGCTGAATGACGACCCACTCTGACACCAACTTGCCTTCTAAGGTCTGAGCAATTGATCATGAGGAACAATTGGGATTGTTAACTATAGTGCTCTTGCTTTATTCAAATGCCATAGATGCCACATGCAAAAGCTTACAAAGTGTTGTCAGACAGATGAAGTAATGACCTCCTGGTCAGAAGTGGTGCTGATAATCCCTCAAAGTTTGCATTTGAGGGATACTGTCAGGACTGGCTCTCAAAGGGGCATCTTTTAATGTCTGGGCACCCAGTGGTTGTTCTAAAATTCATTTTATTGCCCCTTTTCTCATATCTGATTTTCCCAAATGGTTGTCATTCATTCATTCATTCATTCATTCATTCATTCAGCAAATATTTACAGAGCACCTTCTACTTGTTAGAACTATTCCAGAAACTGTTTTGTAGTGAATCAAACAAACCTCTATGGAACTAATGTGTGGATGAGGAAAGTGGGGTATAAGAAAGACAAAGACAGGAAACAAATAAACATTTAAATGTTGGGCAGTTGAAAGTGCTAGAGAGAAATACAGCTCAGAGATGATGGTAAAGAATGAGAGATTGCAAGGTAGTCAGGGCAGGATTCTCCCTGATAAGAAAACATTTGGGTAGAAACGAGATAGAAGTGAGGGGGTAAGGCACATTATTAACCAAGAAAAATATGTTCCAGGCAGAGGAAATAGTGGAAAGGCCTGGATGCTGGAGGGTGATTGGTGACTTTGAAGAACTGCATTGAGACAGTGTAGCTGGAGGGGCATGAGCAAGAAAGAAAGTGGAAGAAGATGAAATCAGAAGAGAGAGAGTGTGTGTGTGTGTGTGTGTAAAGAACATGTAGGGCCTTATATATTTCAACATGGCTTTTGCTCCAAATGAGATGTAAAGTCACTGGAAGATCTTAAATATGGACCTGGCATGACCTAACTCGCTGATGTTTCACATTGGCTGCAGTGTGGAGCAAAGTCTGTATGGGGATAAAAGTGGAAGTTAATGACCAGTGGAGGTAAAATTAGTGGAAGTGAAGCATTCTTAGAGTTGGATATATTTTATTTTTTTAAAGATTATTTATTTTAGAGAGAGAGTGTGCACACCGGGGTGTAGGGGAGGGGCAGAGGGAGAGAGAGAGAGAGAGAGAGGGAGAGAGAGAGAATCCGGAGCACACCCCTCACCTGACATGGGGTTTGATCCCGCGATGCCAAGATGATGACCTGAGTGGAAACCAAGAGCCAGATGCTCAACTGACTGACTCACCCAGGTGCCCCAGAGTCTGATATATTTTAAAATGCAGAACTAACAGGATTTACCAATGAATTGGTTGTGAGATGTGAGAAAGATGGAGGATTCAAGGACTGACTCTAGGGTTATCAAAAGAAATTTCTTACTGCCCCCATCTGTACAGAAGGAATGGCTTTTTGCCAGAATCAGGTAGAGAGATATGTGAAGAATTCCAATACCTCATCTAGCCAGTAAGGAGCATCCATACATCCATCCAATCTTTCCGATCCAGCAAATGGCACAGTTTGGGGAGTCAAAAAGACTTTGGTAGGAGAAAGTTATCAACCACTTATGCCTTCCTTGAGACATTTGTCCATCCTCGGTCTCCATTTCTTCTGATAGGATTGTTGAAAAAATTTAATGAAGTAAGTAAAGCACCAAGCATGGAGCCTGGCATACAGTAAGCATTCAGTACAGCCACCCTACAAAAGCTAATTTTTATTATTGTCTATCACAAATCAAACATCCTATAAAATCAGGACAATAAGCTCATTCGCTTTTATGTTGGTTTTAGTTGATGCTCATAAGAAGCTTAATTTCATTCTCCTCCTTTTCTGGCTTTCTGGAGACCTGGAGGGTGAGGGAGGTGGAAGTGGGGTATGGTGCCCACTGGGAAAAAAAAAGATAATTCTTAAATGAAACTATTTGCTCTTTCCCTCCACATTGGTGCAGCTGCAGCGTGGGAGCTCACATCAGAGTCTATCATAAAGCAGCTTTATTAAAAATAGTAATAATAAAAAAAGGATCCAGGTTAATTCCAGCTATTGACCCTGTGGGCAGCACTTCTATGGGCAAAAGGGGATGCTTTCCAATGCTGGTATTGATTTTCATGTATAAATCCCTCCTCACAGAATCCTCTGCTCATTGCAGCCAGCGTAAAAGTAATCACTCTCTTTATGATCACCCCTTCAAGTCAGACCCAAGCCATTTGTAAAAGAGAGGGAAAAACCAGGAAGGGGCAGCGCTGCAACAGGAAAGTGGATGCGGTATCTCCTTTTATGAATCCTAAAGTGTCCTGAGCACAGGTGAGACAGTGCAAGTGTAGCGGCAACCAGAACTTTCTGCAAAATTCACGGAGGCCACGTCTTGAGAATGGACTGGTCTGTAACAGAAGGGATCCTGGGGATAGAGTCAATCATCTCATCTGTCTCTCCTTCTCTCTCTGCCTGTCTCCCTTTCTCCAGCTTTTCTTCACTCCCCTCTCCCTCTCTCCCTCTGTCTCCTGCACACAGAGCCAGCTTGCCCCGTTTCTGCATGCCCCCCCCACTGTCCCACATCTCAAGGGGCCTCATGTTCTTATGTACAGACACCCCAGCCCTTAGGTCCTAGTTTATTCAACACCCTTTCCCTGTTCAACTCATACCCAGCGCCAAGGCAAACTTTGAGCCTGGGAATGTGCGCTCTACGCCAACAGCAAGACACTTATGGAGACGCTCAGGCTCTGGAGGGAGGCGTATGGCTGCAGGTCTGGGAACTCCCGGGTTCTGGGTCCCCAGAGCCTGGTCTAGAACTGTGCTGTGCGCTAAAACAACCACTAGCCACCTGCGGCTGTTGAGCCCTTCCCCCGCTGCCTGCCTGGGGTTGTTCTCTGCAAGGAGATGTATTTATTCAAAGGGGTTCAGTCATCTCGCTAAATGAAATCACTCGCTTAGGCTGGTAAATATTGACTCAAGCTGTTACGCTTTTATGTATTTCAGCAACTCCCAATGTTTGAGGGCTCAGCGAGCAAACAAGAACAGGTACGGGAAGTTATTGTGGTGTTGGGGGCCCCTGTTTATTTTTGTGCAGCTGATGCCTGTTGCCCATTGTGTAAGGCTGGGTACTAATGACCTCGCTACGGAGCACTCTGCAGTTGGTACGGCCAAAGGCTTTCATAGAATACAAATGCGTTTTCCATTTCCACATGAAGAGTTTATTTTAATTGTGTTCTGGAATATACTGTACCCTAAAGGCCTCTCTTTTCCTCAGTGATCTACGTCCGCCGAATAAAACACTGCAAAGAATGGAATGCGTGATGGGGTGACCTGTACTGGGCACTTTGCAATTCAGTTGGAAGAGGGCTCCTGGTGTCCCCCCGCCTGCCCTGAGGGTCTCCGGAGCTGGGAGGGAAGCTGGGCGCCCCTCAGGAAGGGCTGTAAGGGGCTGCGGTTTTGAAGAGTCAGAAAGTGTCAAGTTCCTTGTAGGTTTCTGTGTTTTCTTTAATTATCCTCTTGGTGCAACAGGACATTTTCATTTATTTCTGAGCCTAACTGGAGTGCTAGGGGCAGAGCTCGCAAAGTGAGGTGGGAGCTTCAGCAGCCGTAGGGTCAGGGAATGGATAGAGAGGCAAGGGGGCAGGTGTGTCTGCAGCCTAGGAATCTGGGGACAGAGCACACGGTGTGTGTGTGGGGGGGGCGGGGGAGGATGGGATACAGGGATCCTCAAAGTCACTTCTCTGGGGGGAGGGGCAAGATGGCGGAGGAGTAGGGTCTCCAGGTCACTTGTCCTCAACAAATTACCTAGAAAACCATCCAATCATCCTGAAAATCTACGAATTCGGCCTGAGATTTAAAGAGAGACCAGCTGGAACGCTACAGTGAGAAGAGTTCGCGCTTCTATCAAGGTAGGAAGACGGGGAAAAAGAAATAAAGACACAAAAGGCCTCCAAGGGGGAGGGGCCCGCGAGGAGCCGGGCTGAGGCCGGGGCGAGTGTCCCCAGGACAGGAGAGCTCCGTCCCGGAGGAGCAGGAGCTGCACCGACCTTCCCGGGGGAAAGGCCTCCCGGGGAATTGGAGCAGGATCCCCAGAAAGGCGGGGATGCCCTCGGGCTCCCGGGGACAGTAACAGAGGAACTGCGCCCCGGAGAGTGCGCCGAGCTCCCTAAGGGCTGCAGCGCTCGGCGGGACCCGGAGCAGCTCGGAGGGGCTCGGGCGGCGGCTCCGCGGAGGGGGCTGCTCGGCTCCGGGAACAGCTCGGCGGCAGCGGCTCGGGCGGAGGAAGAAGCTCCGTGGAGGGGGCGGCGCAGCTCCGGGAACAGCTCGGAGGGGCTCGGGCGGCGGCTCCGCGGAGGGGGCTGCGGGGCGGGAGCGCGAATCCAACAGCGCAGGCCCCGGAGCATAGGGCGCCGGGACACAGCCCAGGATCCGGCCTCCCCCGGGACAGGCAGAGGCCGGGAGGGCCCAGGACAGCAAGGACGCTCCTGCCTGGAACTGAGCAGATCAGCGGCCCCGCCCGGGAGCCTCCAGGCCCTGCAGCCGGAGAGACCCGGAGCTACTGCGGGAGCTGACCCCAGGGTCCCAGAGCTGCCCCCGCCACTGTGGCTTCCTCCTGGGGCCTCACGGGGTGAACAACCCCCACTGAGCCCTGCACCAGGCAGGGGCAGAGCAGCTCCCCCAAGTGCTAACACCTGAGACTCAGCACAGCAGGCCCCTCCCCCAGAAGACCAGCGAGACGGACCAGTTCCAAGGGAAGTCAAGGGACTTAAAGTACACAGAATCGGAAGATACTCCCCCGTGGTTTTTGCTTTTGGTTTTTTTTGTTTTTGTTTTTTTTTTGTGTTTTTTTTTTTATTTGTTTGTTTTGTTTTGTGCTTTTTTTTTTTTCTTTCTTTCTTCTTGATTTCTGATTGCTTACCCCGCCCCACCCCCCTTTTTTTTCTTTTATCTCCTTTCTTTCTTTTTCTTTCTTTTTCTTCTCTTTTCCCCCCCTTTTTTTTCCTCTTTCTCTTTTTTCTTTTTCTCTTTTCTTTCCTTCTCTCTCTTTTTCTCCTTTTCCCAATACAACTTGTTTTTGGCCACTCTGCACTGAGCAAAATGACTAGAAGGAAAACCTCACCTCAAAAAAAAGAATCAGAAACAGCCCACTCTCCCACAGAGTTACAAAATATGGATTACAATTCAATGTCAGAAAGCCAATTCAGAAGCACTATTTTACAGCTACTGGTGGCTCTAGAAAAAACCATAAAGGACTCAAGAGACTTCATGACTGCAGAATTTAGATCCAATCAGACAGAAATTAAAAATCAATTAAATGAGATGCAATCCAAGCTAGAAGTCCTAACGACGAGGGTTAACGAGGTGGAAGAACGAGTGAGTGACATAGAAGACAAGTTGATGGCAAAGAGGGAAACTGAGGAAAAAAGAGACAAGCAATTAAAAGACCATGAGGATAGATTAAGGGAAATAAATGACAGCCTGAGGAAGAAAAACCTACGTTTAATTGGGGTTCCTGAGGGCGCCGAAAGGGACAGAGGGCCAGAATATGTATTTGAACAAATCATAGCTGAAAACTTTCCGAATCTGGGAAGGGAAACAGGCATTCAGATCCAGGAAATAGAGAGATCCCCCCCTAAAATCAACAAAAACTGTTCAACACCTCGACATTTAATAGTGAAGCTTGCAAATTCCAAAGATAAGGAGAAAATCCTTAAAGCAGCAAGAGAAAAAAAGTCCCTGACTTTTATGGGGAGGAATATTAGGGTAACAGCAGACCTCTCCACAGAGACCTGGCAGGCCAGAAAGGGCTGGCAGGATATATTCAGGGTCCTAAATGAAAAGAACATGCAACCAAGAATACTTTATCCAGCAAGGCTTTCATTCAAAATGGAAGGAGAGATAAAGAGCTTCCAAGACAGACAGCAACTGAAAGAATATGTAACCTCCAAACCAGCTCTGCAAGAAATTTTAAGGGGGACTCTTAAAATTCCCCTTTAAGAAGAAGTTCAGTGGAACAATCCACAAAAACAAGGACTGAATAGATATGATGACACTAAACTCATATCTATCAGTAGTAACTCTGAACGTGAACGGGCTTAATGACCCCATCAAAAGGCGCAGGGTTTCAGACTGGATAAAAAAGCAGGACCCATCTATTTGCTGTCTACAAGAGACTCATTTTAGACAGAAGGACACCTACAACCTGAAAATAAGAGGTTGGAGAACCATTTACCATTCAAATGGTCCTCAAAAGAAAGCAGGGGTTGCCATCCTTATATCAGATAAATTAAAATTTACCCCAAAGACTATAGTGAGAGATGAAGAGGGACACTATCTCATACTCAAAGGATCTATCCAACAAGAGGACTTAACAATCCTCAATATATATGCCCCGAATGTGGGAGCTGCCAAATATTTAAACCAATTAATAACCAAACTGAAGAAATACCTTGATAATAATACACTTATACTTGGTGACTTCAATCTAGCTCTTTCTACCCTGGATAGGTCTTCTAAGCACAACATCTCCAAAGAAACGAAAGCTTTAAATGATACACTGGACCAGATGGATTTCACAGATATCTACAGAACTTTACATCCAAGCTCAACTGAATACACATTCTTCTCAAGTGCACATGGAACTTTCTCCAGAATAGACCACATACTGGGTCACAAATCGGGTCTGAACCGATACCAAAAGATCGGGATAGTCCCCTGTATATTCTCAGACCATAATGCCTTGAAATTAGAACTTAATCACGACAAGAAGTATGGAAGGACCACAAACACGTGGAGGTTAAGGACCATCCTGCTAAAAGATGAAAAGGTCAACCAGGAAATTAAGGAAGAATTAAAAAGATTCATGGAAACTAATGAGAATGAAGATACAACCGTTCAAAATCTTTGGGATGCAGCAAAAGCAGTACTGAGGGGGAAATACATCGCAATACAAGCATCCATTCAAAAACTGGAAAGATCTCAAATTCAAAAGCTCACCTTACACATAAAGGAACTAGAGAAAAAGCAACAAATAGACCCCACCCCCAGCAGAAGAAGACAGTTAATTAAAATTCGAGCAGAACTCAATGATATCGAGACCAAAAGAACTGTGGAACAGATCAACAGAACCAGGAGTTGGTTCTTTGAAAGAATTAATAAGATAGATAAACCATTAGCCAACCTTATTAAAAAGAAGAGAGAGAAGACTCAAATTAATAAAATCATGAATGAGAAAGGAGAGATCACTACCAACACCAAGGAAATACAAACGATTTTAAAAACATATTATGAACAGCTGTACGCCAATAAATTAGGAAATCTAGAAGAAATGGACGCATTCCTGGAAAGCCACAAACTACCAAAACTGGAGCAGGAAGAAATAGAAAACCTGAACAGGCCAATAACCAGGGAGGAAATTGAAGCAGTCATCAAAAACCTCCCAAGACACAAGAGTCCAGGGCCAGATGGCTTCCCAGGGGAATTCTATCAAACGTTTAAAGAAGAAATCATACCTATTCTACTAAAGCTGTTTGGAAAGATAGAAAGAGATGGAGTACTTCCAAATTCGTTCTACGAGGCCAGCATCACCTTAATTCCGAAACCAGACAAAGACCCCACCAAAAAGGAGAATTACAGACCAATATCCCTGATGAACATGGATGCAAAAATTCTCAACAAGATACTAGCCAATAGGATCCAACAACACATTAAGAAAATTATTCACCATGACCAAGTAGGATTTATCCCTGGGACACAAGGCTGGTTCAACACTCGTAAAACCATCAATGTGATTCATCATATCAGCAAGAGAAAAACCAAGAACCATATGATCCTCTCATTAGATGCAGAGAAAGCATTTGACAAAATACAGCATCCATTCCTGATCAAAACCCTTCAGAGTGTTGGGATAGAGGGAACTTTCCTCGACATCTTAAAAGCCATCTACGAAAAGCCCACAGCAAATATCATTCTCAATGGGGAAGCACTGGGAGCCTTTCCCCTAAGATCAGGAACAAGACAGGGATGTCCACTCTCACCACTGCTGTTCAACATAGTTCTGGAAGTCCTCGCCTCAGCAATCAGACAACAAAAAGACATTAAAGGCATTCAAATTGGCAAAGAAGAAGTCAAACTCTCCCTCTTCGCCGATGACATGATACTCTACATAGAAAACCCAAAAGCCTCCACCCCAAGATTGCTAGAACTCATACAGCAATTTGGTAGCGTGGCAGGATACAAAATCAATGCCCAGAAATCAATGGCATTTCTATACACTAACAATGAGACTGAAGAAAGAGAAATTAAGGACTCAATCCCATTTACAATTGCACCCAAAAGCATAAGATACCTAGGAATAAACCTAACCAAAGAGGTAAAAGATCTATACCCTAAAAACTATAGAACACTTCTGAAAGAAATTGAGGAAGACACAAAGAGATGGAAAAATATTCCATGCTCATGGATTGGCAGAATTAATATTGTAAAAATGTCAATGTTACCCAGGGCAATTTACACGTTTAAGGCAATCCCTATCAAAATACCATGGACTTTCTTCAGAGAGTTAGAACAAATTATTTTAAGATTTGTGTGGAATCAGAAAAGACCCCGTATAGCCAGGGGAATTTTAAAAAAGAAAACCATACCTGGGGGCATCACAATGCCAGATTTCAGGTTGTGCTACAAAGCTGTGGTCATCAAGACAGTGTGGTACTGGCACAAAAACAGACACATAGATCAATGGAACAGAATAGAGAACCCAGAAATGGACCCTGAAATGTACGGTCATCTAATATTCGATAAAGGAGGAAAGACTATCCATTGGAAGAAAGACAGTCTCTTCAATAAATGGTGCTGGGAAAATTGGACATCCACATGCAGAAGAATGAAACTGGACCACTCTCTTTCACCATACACAAAGATAAACTCAAAATGGATGAGAGATCTAAATGTGAGACAAGAGTCCATCAAAATCCTAGAGGAGAACACAGGCAACACCCTTTTTGAACTTGGCCACAGTAATTTCTTGCAAGATACATCCACAAAGGCAAAAGAAACAAAAGCAAAAATGAACTATTGGGACTTCATCAAGATAAGAAGCTTTTGCACAGCAAAGGATACAGTCAACAAAACTAAAAGACAACCTACAGAATGGGAGAAGATATTTGCAAATGACGTATCAGATAAAGGGCTAGTTTCCAAAATCTATAAAGAACTTATTAAACTCAACACCAAAGAAACAAACAATCCAATCATGAAATGGGCAAAAGACATGAAGAGAAATCTCACAGAGGAAGACATGGACATGGCCAACAAGCACATGAGAAAATGCTCTGCATCACTTGCCATCAGGGAAATACAAATCAAAACCACAATGAGATACCACCTCACACCAGTGAGAATGGGGAAAATGAACAAGGCAGGAAACAACAAATGTTGGAGAGGATGCGGAGAAAAGGGAACCCTCTTACACTGTTGGTGGGAATGTGAACTGGTGCAGCCACTCTGGAAAACTGTGTGGAGGTTCCTCAAAGAGTTAAAAATAGACCTGCCCTACGACCCAGCAATTGCACTGTTGGGGATTTACCCCAAAGATTCAGATGCAATGAAACGTCGGGACACCTGCACCCCGATGTTTCTATCAGCAATGGCCACAATAGCCAAACTGTGGAAGGAGCCTCGGTGTCCATCGAAAGATGAATGGATAAAGAAGATGTGGTTTATGTATACAATGGAATATTACTCAGCAATTAGAAACGACAAATACCCACCATTTGCTTCAACGTGGATGGAACTGGAGGGTATTATGCTGAGTGAAGTAAGTCAATCGGAGAAGGACAAACAGTGTATGTTCTCATTCATTTGGGGAATATGAATAATAGTGAAAGGGAATATAAAGGAAGGGAGAAGAAATGTTGGGAAATATCAGGAAGGGAGACAGAACATAAAGACTCCTAACTCGGGGAAACGAACTAGGGGTGGTGGAGGGGGAGGAGGGCGGGTGTTGGAGGGGAATGGGTGACAGGCACTGAGGTGGACACTTGACGGGATGAGCACTGGGTGTTTTTCTGTATGTTGGTAAATTGAACACCAATAAAAATTAATTAAAAAAAAAAAAGTCACTTCTCTGTTTCTTCCTTCTAAATCCTGCTCCCTTATTTGTTCTTTCACATCATTTTCTGTCTTCTTAACTCTCTCTTTTCATCCCTTTTTTTTTTCCCCTAGTTAGGGAAAAGAGACCACTTGAGTGGTAGGGAGAGTCAGAGGGAGAGGGAGAGAGAAAATCTGAAGCGGACTCCTCACTGAGCATGGAGCCCGGGGGGAGGGAGTAGGGTGGGGAGGGCTCCCTCTCACTACCCTGAGATTCACAACCTCAGCCAAAATCAAGAGTTGGATGCTTAACAGACTGAGCCACCCAGGCGCCCCTCTCTTCATTCTTGATGTTCTTTTCTCCTCCTCTTTCCCTCTTGCTGCATCCTTCCTTTTCCCCCTCTGGAAATAAGTGGAGACAGAGAACTGCTTAGAGGAACATGGAATTAACTGCTAAGTAAATTGGATCCAGTACCCACTGCACTGCAGGCACAGGTATTTACAAACACACCCTTACACATCCTATATGAGCTAGCAGGGGTATGTGCACATGTATTACACATGTAAAGTATGTAACAAGGTTCTTTAGCTGTTAGCCTACAGAAAAATATAAAAGAACACTGTTGTCAAGCACACTGACCCTGAAAACGTAAAAGATTTTGGTGGTGTGGGATTTCTTCTTTACAATGATCGTGTGGGATGACTAAATCATATAATGCAGTTAAGGCACTGTTCATCTATTCAGGCTGCCATAACAAAATACCACAGGTCAGGTGGCTTAAACAGCAGAAGTTTATTTCTCAACATTCTGGAGACCGGGAAATCCAAGATCAAGGGGTCTTCCCATTTGGTTTCTGAGATGTACTCTCTTAATTGATTTGCATATGGCCACCTTCTCCCTCTGTCCTTATGTGGCCTTTCTTCAGTGCCTGCACATGGAGAGACTGATTTCTCTGCCTCTTCTTATAAAGCCATTAATCCCATTACCAGTGCCCCACCCTCATAGTCTCACCTAACCTTATTCACCTCCCAAAGGTTCCATCTCCAAATACCATCACAATGAGATGAGTTAGGGTTTCAACCTGTGAACTTCAGGGAGACACAAACATTCTGATTATAACAAGTACTCAACAAACAACAAAAGTATTTTTGCTGCTTCTGAAATGAGGACTTACAAATTGAAAGCATTCTGTGGCTGGAAGATCCATTTTACTTTTTTTCTGTCATTTAGACCTCAGCAATGTGGTCAAATCAACAAAATCATAATTAAGTCAGTATTCATTTTCGGTTGTTACTCATTTAATTATAATGCATATGCTTTACGAAAAATTTAACCCTTACAAGTTAATGCTGCTGGCTCTTGGGAGCCATTTACTTTCTCTCTCTCTTTACCTGTGGGTTTTTCTTTCTTGACATTTCAAGAGAAACCTTGATGATGGTTTCTCTTGAAATGTCAAGAAAGATACACCCAGTGATGAAACAGTATTTCATCCAGCTAATCCATTGCTGAGGGATGACCCATAATTTTCTTACTGAGAGCATGTTCTAGTATCAAAGCTTCAGAAAAAGATCCTGTTCCAAACCACTGACCTCTGAAATTTTTTAAAGATTTTATTTATTCATGAGAGGCACAGAGAGAGTGACAGAGACACAGGTAGAAGGAGAAGCAGGCTCCCCATAGGGATCCCGGTGCAGGATTTGATTCCAGGTCCCTGGGATCACATCCTGAGCCTAAAGCAGACACTCAACCATTGAGCCACCCAGGCATCCTCGACCCCTGAACTTAAATATCAGTATGTGTTTTCTTAGTGTGCAGTTTTGGAGGATCCTGGGAGTCCAGGACCCAAATGGAATAAACTCTGGGATAGTGAGTGGACCATTCTGGGTTGTTCAAGTGCCATCTGGGGTGGAACTACCATTTTCCAGTGAAGCTGAATCTGTTGACAATTCTTTAGCTCTAGATGATTCTTAGATTACTTTTTTAAAAAAATATTTATTTATTTGAGAGAGAGAGAGAGAAAATGGGGAGAGTGACTGAATCAGAACCTCCAAGATAGAGTCCACAAGAGTCTGGAAAACATGGCTCTAGACCTGGATACAAAAACGAATATTTTGTTATTATTACTTTTTATTTTTCTTCCTTGAGTTAGGTATTGTTTTTCTTAAAATGAAACAAAGTTTGCCTCAATTGATCATAAAACAATGAATGTTCATTGTAAAAAGGTTTTGACAAAAAAAGTTTAAATAATAAGTTAAAATTTCCAGTAATCCCCCTACTCAAAGATAACCATGGATATATGGTATCATTTTTTTATTATGTATTATAGTGAACAAAGACCATTCTGTAAGCACAGTTCTTATTTCATAGAACCACAGAATATTAATACCAGGAGGGAACCGGGAGATCATGTAGGCCCCATTCCCTCATTTATATCAAGGAAAACCAAGCAATTAGCTCTATGGCACTAGTCCAGCCAGTAAGTGGCATGAATAAACCTAACAGTTGTCTCCATCAGACATGAACGAGGCATCAGATTATCTATCTTACAGACTGGCACTTTAGGAAAGTTTTGCATAGTTTTAAGCCTCAAAGATGCCTAAATAATGTGTATATCCTTGGAGAAGAAAACAAATAGATAAAGAAAAAAATCACATGAGACCTACTAATATTATTTCCCCAACTTTGGTGAAGTGGGCTACACCATTAGTCAGTGATTAGTGCAGTATACAGTTGACCCTTGAAAATGTGGAAGTTAGGGGCACCGACCACCTCATAGTCCAAAATCCATGTGTAATTTTGGACTGAACCAAGACTTTATTAATAGTCTACTGTTGACTGGAAGCCTTACTGATCACATAAACAGTTGATAAACACATATTTGTGTCTTACATGCACTATATGCTATATTCTTACAATAGAATAAGCTAGAGAAAAGAAAATGTTATTAAGGAGATCATAGGGAAGAGAAAACACATTTACAGGGCTGCATTGTATTAAAAACCCACATATAAGTGGACCTGTGCTTTTCAAACCTGTGTTGTTCAAGGGTCAACTGTATATTATATAAAGGCAACTTATTCACTTATCCATTCATTACTTTAACAGTTATTTTTTGAGCATTTAATTTGAGCTTACTGCTCAAAGGACTAGTGTCTTGCTAAGAAGCAAAATATACAGTTTGGGTATATCTTTTTTTTTGTTTGTTTTAGATTTTATTTATTAGAGAGAGAGGGTACATGTGCATACAAGTGGGGGGAGGGGTGGAGAGGTGGAGGGAGAGGGAGAAGCAAACTCCCCACTGAGCAGGGAGCCCAGTGGATGCAGGGCTGATCATGACCTGAGCTGAAGACAGATGCTTCTAATCAACTGAGCCACCCAGGACCCCCAGTTTGGGTACATCTTTTAAATGAACCTGTACTTTTCTGAAATAAAATCTTACCTCAAGTTCTGTCTGTGGCTGGGTTTTTGAGGCTAGGGAAATGGTGTGCCTCCTCCTTCAATTTTAACTGCATACATACACTGCATAATCATCAAATGAACTTAATGGGAGTATTCTATCTCTGGAGTTGCTCAATATTTGAAGATTACTTTTTAATGAAATATCTTGTTATCATTGTCCAAATAACTGATGACCTTTCAAATGGAAACCATATGTAAATACAGGGACAGGAAACCAGTGTATTTCTTTGTACGGAGAAAGAAAAAGAAGGCATGTATCATAGTGTAAAGAAAAGAACAGGAGATTAGGAAACTGCTGCTAAATGTCAGTTACAACTTCCGGTTGGTGAATTTTAGTTTACCAGTTATCTGGCAATCATATACAGCATCCTCTTTGCTCTTTGGAATGTCGCTGTGCTGTAGGGGGCAGATGATACTATTACCCTCTGCACTGGTGTGCTAACTAATGAATGAGAAGTTATCTGGTGGGTGAACACTTGGTAAGGCAACGGCACTCAATGATATAAAATATGAAGATGAATACCTACGTATTCTAGTAAAACACTTTGCACTCCTCATAGCAAGGATATCTACTACCAGGAAGTCATTTTCAAGGACATAGCTTCCCAGAAACACAAAGGTTAAAAGCTTTAAAAAAAAATTCAGGAATCAGAGACTTTCCAAGTTATTAGCTCCATATCCCCATTTTATTGGTGGTTAAAGTAGAGGCTCAGAGAGGTTACATGTCTTATTCAAAGACTAGAACCTGGGACACATATAAGGCTCTGTCCACTGAATACATCTTGCCTAGAGAGCCTCAGAAAGCACACACATCTACATCTACCCAAAGTCCCAAAAGTCCCAAAGTTACCTCACATGTCTTATCTTTAACATGAGATGGTGGTGATAGTCATGATGTTTATTGACAAGAAAGACAGGGTATTTATTGAAAATAACATTCCCCCTATAGACTTATTCAGTCCAATTAAATTGAAGCTTGAGAGTGGAATGAAAATTGCAGATAGAGTGTGGGGTGGAGAGTATAAGGGAATTTGCGGTGGGGAAGCCAATGGCAAACGGGAACATTTCTGGGACTGTGGCCGGAAGACGACCTTTAGTAGAAATTATTGGTGATCTTTAAAAAAATAAAAGTTTAATTTTGGAAAAAAATACCTGTAACCCTTGCCTGTCTTCCTTACAATAGGGTCCAAGTTTATGATCTAGTATTTTATCTCAGTTCATAATGTGTTATTATTAGGACAAGGCAAGGAAAACGGTTTATAAACATGATACTCCATTAGGAAGTGTCTAGACGGCTGCTTTTGTCCTTTCCTTCTTCTGCTTTCCAATTATCCAGGCCTTGAATGTGAGAAAGAAACTTAAGACCTTCAAACAATAGGCCAAATAAATGTCTTTTGCATTCTTGAAGGAAAAAAAAAGTCTCCAGGGCTCAGCAAACTGACTCTAAGTTGGCTGGGAAGAGCCACAATACTTTTTGTTCTCTGGACTGCTCATGGTCCCCCCAGAATTATTCTGCCTGCCTCAGAAACCAGCTCTGTGACATTCTGGGGGCTTTTATCTCTTATGGTGAATTACTATATCCAATGCAAATCTCCTCCAGGGCTCACAGAGATCTCAGCAAGCAGGGAATATGGAACGGCTCAAATCAGGAATAGATGGGGACTTTGAAGATAAGGTAAACTGTGTTTTCTTGTTGACAAAATAATCTGAAGCTTTTGTTGTGTGTTTCCATAAAAGACTTCCCAGGCATAAATCAATATGGCAGCACCAACTCTGCAAGAATAAGAAACGATAAGTATAGTTTTCAGCACCCTGTAACCACTCATTACATTTATTTCCTAGTTTTCTTTGTTATTCCTTTCCTGTTCAAATCTGAGCCAGCACATTTTTGGCTTCCCAGCTGAAGTAGGAGGTGCTGCCAATCAGCAGGAAATATAATACAGATAAGATTCATATAAACTCTTTTGAACTGGTAAAATAGCTGGATGGGAAATGGATGTTAAATTGTTTACATTTGGCACGAGAAGAAAACGTTCCATTTTTAAATTCAAAGCCTCTGCACCTTTGTAAATGAAAACAAATCACATGGGTCATGTAGTGTTCCACTCTGTAAAAGCCATCAGGAGGCTGATAAAAGCTTTCGTAAATCACTAACTTTATCTGGTACTTGCTCAAAAGAGTCATTTCCCAGATTAAAATGATGTGGCCCTTGCCCTGGGTCTTTGGAAAAACTGTGTAGTAACAACAGGCTCCCAGCCGACTCTGAGGTGTGCTCTACAAACAGTGGCAAAAAAAAAAAAAAAAAAAAAAGTTTTCAACTAGGGTTTTTCCAAATTCCTATGAAGGTGAGACAGCACGAAGGATACAAACGTGTGGTCTGAAGACATTATTAGCATTATGAAAAATCTTTCCTCTTGGCAAACATTTGTACGCCCAGCTAAGTTCAAGTAATAAAGAAAAGTCTTTAAAAAATGAACTGTTGAGTTCCATGAAACAACAAAGTGGCTTAATTCCACAGAAAGAGAAATTCCCACTTTGTGTGAATATTTGCACGTTTTAGCCATTTCATCTTACATCATATGAACATAGTCTAGACACTAAATGATGTAAAAATCACTCAGAATGTGTATAATAGTTAAATAAAATTAATTACAAAGTAAATTGGAGTCTTAGTCGGGGGAGAGCTCTCTGTCATGGGTGAGGTACAAAGCCTGGGATGCCTTGTCATCGAGGCACACCATACAATCCATCTATGCTACTGTGTCACGTTCAGATATAGTGTAGGATCAACCACATGGAGCAAGGAAAGGGGACAGCAGGACTATGGTTCTTCAGACTGGTCTCATGAAGTACATATTGCCCTAAGTTGCCATTACTAGAAAAACCATCTGATCCTTCTTATTAGAACAATGCTGGCCTCAAAAAATAAGCATATAAGAGGAAGCTCAGTGCAATTCTGTGCATTGTTTTGGAACACTTAGAGCACTTCTGGGCAGGGTTTCTGCCATTCATTCACTCTATAGGGAACATCCTGAACTACAATTAGGAGCGTGTGATGAAAGTAAATGAAGACAGTTATCTTCATCCATCTTGACCTCCATTTATATTCAAACAATTTAATGATCCGTGAATCAGGAGATAACTTGCCTTCAAACTCTGGTGTAGGACCAACTTCTTGAGATTTCAAAATGGTGAAGTTTGCACAGGCAGGGGAGAAAGATGTGAGCCCGTTTATAAAGTGCCTTCCTTTGTAGCCATTCTCCTGCCATGCTGGATCTGAGTACTCATTTTCAGAAGGTGACTCATTGTCAAGATGATACCCAGTTCCCCAGTCTCTAGTTGGTTTTGTAATCATTTTACAAGGGAGGTTTGAGACTAGACACTTGCCTCTCTTTGCTGCCTATTGAGCTTCTTTTAGACAGAACCCCACAGATTTCAAACAAGTGCCGAGCATGGAGCAAAGTCAACGAATCAGGACACGATGAGTCTCTGGCCTTCTATGTGATCCTGAAAGGACACTTTGAAGTCAATAGGCTCACCATGGAAATCAAAAGGAAGTCTGCAGAATGCATATAAAAGTGAGAATTATTTTCTTTAAAGTGAACTTCACTGGCATTCCCCAGTGACTCAACTGCTGCTGGCAGCCCTGACGTTTGCTGATCCTGCCACAGATTGGTACCATCTATTGGTGAGATAAAAGAGCCCAGTATTACATGAAAATCATGACAATCTGAATAGACATTTTTCCAAAGAAGACATACAGATGGCCAAAAGGTACATGAAAAGATGCTCAGGTTAAAAAAAAAAAAAAGATGCTCAGTATCATTAATCAGGGAAATGCAAATCAAAACCACAATGGATAATACTTTACACCTGGCAAAATGGCTCATATCAAAAAGGTAAGAAATAACAAGTGTTGGTGAGGATGTGGAGAGAAGAGAACCTTTGTGCACTATTGGTGGAAATATAAATTGGTGCAGCCACTATGGGAAACAGTATGGAGGTTTCTCAAAAAAATAAAAATAGAACTACCCATATGATTAATAAATCTACTTCTGGGTATTTGAAGAAAATGAAAATACTAACTCAAAGAGATATATGCATCCCTGTGTTCACTGCAGCATTATTTATAACAGCCAAATTATGGAAACAATCTAATGGATGAATGGATAAAGAAGATACAGTGTGTGTATATATACACATACAATATTCCATTGTGATTTAACCATAAAAATAATGAAATCTTACCATTGTGAATATGGACTTCAAGAGCATTATGCTAAGTGAAATAAGTCAGAGAAAGATAAATACATATGATGTCTTTTATATGTGGAATTTAAAACAAACAAACAAAACAAGATCATAGATATAAAGAACAGAACAGATTGGTGCTTGCCAGAGGCAGGGGGTGAGAGGATGAGAGAAATGAGTGAACTGAGTTTTTTGTTTTGCTTTAGTTTAAATAGTTTAAATTTAAAAAAAAATAGAGAAATAAATGTTAATGTGGATGCCTAAATTAGATGGCCCTGATGGGACATAATTTTAAACATTTAGAGAAGCCACCACACATTCATTAAACCACAATTTTGTTCAATATTTGAAGAAGTTTTATACCTGAATTGAACACAACTTAGCATTAGCATCAATGATTTGTATTCACTGCACATGAATAAAAGTGATAAACAACTGAACTTCTGCTATTGAAATTCAAGACAGAGGAATTGCCAGACATGTTGGGGAAATGCAGATACTCTGAAAGGCCTAGTTTTACACTGATGAGAAACAAAATCACATGCCATCAAGGCTTGGATGCTTTCATGGAAATGAGGAATTAGGATGTAGGGAATACCAACTTGGAAAATGTTGGTGATGTTGTTCAGGTAGATGAGCAAAACAGCTCCTATCCAGAATTTGCAGAAGGATCTCTTGGGAGGAATAGCAACAAGTAAACACTTGGGGTTTTAATTAAATTATTAACAAACAAGCCTCAGTTTGAAAGTTCATTAATAATAATGCATCTGGGATCCCCTGTGTTGATGTAATCAAGCCAAACTTATTGCTAGGAAATGATGGGTCAAGGAGATCACCAGGGATACATGGCCTCCCCTTTTCCTATTCAGTTATATTAGTTGATTTAAACAGAGGCTGTTCTCCAGTGATAGACATTTAGGACATTTGGTGATGGAATGAATACACATTATCACAGAATTGCTGTACTAATGATACTTGGCATTGAGTTTAATAAAGGTGACTGGATAACAGTTGCTTTTCTGATGAGGTGATGGCTTATACAAATCAAACTAAATGTGCTGAGGCTGGTTTGTAGCCTTTTCCTGGTAACGTTAGAGCTGACAATAGAAAGATAGTCATTTATAATTTCAATCTTATTTGAATGTTGCTTCTTAAGTTTGTTTTCTTCTTCAAAGCTTGTCCCTCTGGAATAGTTGCTGATTTGTCTTTCTTTGTGCTCCATCAGAAGCAAATCTTGAGGTAAGGGTAGGAAAACATGTAGATTATTTGAAAGGAAATATCTACTAGGGTTGTGAGATTTAGCAAATAGGCATGCAGGAACTGAACTAAATGGAAGTTCAAATAAATAACCAAAAAATTTTAGTGTAAGTTATCTCCCATGTAAATTTGTAATGTTCTTACACTAAAACTTGCTGTTTATATGAAATTCAAATATAGGTGGGCATCCTGCATTTGATTAGGCAACACAATCCCAGGAAGCTGAGAGACGGGGGACACAAAACCAACAAGGAAAGACGAATGCAGGCTGCATTAACGAGCAAGTGTGCACAATTGTGGCTCAGTCCCTCGGGAGACTTTGGGGAACTATAGAGGACATAACTTAGAGCTGTCCTACCTGGGGGCAAAGGAACCTGGGCATGTATCCACCATCTTCTTTCATTATTTGTTAAGGGTTAGTCTTGGGGCATAAGACCTCTCATGCCCATTCTGTTTGCCCTGGAGTCATATAAAGCCCTTAGCAGAGAGTTGCAAGTATTTGCAGTAGGAAGCCTATGGCAAGTATTACGACCTTAAGTATCAAGGGATATTGATAAACCATGAGTTTCTTATTTGGTGACTTTGGGCAAGTCATGGCACCTCTTTGTGTCTAAATCCTCAACTATTTACTTTCTTCCCAGAGGCTCTCTCCTGAGGATAGTGAGTTATTGACTCTAGGAGAAGATGCTCATTTTCCCAGCTTGGGAAAGGAGATGTAATCGGTATTTATCCAGTTCCCCATGCTATAATTACTCTAGGATATTTAAAAAACTTTGCTTCTGTGAAATGTCCACTATCCTTTTATCAGTTTGTTAATGAGCCTAACACATGGTTCATTGTCTTCCCTTATTCCTCATATCCTAACATAGTCCTATGTAACTCCCACACCAACAAGGATGCTCTCTTGCCTCATAGAGCTTCTCATCCAGAGACCTTCACCTCTACTTCGCTGCCATCTGTTCCCTTAGAGACACACTGTGCTGTGTCATCATCTGGATCTGCTCCCCTCAATGCTGGCCCTCACCTTATCTTTGAGCCCACTTAATGAGTCACTCTTAAGATTTGTTCTTTGACCCCTCTGAGACTCATAATACCTTGAACCTCTCTCTCGGCTTCATCCAGACTTCACTGCTGTCTTATTCAAGTGAGACTGGATGGTTTATATCTACAAACTCACTCTGCCTGTGATTATTCTAACACTCCAGCCTAACAAAACCATTACCCTCAGTCATTCATCTCTCCATTTCCTCTATATCTACACCTGAGCAGTAGAGTCCTACTGGTTGATATCAAAGAACTATGGGAAATGATGTCTCTAAAAAGTCATGAACTCATCTTTACTGGCCTCTCAATGCTGCTGGAAATCCTATTATATTTTTCTAAGGGATTATTTCTCTCAGATTCTTTCTAGTAACTATTTAAAACATTTCTTTTTCTCAAACCTTCTATCTCCCTGCCTATATCATCCTACCCTGATTTTTATTCCCCATTCTTTCTTCAACACTTAGAATGTGGTTGTGCACCCTGTCTCTTGTTTCACAAACATAGGCACAAAGAGAATCCTGGCAGATTCTTGCCATTGAAATCACAAGTTTTCCACATTCATCTTTTTTCTTCGTTTCTTTTGGTACCAGAAAAATAGGTCATGTATTTCTTGCCTCTAATTGCATCAGTCTCTTCTTCACCCCTTCCAGCTGCTTTAGCCATTTCCTCTGGGAAGACTAGTCTGTGACCCTACCTCCAGCAGAGTTAGATGTCCTGCCCATGTCCTCCTATGCACCCTGCACTAACTTCTAGCTTTGCATTGAGGACAATAGATCTCTACCCATAAGCTCTAAAGACAAAAGAAATAATAGGTCTGACTGGTTCATGGTTGTTCCCAGTACTATTCAAAAAGTATCCACTGAATAAGTGAATTAAAAAGAAATTTTAAAAATGAATTGGCTTTGTATCAGTTTCCTATGTTCCTTAGAGATGACTTGTTTTCTTTCAAGCATTAGATTTCAATAAGACCTGTTGAATCTACAGAGATCATGTATACTGCAGATATACATTTTTAAGTGACCTGAAATTAATGCTTGAATCAATCAGTTTACTCAATAAAATGTCCAATTAACAGAAACAGAGCCTCTTTATTTGATAAATTTGAAAGGTTAATTCAGTCAGAATGAAGAGATCCTGTAACCCAACGTAGACTCAATCAGTGTTAGGCTTCAAGAGAGATTACAGTGTTCTAGTATGGAAAGATGAAGAAATTCTCAATGAGGAAAACAATGCAACTATTTGCATAAGCACCAATATCCTATCACTTTTTCTCACTGGATTTCTACTATAAGTCTAATAAAAAAGGAAGTTGCTCTTAAGGTAAGGATGTGGGTGTCTTTTTATTGCTTAGTGTACATGTATTTCAAAATGAAAAATTAGTTCTTGACCATCACCTTATTATGCAAGAAATCTTATTAAATAGTCCTAATACACTGACAATTTCCATTTTTAAATTTCAGCCAAATAATATGGGTTTTTCTAATTTTGTTGAGAATATGAATAAGATTTTAGTTTCCAGGCATCCAGCAGAATCAGCATATTTTGGTGACTTCTTTCTCTCATTGAATGAATTCATTCACAATTTCTCTGAGAAATTCTCATCTTAAATCATCAGCGAAAGCCTAATTTAGAAGTTCATTTGTTGGGTACTGGATGATTTCATTAGCAGTTATAAATCTCATAGTTGAAGGTATCTCAAGATAGCACAAAACACATTCTATTGGTTCCCAAACTACAAAGGCCAAAAGCATTTGGATAAGAGTAAAACATTTCAGTATCTAAGATCAAATATAACGTCAAAATACATGTAATACACTCTACAGAAAAATGTTGGTATCTACCTCAATGGGTCTTTTGTATGACCAAAATTTTACGTGTACTCGTTCTTTCTGGGGTGCCACATAAAGCACTGCCATTATAATAGCTCTCTCAATAATTATACTAATGGTGGGAAAGTATGTACAATATCAGAGAGAAAAAGCATTTCAATGTATTTTGTAAAAATTACTCAAACACACCTTTATTCTCACTTGTTCATGAAACAATATATTTTTCCTTTGCTCCTTCTTCACCTCACCTTTTCTATCCTTCCATTTTAAATCCACACTTTTTAGTTTGGAATGCAACAAACAAGATCCCATTGTAAGCTCAGGGGAAAGGTAGTATGATGTGAATTAGCATTATCCACTCAATGAATCCAGGCTGTGCTGGAAAAAGTATCTCCAGTCATGATGAGCATGCAAAGCATGGATAATAAACAGTTAGTTATATTTTTGCTATTCTTTAATTTTATGCCCCCGTAAAATTGTACCCTCCTCCAAAATATTGAGAGATTAAAAGCATGCCAAACTATACTTACAACAGAGATTTAAAAAAATTGTTTTCTTTACAATGGAGATTTTTAAAAAGAGAGTGGATGCAGATAAAGAATGCATAAAATCATTGTATTTAAACGCTTGGGATAAGAAATTCAGCACTGATTTTTACTGTGAGCTCCCTAGAAACTATTGCAAAAAAGGGAAGCTCAGTGTGTCACACATTCCTCATTATTTGCATTTAATTTTAAAGATGTTTGAGAAGTATGTGAGCATGGCAGTAAATTCTGAAAAAAAAATGTATCAGGGATCATGGACTGCTATAGAAGGGACATTAATGACACAGTGCAAGATGCCTTCTCAAAACCATAATATTCTTTTGGTTGGTTACACTTAGAATTTTCTTTTTTCCATTTTGAAAATTAGGAGAAAAAATGAAGTCATATATGCAGCATCAGAAGGAGAAGGAGAACGCAGGCTTCATTCTTAATTTCCTTCTGCTGAACACTTCTCTGTAGCATGGTGGTCCAAAGCAATACAGACATAGCTCTTAATGGAGGTATTGGGGATGCTATTTATCACTTCAACACACTGTTTTAGTCCATAAAATTCCTAGAGACAGAGCTATCTTTATGAGCCATCACACAGTTTTAGTAGGACATTTGAGGTTGGACTAAGTCCATGTTTGGCTGCTTATATTAAATCGTTGTTCCAAAATTGGGTGCGTTTCAACAGAGTTGGCATGGAACACACTCGTCCTTGCTATCACCAAGCCAATGGACCCAGACCTGTCTCTGCATACAGGGTGTCATACCCACCCAAACAGTTCACCCACAGTTAATGGCACTAAAGCTGGCTCAGTGAAAAATTGAGTACCTGTAGTATTTGGCCACTATATTCTAAATTCAGATGTTTTATAAACCAATGCACAAAAATAAGAAAGAACCTTTATTCAAAAGCAGTTTCCCCCACAGAGTATTTTTGTTTGAGTTTTTTTACTTTTTATTTTTATTTTGGCTTTGAAGTTTAGGCTGGAATAGGGGTAGAAGTTTCAGGATGCCATGTGAAAGGCCAGGATAAGGATGCTTTGAGAGCAACCAGAAAATAATTGAAACCTCAAGAGAAAATATTTTGAGCATAGCTCCCCTGATTTTTCAAATGTTGAAATGAGCCCATCTGAGGTCAAGTGACTGATGGAGTTATAAACCCTGCTTTATTAAGCATACACCCAATGGTTGTGGACAACCAACCAGTCCTTAGACTCTGCTCTGTCATCTCTTTGCAGCAGATATCTTTTAACACTGTACCTCAAGATGTGTTTGCAATTCACAAACTTCTACTGCTGTCCATCTGATTAAGATTGTGTCCAGCTGGGGTCAAAGTCTACCACAGCCAGTCATACTCTTGTTTGTGTGAAATGAATTAGCATCTCAAAAATGGAGGGAACAGAAACAATTTTGTGTAAATAACAGATGATGTGACTTGTTGAGAAGCAACAATGCTTCCCCTATACACCTTCATTTATCAGTTCTATGTATGACTCCAAAGTCTACACTTCTGCTCTAATCATCCTTCACCTGGCTGGTAGAAAATTGTCCTTCAATGTCCTGCCGTCAGTTCCACATCAGCACAACTCACCATTCCTTCTGGAAACCAGTTGACTCTCCTGATTGCCCCCTCCTCTTATTTTCTTCTAGAACCAAAGCAGATCGGGGGTGTGTATGTGTGTGGGGGGGTGAATCCCTTCCCCCACTGCTCCCTGTAAGTAGGAGTGCCCATGACCTAACTTCTACTGCAATTCTGGGGTAAGACAATCTCTTTCTAACAAACAAAGAAATATCTCAACAACTTCCTGATTGGAGCAAAAGTCTCCTCAATTTTCAGCAGAACCAGGGAAATACATTTAGCCTCATTGACAGCTTCATGTTCTACTTCCATACACAGTCCCTGTCCCCATAAATCAAAACTATTATAAAAGGAATCCTACAGTGCTATTTTTCCTATGATTATTACATTATGTGTGTATATATATATATATACAAATTTAATATATATATATTAAAACTTAATTTCCACTTGTTCCTTCTTTTTTTTTTTTTTTCTTTTTTAGAGCTTCTCCAGATTTGCAGACACTCTAAGAAAGCAGTCCATCTGCTTTCCAAGGGCTCCTGGAAGTGTAGTGGTTTCTTAATGCTGAGCATCCACACCTGACTGGGATCTCCTGTCAGACTCTCTTTGTTTGCTGCTGCCTAGGCTGCTGATCTGGGTTATGATACTGAAGTTTATTCCAAATTCCCTGGTCTGGGAAGGCTACCCCTTTCCTTTCAGTGTCTGCACTTCCTGGCTCCCAGGAGATGGCTCATTCCAAGCTATAGACTTGCTCAGACCTGAAGAACCCAGATTCACCTCAGTTTCTATTTGTCCAGCTCATTTCTATTTGTTTATTTGTCTAGCTCATTCTGACTGTACTCCTGGGCCTTCTCAGGACTCTGTAATCCTGGACCACCCCTTTTTCCTCTCAGGGTCTTCATAACTCTTGTGTTTTATGACTGTGCTTCCCATCTCTGATGACCACTAGTGCCTGCTGCCTTCTAACATCCATGCTTTAAGCCTAGGAGTCATATTTGATATCGCTCCTCCCTTGTCCAGAATCACTAGCACAATACTTCTCATATTATTGCCAGAAATCGTTGCTCCTATCTGAGGCTCATTATAATTATTATTGGCCCAGCATAGGCCTGGGTCAGTCCCTACTATTTCCCATACATCTGGCACACAATTAACAGATAAATCTGGAAACCACTGTTCAATTTGTTATGTGTCTGTCTTTTCTCTCTAATTTCTGAATCACGGGATCCAGGTATCCTACTGTCACCTTGAAGGTGTGAGTATCCAATCATTTTCCATTGATGGATGTTGAGTGAATCAAATCATTAGTGAAAGTTGCTGGAAAAATAAATTGGAAACATAGGCATCGCAAGGGGCCTTGTTAAACGCACTCTCACTGGTCTAATTGCATTTAATTAAGTCCCTTGGGGAATAAGTGCCCCGAAGGCCATATCATCCAAGGTCAATGTGACTCATTTTAATCAGAACCTCTCATAGGGGTGATAGAGCAATTACATAGCATTTGGACTTGCATCTATGATTTGGTTGTGGCACCATTTTAATTTTGTTTCTGACACCTCTGAATTCTAAAGTGTAGGAAGAAGACTTTGTAAAGGAGGCCAAAGGACAACCATTAAGGCCTGCTTACCTGCTTATCCAGATTTCCTCACAGCTTCTGTACCCTTACTGTGGGCTTTCTTCTCAGAGGCTCTGGACTCATGTCAGAGCACATAATGACCCTAGGAAAACTAGGTGTGGGAGGTAACTGAAGGTTAAGGTGATATTGTGGTTGTAATAAGTGTAATTTTGCTATTTTATCTGGAAATAAAAAGTAAAATAAATTGTGCAGTAGCCTTGACTCACTACCATGGCATTAGCTTCTGGACATGTTAACCAAGAAGATAATAAATATAATAGATTAATAGCTAGGTTTTGCTTTTTGGACACATATTTTAATCATTAAAATTATGGGCTGTGTCTTGAATCCACAAGCATTTGCTCTTTGATCCCAAGTATATGGATTTCATGATCAAAGAAAATGGTTGCAAGAATTATGGAAAAACTATTGTCTACTTTGTCCCTCTAGTCTCTAGGAAATGCCTAAGTTGATTTAAAGATTTCTCACAAAATCTTTTTATGTAGAATGAACTTTGTGTGGTGGTCTTGTCTAGTGATTATAAAGAAGCATTGGGCCATTCACTGAATAACAAAACTTATTGAACAATATTGGTAACCAAGAGTATTATTTCTTTGTATCTGGAGTAGATGAGGAAGAGGGTATTAGGATACCCTCTGTGCTTAATCCCAGTTCTGCCCTTACTGTAACCTTGAACTCACCATTTGATGTCTCTGTACTTAATTCCTTCAACTGTAAAATGACAATAGTAGTTATTTTACTTACTTTAAGTTCTTAGAATGATTACTTTTGATAATTTTTATTTTTATTTTTTTTACTTTTGATAATTTTTCAAAGGCTGAAAACTGTATTGCTAAACATGTTTAATCTATTTATATTACTTTTTTCCTAGTGCATTAAAAACTGTCCTTTGAGCCATTTGGAAATAGTGCACCTCAACCTTGGTTCTATCTGGCCAGGATCAAAATCTAGTCCTTTGACAATAAGGACAGTGATAACTAGAAACTATAAAGGCAGTGTAGAGTCAGTCACTGGCTGGAGATTCTGTAATTCATATTATCAAATATATATGAAGTTCCTAATAAATGCTTGATACTTATGGAAAAAAAATGAAATACACGGAATTCAATTGCTTTTATTGTGTTTGTTGGCCATCTGTATACCTTCTTTGGAAAAATGTCTGTTCCTGTCTTCTGCACCTTTTTAAATTAGGTTATTTGTTTTTTGGGTGCTGAGTTGTATCAGTTTATATATTTTGGATACTTATGCTTTACAGATGTTTCATTTGCAAATATCCTCTCTCATTCAGTACGTTGCTTTTTAGTTTTGTTAATTATTTCCTTTGGTGTGCAGAACTTTTTATTTTTGATGTAGTCTCAATAGTTTACTTTTGCTTTTATTTCCCTTGTCTCAGGAGACATATCTAGAAAAATGTTTCTATGGCCAATGTCAGAGATATTACTGCTTGTGCTCTCTTCAAGTTATGATTTCAGATTTCACAGGTTAGTCTTTAATCCATTTTGAGTTTTTTTTTTTTTTTTTTGTATGGTGAAAAAAAAATGGTCCAGTTTCATTCTTTTCATTTGGCGGTCCAGTTTTCCCAATGCCATTTGTTGAAGAGACTTTTGTTTTATATTCATTCCTCCTTTGTTGAAGATTAATTGACCATATAATTGTGGGTTTATTTCTGTGTTTTCTGTTCTATTCCATTGATCTATGTATCTGTTTTTATGCCAGTACCATACTGTTTTAATTACTATCACTTTATAATATAACTGGAAGTCTAGAATTGTGAAACCTCCAGTTTTTTTTTTTTTCAAGATTTCTTTGGCTATTCAAAGTCATTTGTGGTTCCATGCAAATTTTATGATTGTTTATTCTAGCTCCATGAAAAATGCTGCTGGTATTTTGATAGGGGTTGCATTAAATTTGTAGATTGCTATGTAGCATAGACATTTAACAAACCATGAACATGGAATGTATTTCCATTTAAAAAAAATATTTAATTTATTTATTCATGAGAGACACAGAGAAAGAGAGAGGGAGAGAGAGGGAGAGAGAGGGAGAGATTAATTAATTAATCATTAATTAATTAATGATTAATTAAATCATTAATCATTTTAATGATTAAAATATGTGTCCGTCCCCCTGCAGGGAGCCTGATGTGAGACTCCATCCTTGGACCCCAGGATTATGCCCTGAGCCAAAGGCAGACGCTCGACCGCTGAGCCACTCATGTGTCCCATGTCTTTCCATTTTTGTGTTGCCTTGACTTTTATCAGTGTTTTACAGTTTTACAGAGTAGAAGTCATTCACCTCTTTGGTTAGGTTTATTCCTGGATATTTAATTGTTTATAGTGCAATTATAAATGGGATTATTTTCTTAATTTCACTTTCTGCTGCTTCATTTTTAATGTATAGGAATGCCACAGATTTCTGTATATTGATTTTATATTCTGTAACTTTACTGAATTCATTTATCAATTTTGGTAGTTTTTTTGGTGTCTTTAGGGTTTTCTATATATACTATCATATCATCTGTAAATAGAGTTTCACTTTTTAAAATCAATTTGGATGCCTTTTATTTCTTTGTGGTCTAATTGCTTGTGGATAGGACTTCCAGTACTATGTTAAATAATTGGTGAGAATGGACATCCTTGTCTTGTTCCTGACTTTAGGGGAAAAGCTTATATTTTCACCATTGAGTATCATGTTGGCTGTGGGTTTTTCCTATAAGGGCTTCAATTTGTTGAGGTGTGTTTCTTCTAGACCTACTCTACAGAGGGTTTTTATCATGAATCGATGATGTTCTTTGTCAAGTGTTTTTTCTGCACCTATTGAAATAATCATATGATTTTTATCCTTTCTCTTATTGATGTGATGTATCATGTTGATTGTTTTGCAATACTGAACCACCAATGTATCCTGGGAATAAATCTCACTTGATTGTAGTGTATGATATTTTAATGTATTGTTGGATTCCATTTGCTAATATTTTGTTGAAGATTTTTGCATCTATGTTTATGAGAATAAAAAGCTGAAAACATCCCCTCCCTCACAAATCCAGAAAAGTATGCTTTTATGAAATGCCTACCACTCTTCTATAATACTTCTCTCCTACATCTTTTGGCTGATGATGCCATTCATACTCATAAGACAATGATTTTGTCATCTTTTAAAAAAGAGAATATAATTATCATTGAGTTTCTATTAAGTGATTAATCAGTGCTCTTATTATTGATAGTTCATCGAATATTCATTCAAGCTCACAATTTGTATTGATAATTCCATGTAAAATTTGAGGATAATTGTCAATTGGAGAAAATGTCTATTAGACTTCTTTCATATATGAACAGAAAAATTTCACAGCATTTAAAATTTTCTGTGTAGCTACTAATCTAAAATACTTATTGAATTGACTCCACTTACTTAAGAGTTTGTCATCAATGTCTTCATAGTAATAGCACATTATCAGTTGCACATTATCTTTGCTATTGTAATTTTATGTCAACTCAAGTATATGGATGATTGCAAAAATGGCCCTAAATTTTTCCAAATAGGCTCCATGCCCAAGGTGGGACTTGAACTCACAACCCTGAAATTAAGAGTCTCATGGTCTACCTACTGAGCTGGCCAGGTACCCCTACAATTTTCTCCCTTTTATTCATATATGCCTTTTGATAGTATCCCCTCCCCACCCCCCACTCCCCACAATAACTCTAGATTTAGCCATGTGATTCATTTTATTGGAATATTACCAAACATGTTGCAAACCAGAGTTTGGGCTTGTCTCTGCTTGCTGTTGTTGGAAACACTGCAACTACCACTGTAAGAACAAGCCCTGACTTGTCTGCTAACAAGAGGCTGTGGCCCCATCATCCCAGTTGACTTTTAGCCAACTGCCCAACCTGGAAGGGAGTAGATACCAGATCACTAGGCTTTAGGTGACCCACTGGATATTGTAAAACAAATGAATGAGGTCAGCCCAAAGCAGCAGGAGTTCCCAACTGAGCCTAGTGCAAATCACTAATATAATGAATGGTGAGCTAAATAAGTTGTTTTAAGCTAGAGTTTGGCAGACTTTTTTCTGTAAAGAACCAGGTAGTAAATATTTTAGGCTTTGTGGGCCACTCGAAAGTCTCTGTTGCATTTCTTCTTCTTCTTCAAAAAACAAAAACCCCAAAACAAAAACAGAAAACAAGCCATGGGCCTCATTTGGCCCATCTGATATAGTGTAAGCCGTTAAGTTTAGAGAAAGCCTGTTATACAGCAAAAGCTAATTAATACAGCAAGAAGTTTAAGTGGTTTCCCAAATGCATTTATATAATTCATTTTTCTTCAATATTGGATTCACAACAAGCCCAGGGCCTAATATGTCTTCTACTTAAAATGTTTCTCTTCAACTTAACAAATTACTTTCAATATGGTATAAAAGTATTTGTCAAATTCTCTTAAGAATAGCTTCTATTGATTATATTACTTAATTTTATCCCTTATATTTCATATTCTATTAATTTTTATATTAATATTCTCTCAATACCTTTGATAAATAAAATTAAAGGTGGTAAAAGAAAACACTCCTCACATATGTATGTCCAAGTCAAAAGTCCATAATTTCTTTCTTTTTTTTTTTTTTAAGACTTTGTTTATTTATTCATGAGAGACACAGAAAGAGGGGAGGAGATATAAGCAGAGGGAGAGGCAGGCTCCCTGCGGGGAGCCTGATGTGGGACTCGATCTCGGGACCCCAGGATCATGCCCTGAGCCAAAGGCAGATGCCCAACCACTGAGCCACACAGGTGCCCCCAGAAGTCCATAATCTCTTATCTGTTTCACTCAAATACTCTAAAACATCTTCCCAACTAGCAGTTAAGAGGTTGTCTTTGAATCTTACAACTCTTTCAATAAATGTTTGCAGCTTGTTTATATTCGCATTCTTTTTCCAATCCCTAGAAAATGTAACTTAGAGTTCTTAAAAAGTCGTACTCTTGTTTTAAGTATGAATATGTTTTACAGATTTGTTGATTGAAAAAACGTTGCATAAACCAGCTTCTTGCTGTATGCATTTTAAACCTTGTTTCTCCTCCCTTAAACATGTCATGTGAGATAGGACATATTAATAGTCCTTCTGGCCTGTACCTTTGTGTTTCCATAACAAGCTAGGCATAGTGGGTAGTAAACTATTCCCAGAAGCCATCTCTAAGCTTCTAAGTAGCACTAACTTAACCACATGGAATTGATTGCATCTTACATAAATATATATCACTAAACCCAATAAATGTCTCCTACATTTAACACTCACCTAGCCAATCTAGAATGCTCATGGCCACTCCAATGCCACCTAACAAGAAGGAAGTATAATGCAGGGAAAATCAGAATGGAAGGAGATAGTAGCCTTAACCAATTACATTTAAATATCTCCCCTCACAAACTTTAAACAAACATATGAGCATGTGAACATATTGTTAGGAATCATTCCAGAAGTCACCTATGCAAGTGAGGGGACTTGAAACATCTGCATTATTAGCTTCCCTATAAATCTACCTTTGTAACTTCCAGAACATTTTAGTCAAATCAGATGAAGCAAGCACGAGTTCAAGCTGGTGGGAGTAGCTTATTGCCCAATTACATTAAGAGATAGATTTATCTACAAAAATGGCAGTCTTCTCTCTGAGTTCTCAAGCAGTAAAAATATTTTTAGCATGAGTAAGTTGACTATATATGCACCACAGCCTCCACGTCAAACATTTTCAAGTACAGCTAAATATTTCCATGTGATTTTTTCTACCTTCAATATAATATGAAGCACATTTTTTAACTTTAAAGTGTCCACTGTTTAAATCTGAGCTAATACATCACTGAAGTCTCAGCCATAAACTGTCTAGTATCTGTTTGTAACATCAGTCACAGTTGACATATAGAGTTATGTCCATGTAAAATTATTCCCACAATTTAACTGCTATTACTTACCAAAAGCTCTTTATTGGTCAACAATGTGAAACTGCTTTCCCTTGGCCAGGTTAATTTAAAATAGTGTTTTGGTTTGGAAAAAAAAAAAAAAAGTTTCCATGAGATTTTCCTTATCTCTGTTTCCCATCTGGCTTGCTGTTATAAACATTTAATCCAATGTTTGCTGCCAATGTTTCCCAGAAAGCCTTATAATTGCTTGGAATTTGTATGAACAGTTCCAGTCTGGTGCACAATTAGGGATGCACTATAAAATTTTCATTGCTCGATTTAGTTGAAATTATAAAATGGATAGGGAACAATAACACCCATAGTTGTAGACTATAAAAAATGACTACTAGAAATTTGCAAATAATAATGCTAATAGATAAAATTTTGATTTGTAGTTATGTCTGAAACAAACAAAAAACTCAATCCAAACACAGACCTAGAATATTTAATGAGAAACTAAAGGTGAAAAAAAAAGGACTTGAAGCTTGAAAATTCACAGGGTTTAAGAGGAAAAGAGTGAAGGAGGACTCATTGTCCTGCGCTTTCTCAAGTAAAAAGGCAACAGTACAAATGGAAGAAGCAATACTTTGTCTGGTCCCCTATACCTAAGGAAACAGAGAGGTAAGTAAATAGTTACAAAAGGCAATTGGTATCATTGTCCTGCCAAGATTTGGTAGATTAATTCGATTGACATTCTTCATTTCTGAAATAAGCTAATTGTGCAAAACCCTTATAAAGGACTTCTTGTCATGCTGTGAACTATAATTTCCACTGCTTCTAGATTTTTCAAGGCTCCATAATTGCTCTACCATTGGCCATGCCATTAGAGTATCCATTAAGTTAAGTGAATGGTAGTTGGTCTGTGCCAGTTAGTGTCTGTGAGTGTTTGCATGTGCCAACATCTAATTGAAAAGTATACAGTCCCACGCTTGCACTTCAAATGTTTTAGCTCTGTGGGCATATAAAATTAAAAGAGTAACACTGCTGGGCTCTTGGCCTAAAACTGCATTTGAGTGGAGAAGCCAGGTGAAATGTAGATAATCCAAATGGTGGTAAATAGGGATTTCTGAAATCCTCTTGCTATGGAAGGCTTGCTGTGAGAGAACCAATGAGCAGAGTGAGAAAGGGCATTAGCTGTTAAGAGTCAGGGTAGAAAAATCAGTGTTAACAGCAGCTCAATATCAGATCTAGAAGTGTGGTCTGTCTATCCATTTATCTATCTAGTTATCACCTACCTACTTACCTTGCCTATCTACCTACATACCTACCTACCTATTTACCTACCATCCCATCTACAGGTGAGTAGACACAGGAAAGACAAACTAGCCTATAAAGGAAATGCCAAGGAAAGCTGATTCCAAATCTGTAATGAAATCTGGAGAAATACAGTAGCTAATTTTGGTGTAAGAAGTCATTCAAACCCCAAATTTCTGAAGCCCTGAGGATTGAGGATGCAGAAAATGTTTCTGAACTCTGCATAGTTTAACTGCTACAACTTACATGTTTGACACTTCTGACCTGCCAAGTATAATTCTATTACTCAAATTTCTATGGATATTTGTCCCTCCCAGATCCACCACTTGCATACATCAGCTTGTATAGTTTTATATTATCTTACTGTTGAAGTATAAATGGCACATTCTAAGAAAACTCTGACCTGATTTTAGGGCCTATGGTCAGAATGAAATGATTTTCCATGTGAATTTTAACCAATAAAGAAAAGCACATAGTAAACAGTTGCCCATAGTTCTGAATCTGCTGTTGAACACCTGGATGATATTAAACAATTCACAGGCAGCAGTTTGTAATCTTGTGAGCCTCAGAGTCTTCAATAGAAAGTTGGGTCTAATAGCTCTAATCTACCACATAGATTATTCTGACAGTGCAATTAGGTAATGATTTTCTTTCCTACTACTTTTCTCTCTCCAGATTTAATAGTATAGAGGAGTATATGAATAACACTATGCATATTTTTTGTTTTGGTTTGTTTTAAACTTAACATGTTGGGGCACCTGGGTGGATAACTGGTTGAGCATCTGCCTTTGGCTCGGGTCGTGATCCCGGGGTCTTGGGTTTGAGTACCACATCCAGCTCCCTACAGGGAGCCTACTTCTCCCTCTGCCATATCTCTGCTTCTCTCTCTGTGCCTGTCATGAATAAATAAATAAAAATTTAAAAAATAAATAGATAAATTTAACTTCATGCTTTCATGTAAAAAAAAAACAAACTGTCAGCAACATGTAGCTGTGAGACCATGAGTCTTTTTTAGTCCCCTTCTCTTTAAGTAAAATGAAAGTGATGGTAATTACAGTGAAGGGTTGTTGAATTATTTAAAAATATTTTATATGTGTGTTTATGTGTGTATGCATACATATATACATTACATACATACTTTGTATAGTTAGGCAATATGCTGCTTAATAAATAGTGATTGTCTTATTATATGCATACAGTTATAAATATTCAATGCAGCAAAATGTTCAAAGAGAATGTATATCCTTTAGTGGTTCAGGAAATCAAATATTTCCTATCTTTGGGAAGAAGTTTATGCTTTGTCATATATTATCCCAAAAAAATGGTTAGGGCCATAAAGATATATCTAAAACTTAGTTCACATCAAAAGCTAAAAATATTGGAAAACAGTGTCACCTTCATTATAAATTATGGGATCAGAAATCTGGGTAGAATTTTAAATCTTCTTTTCACCCTAGAAAACATATTCAAAAGCCTTAAACTTGCTATTCCCCCATAGGGTGAGAGTGTCCACAATTAGAAGTATGGGCCTCACCTAGGAGAATAACTACTCAATTTCAATTTTCCTTCCCATTTCTTCCACTTCTTATGAACCCATTGGATTTCAGTTAGTAATAAAGCCAAAGTATAAGAAACCACAAAAATCTCTCTAACCTCCACATATGAAGCTCTAGAGATTTAGTTGGAGATGAAGATAACCACAGAATGAGGACAACATTTTGAAGTTTTTCAAGCCAAAGCTTGTTCACAGAAAGGACTGATTGTGAAGATATTCTAAACGTTCCCTCTCAGGTTTCCTCTTTGAAGGAAAAGAAACTATATCTAGGCTGTGGCTTTGGAAAGCCCAAGAGTTTTCTTGCATTGCAATAAATTTCTTTAAGAAGCCTTTCTGATCTGGGGATGTCTGTATTGCAAAGTGGTGTCTGTGACTTTAAATGTGAGGGGTATCCAGTGTTGGACTAATTCAGTCATTAATTCTGTGCCTTTGAAAATGTAGGAGAAGGGTCTAAAGTAACAGCATAGCATCTGTCTCCTGGAGAAAGAACTCTGCCTATACAATTGCCTCATAGAAGCTTTCTATTAGCACTTGTGAATTTGCTGCCCTGGGGAATAACATAGAGAAATCACTGAAAGGATTTTAGAGCGACACTGCCATGGTATCCTGGGAACTATTGCTGGGTCCCCTCCAGCCTGCACTTGATCTCTATTACCAATTTCTGACCTCAAGCAAGCCTCTTAACCTTCCTGTAATTCAGCTTTCTCAACTGGAGAACAGGCCTCATAATATTTGTAACTTAACTCTCCAAATGGAATGTTGTAGAGATGAATGAAGCAATGTTTCCAAGATGCTAGGTCTGAGGTGAAAGTGTGCTGAAATGGAGCACAAAGCTACGTCCCGATATGTCTTACATCTAGCTGAGCATGGATACTAGTCCTGCGATTTGGACTCCATGTGGACAGTGGATGAACATCAATCTACTCCAGCTTCTAAAGACTGTATTCAGGCTGGCAAATCAGTTAGAATAGACTCACTATTTCAGTTTATGCTCTTCATTTACAGCCTAAGCTTTCTCTAATGGTTCAGACTGCTCCTACCACCCTGTAGCCCTCTACCATATACTGTCACTCACTTTTAAAATACGAAACTCCCTTTCCCTTTCATTTTTTACTTTTGGCACTATTTTATTATACAATTGTCCCCTGATATTTTTTTAAATTAAATGTTGTTAAGTACATGCACCTTTAAATGTCATTTAAAAATGTAAACACAAAGACAAGAGTGAGGAAAATCAGTGGGATTAAAAAGTATTAAAGGTCAATGCTATTTAACCCACAATATATTAGTTTGATCCTTAGAAGAAGTGTTGATGACAATCACTAGCTCAACTTAGGGACTTATTTTAATGCTAATGCCTGTTTATAGGCTTTTAGGATAAAGGTATATTCATTGGTTTCCTGTTTTATTAATGTCCTGAGACAGTCTTATATGAAATCTCCCTTTTAATCAAAAGTAATCATGGTGCCTAACTCTCTTTCCTTAGCACACCTTTGCCTCCCTCCTGCCTGCTTGTGCTTTAACACAGACACACAGATATTCCCTTGGAAATAGTTATTAGCCAGGGACAGGGTGTTGTTATTGAACACTAGAACTCCATGTTAAGATACAGATATCAAAAAAAGAAAAAAAAAAAGATACTGATATCAAGAAGTATCATTACTGGCACGGTCTCCCTCACCAGCTTTTACATTGTCCCTAAAATTCTCTTAGGTAATGAGATTACTCTTTTTCTTAGGTAAGAAATTAAAGATCGTCAAGATACAAATATTTATAAATGTGTCAATACTAATATTTCAGAGATTGAAGAAATAAGAAATTGTACAGATCAGTTTTTATGAAGGACAATACATTAATAACAAGAAAGTACTGGGTATACATACAGAAATGATGATGGAAGCCCAAAGACAGATCAGAGAGTTCCAACCCATGGATCAATATCAATAACGGGGATCAATATTATGTCACATGTGCAGGTTAAAGGAATATAAGTATTATATGTGTTAAACAGTTGACTCAAAAGGATCCTAATAGCTTCATTCATGTATCTGTAAGGATCTTTTAGATGAGGGATTAATATTGTTTCATGAAGTCACAGAGCCAGAACCAATGGTTGAGTCTGCCTTACTATGCCCAATTTCTTTCTATAACAGAATTTTCTAGTGGCTACCTCCTTTACAAGGGAGGGAGCATTCCTATCATTGGAATGTTTGCATTGAGACTGGATGCAAATAGATGTGGAGGAAACTATAGCACTACAAATGTTGCATTGGACCAAAAACATGTGACTAGTTTTTTTATATTGTATAATTCCATGACTTTACCAACTTTTTGATGGCTGATTTAGCCTACTTGGAGTATATTTACACTGGAAGGTGAATAGGAAATGGCATTTACTTCATACCTATCTAAAGTTGTATAAAGCTATATATTCTCTGTGTTACCTTGTTTAGGTCTTAACAATTCTGTGAGGCACTTATCTTCATTTATCAGATGAAGAAACAGCTTTGGAGATATTAAATAAATGGACTAAGCCATATAATTTGCTAACATAGGTTACATCCAAGATTTGAGACTGTTTTTTCTGGCCTCAAAGTCCATGATCTTTTTGGTAAACCATCCCTCAAAGAGGGAAATTGAACTCTGCGCTAGGCTTATGGTATACTGACTCAATAAATGCCCATAATTTTCAGGTACTGTCTGTTCAAGGTATCCCTATAGAGAAGGAGGCTACTTGAAGAAGACAGTATATTCCACAGGTCTTTGGGAAGCCCTGCCCTGTGATATTCTGGAACTCTTTAGTTACTAAATCATCATAATTGAATGTCTCTTCTAGCTACTGAATCAAAAGCAGAAGTGTGAATGGACATTCTATAGTCTATTTTAACATTCTTCAACAATAGTTATAACAAATAACAGAAGTGTAAGAAATATCCTGAAACCCATCAAAATGGAAAGGAAAGTTTAGGGGCCTTACAAGATATGAATGTTTCTTCATTGGTAACAGACATGCCACAATTAAAATGGACAAATTAGTCACCAGAATATTTACTTCCATCTGTTGGAAAATTAGAATAATAAATATATTAATACAAGATGGCCACAAGCACGAATGTCACCATATAGTCTTGTGCAATGTACTATTCGCAACATATAATGATGAGGACGAGAAATCCTCATCTTGGGGTAATAATGCTTGAAAGAAGTCTCATGAGAAATATTATTACTACTATTTATCAATAGTAATTTATTACATTCGATATTAGGGACTGGAAGAATTGGAAAATAATAATATGCCTACTTGAAAGATAATTCATTGAAAAATTCAGTATTTATCAAGTGACGATAATGAGCCAAGCTTTTTCTGGAAACTAGTTAAACAGCAGTAAATAACACAATAAAATTCTTTCCCTTAGAAATAAATAACAATAAAATTTAGATGAGTATATAATTTATGAGATAGTAATAAGTGTTAAAGAAAAAAAATTAAGGATAAAACATACAAAAGTGTTGGGTGATATGTAACTTGAGAACAGTTCTAGGAGTTCAAGTAGGGGTTGTAAATAATTTGTGTTTCCATCAGTCATAATGAAAGGTTTCATAAGACTCAGGCATCAAGTAGAGTCTTCAGAAGAATATTGTCTTAGTACTTAAGCTATATTAGCTCTAAACTAAAGGCTGCCCTGGACCTGCCATAACAAAATTCAAAACAAAGACTTGAAAGGATCCAACTGCTCCCGAGTAACTTGACTTCATGCCAGAACAAAATCAACATGATTTAAAAGAAAACAACCAAATCTAGCAAACAGCAATAAAAAGAAAATTCACAATATCTGGCAGTCAGTCAAGAACTATTCATTTCTCAAAGGAGGAAAATTGTTCCAAAACCAGAAGAAAAAAAAATCACATAGCAGAAATAGACCTCAAAGGGTCAGAGATGATGGAATTAAGAGATAAAGATATTTGAAAAAGCCACTCGACATATATTCAATGTGTTTAAGATAGTAGGTGAAAAATACACATCATAAAATAAAAGATATTTGATATATGGGGGATAAAACCTAGATGGGATTAAAAGTAGATCGGAGAGTATAAAAGAAAAGATCAGTTAACTGAAAGATATGAAAAATAAAATGAAGTACAGAGTACAAAAGGACAAAAAAAATGAATAGAGATTCAGTAACCTGAGAGAATATCAAATAGTCTAACATTTCTATAATTGGAATTGAGGAGGAAGAGGGAGTAAAAAAGTACTTGAAGAATAATGGCTGAACATTTTCCAAACTTGATAAAAACTATAAAATCCATGGTACTGGGTTGAATAGTGTCCAATTCCTCCACCCCCAAATTCATGTCTACCCAGACCCTGTGCCCTAATTTGAAAATAGGGTCTTTACAGATGTAATCAAGATGAGGTCATACGGGAATAGGATGTAGCCTAATCCAATGATTTATGTCCATATAAAAAGAGGGAAATTTACACACAGACACAAGTGGGAAGGCCATGCGAAGACAAGAGGTAGAGATTGGGGTGACACATCTATAAGGCAAAAAACACTAAAAGTTGCTGGCAACCACCAGAACCTAGAAGACTTAAGAAATAATCCTTTCCTAAGATCCTTTGGAGATAGCAACAACTTGATTCTAGATTTCTAGGCTTCATAACTATGAGAGAATACATTTCTATTGTTTTAAGACACACAGATTGTGATAATTTGTTATTGCAGCCCTAGGAAATTCATATGCCCAAAGACCCAAGAATTTAAGTAAACCCTACTAAGAATAAATAATTTTAAAAAATCATGCTGAGGGCTGTCATAGTATTTAAAAAAATAGATATATGCTAAAGGGGCATGGGAGCCAAGCTGAAAATACCTTCCAAAGGTCAGAGCTGGAATTATTCGAGCAACAATATAAATAATGTAGTTTTGGATTATAACCTAAAGTATAAATTAAAAATCCATGAGTTGCTACTGCTATAAATAAAGGATTGAATAAATAAATGTTGGAGAATAGACAAATCTCTTGTAAGGAAGAATTCCAAATAATTTACATAGCTACTGCCCCCACAAGGGGGTGGTGTTTAATTATCCACCCCTTAAGTATTGGTTATGCTTAGTGACTTGCTTCTAAAGAATGCAGTATTAGGGGAGAGAGTAGCTGTACACTAGAGAAACAGGCAAACAGTATTTGAGCCAAACAATTCAGATTAACATCATTAGGGATAAGATATGTTCATAGCATGTAGCCTTGGTATAATGTAGTAACAATGGCATGTACTTGTGCTGTCTTCCCTTCAAAAACCCATAATTCCCAGTCTAACCATAATAAGCTCCTCAGACAAACCCAAATTGAGGGACATTATGCAAAAGATCCTGACCAGTGCTACTTAAGATAACTAAAAAAGAAGGAAGGTTTATGAAATTGTTACAATCCAGAGAAAGCTAAAGAAACATGATGACAGTACATAAATTAGTATTGTGGATAGATCCTGGAACATAAGACATTAGGGAAAAACTAATAAAATTTAAATAAATATGACATTTAGTTAAAAATTATTAATCTATATTGGTTTATTAGTTGTGACAAAAGGACCACAGTAATGCTAATGATAAAAGGAAACTGGGTGTAAGGTGTATGGGAACTCTCTGTACTATCTTTGTAACTATTCTGTAAATCTAAAACTAATTTTTATAAAGTTGATTTTAAAAAGTATCTTTAAAAATATATGTTACATACAAAGATAAAAATTACAATAAATTTTTAATTTATTCTTATTAAAAATCATGTAAGCCAGAAAACAGTTGAGTGACATCCATAAGCCCTGAAGAAGAAAACAAAACAAAACAATCTGAAATTCTTTACCCAGTGTAAATATCTTCAAAATTGAGGGCAAAATACTGTCTCAGACAAACAAATCTGAAAGACTTCATTGCCATTATATCCTCACTACAAAAAATATTAATGGCTAGTTTTTTAGGCAGAAGAAAATGACATTGCATAGAAATTTAGATAAGGAAATGAAAAGTGGTAAATATGTGGGTAAGTTTAAGAGATATTTTTTCTTATTTTAAAAGATAATAATTGTTGAAAGCAAAAGTAGTAACAATGAATTGTGGGGTTTAATATATATATAGATGTAAATTGTATAATCAGAATAACAGATGATGGGGTAGTGAGCGTTTATTATTGTAGGCTTCTGATATTATATGTACTAGTTTGAAGGTAAAATGTGATAAGTTAAAAAGGGCAACCCATAGTAAAAACAAAACAGAATTAAAACAATAACAACAACAAACCCCAAGAGATGATAATAGGTCAAGAGTAGAGATAAGATAGAATCATTAAAGAAGAATTTCAATTAGTCCAAAATAAGTCAGAAAAGGAGATAGAAAGGAATAAAGAGCAGATGAAAATAATTGAAGGCAAATAACAAGGTGTAGTATTATATCAGTCTGTATCAATAATTAAGTTACATAGTTGAAAACCATCAATTAAAAAATCTCTATCATATTGGATAAAAAGCAATGCCCAACTACATGCCATCTAAAAAATACCCACTTTAAATATAAAGACCTAAACAGATTCAAAGTAAAGGGTTAGAAATAGATATTCCATGTTAATACTACAAAAGCAAATGAAAATTGGAGTGGCTATATTAATATTGGGAAAATAGATTTTAGTAGCAAGGAATATGACCAGATTTAAGTGGGTACTGCATAAAGACAAAAGGACAACTTTATCAGGAGCACCTAACAATTCTCAAAATACATAAAACAAAAGATGAGAACTAAAAGGAAAAACAGACAAATCCACAATAGTAGTTGGAGATTTCAATACTCCTCTTGCATAAATGATAAAACATGGAGACACAAAATCAGTATAGAAGACTTCAAGCAATTACAAAATGACTTAATCGACACTTATTTGAGACTCCATTAACAATGGAATATACATGGAACTTTCATTAAAATAGACTATGAGTCATAAAGTAAGTCTCAATAAATTTGAGAGAATTGAAAGATATAATATGCCATCTGTCTACAGTAAGTTAAACTAGAAATCAATAAAGAAAGATATCTGGAAAATTCCCAAATATTTGGAAAGCTACACAACATACTTCTAAGTAATGGGTCAGAAAAGAAATCAGTGAGAAAATTAAAAAATTTGAACTGAATAAAAAGACAAAATTTGTAGGATGTGGCTGAGGTAGTGCTTAAAGGGACATTTAAACTAGCATGAGATGTTTATATTTTTAAAAAAGGAAGTTCTCAAGTCAATGATATATATATATATATATATATATATATATATATATATATATATATATCTGTCTTAAGAAACTAGGGAAAGATGAGCAAGTTAAATTAAAAGTAAGCAAACAAAGAAATAATGAGTAGAAATCAACTTAAATAGGAAATACCAAGTAGATAACCCAGAAAAATCACTCAGAGTTCTGCCCATTGGGAGGATTTTCTCTCACTGCCTTTCAGGGCCACCCCTGAGTGGGACTATCATGCAAAAGCAGTTTATTTTCATTTGGTAAAAACACCCACCTGACAACAATCTTGACCACTTCCCTCCCAGCAACTATATGTAAGTAACCTTCCCCTGATGTGGTCATAATTATCAGCTGACAGAAAGGTAGCAATGAAGTTGGCCTATTACGTGGGGTTATGGGCCACCTGCTTATGTGGCTTACTTGTGCTCTTAGCCTTTCTGTAGCCTGGTCTCAGATATACAATATTGTTTTACAAAGCATTGCTGCTAGACATGCCTAATACTATGAATGACAAAATTCAGCTCCTAATGAGCATTTTAGACACATTTTTACTTGATGTCTCAGCATCAGATGCTCCCTTTCTACCAGAGTCCTACTGAACACTAAGAACTGTTTTTTGAATTACATATCATTCCATGTTGCATATGGCATATCCTTGTTCTAGAACTTAGCTCTGTTATGATGTCTCACCCAGACTTGTCATAAACTCCACATAGCTTCTTTTCCACCAAAAATGTTTCTAGTTCCATTGGATTTACCAGGTTCTACAGCCTAGAAAGTAGGGCTGCTCAGATCATAGCGTGGACCTGCTGCAAAGTTCCTTTCTTCTCTGAGTCTTGCTCAAAACCAGCAGCCTTTAGTGTCACCTAGTCCAGGAGTCAAAACTGTAATTGCAAATGTACAATATGCTGCAGCCAGACCTGGAGGAGGCCTATCAGGGGATCACTCCTTGTTGGTAGTAGAATATGGAATAATTTGTCCTTGGCAGTGAAGGAAGAGTTGTAGCATGCCCTTGAAAACTTGATATCTCCCCAAACTTTGTTTGATGAACCCCTACATTTTTATATGGAACATCTCCCACCTACTAGCGTCCATGTATCTTGTTTGTTTTTATGACTCTGATTTCTGATGATGAGGAGAGGAAGGAGAGTTAGTCCTGAGGAGAGGAATGCTGGACCCTGACAGGGAGAGCAGTGGGCTGCTTCTGTGTGCCCAGAGGATGCAGGGGTTGGGGTTTCAAGGTTTTTCTAGTGCACTGACCCAGATGTCCCATCTGAAGGCTTGGGATTTCTTTTCTAATAGGGCCCTGACCTTTATGCTGAAGTCTTGCAGGGCCTGGGAGTCCCATTGTCCCTGGAATTCTATCTGCTATCCTTACAATTAGATACCAAGCTCAGGCTTCACCTTTTCCATTCTCCAGCTTCCAGAGAGCCTTTTAAAATGCTGCCAGGGAGGCTCTCTAACTTTTCACATGTTGCCTTAAATTAGTAATTAATCACTTCCATCTTTCATTGTCTTTCCCAGCTGCATACATGGTACTTAACAACAGCCATCCAGTTTCATTGTCCTTCTAATTATCATTTCCTCTGAACCTCTCAAATGCCTGAGGACACTGAGCCCACCAATGTGTTTCATTCATATCCCAACTCAGTTCATTATCAGTGAAAGTCCTAATAATTGTACAACTACTTGATGAGAACTCCCAGAACTCCACTGATGACCAGCCATAGGTCCTCACTGCCAGCCGGCCAATAAGTGATCCAGCTCCCAAGTCTCGTTTTAGAATCTGCCTCCTTAGGCCAATCCTCACACCAAGTGTCTTTATTTAAGTCTTCTGGAAGCAGATTCTCAGAAACTGGAGATCCAAATGCAAAAAATGCCTGCTCTTAGGAATAATCCCTGTGAGGGAAGAAAGACTGGGCAGAGGTAGATGCTGAACTGAGATAGTCACAATAGGGCCCTCGACCAGCGCCAAGGGATGTTCTGTAGCTGGCCCTTCACAGGTCTCTCCTCACAGGGGCAATGCAGGAGGCTTTGTTACTGCCACAGTGACCAGTTAGTGGATATGGGCTGTTTCCAGTGAGGAAACATAACCTTGGGTGAAGCAGATCCTTTCCACAGAGGGCCATTCAACTGTGAGCTGTTAGCAGGCAACCAAGAAACTGATGGAATAAATGCCGTGGTCTTGAGGGGGCTCCTGGGAAAGCCACAACAGTGCCCCCCAGGATAGCTGAACTCCTTGAAATGCCCTAAGCATAGAACCACAGGTATAAGACCTCAGTTTTGGGGAAAAAAATCACTGCCAAAAAAGAATAAACTTAAACCCATTAGATGGATGCAAATCAGTAAATCAAGCACCTTGGCAGGGAGGCAAGAATTAAATTTTCAAATTTATTCACATTAAATTAAAATGAAACCATAATCAGAGGTGAAGATTAACAGGCATGGCCCTTGATTCAACAAGTGGCATGACTGTTGAAATGGAAGATGTTTCTTTTCTCCAGCCATCTGTTTGAGCCTCCCTCCTAAATGTAATCTCAGTATCCCCTGGATGCCCTAAGAAGCGGCGAAAAATGTGACCATATTAATATAATAAATACTGATTTATAGCCTTCCCTCTGCCTGTTTTTTATTGTTGTCGATGCTGTGTTTTTGTCTTTAAGTTCCCTGAAATAGTCTTATGGTTATTTCTGGACGGTTCCAGAAGTATCCTATACATAAATCTAGTTTGTATTCTTGTTTTATTTCCTATTGTGTCCTGATGTGGTCTATGGCTAATCCTCTCCAGTGTTTGTGAAAACCAGTTAAGTGTCTTATCACTACTTCTGAGGCCCGCTATTCTGCAACCACTTCTGTTCTACTGCCCCTAGTGGGTACCAGTAATACATGAATTTAGAGATGGCAATCTGTCTCTGGAGGCCTTTGCCTGCTTCCCACTGTATTCCCTGCAGAAGTAGAAACAAGGCTATTTTCCCACTTTGTGTCCTCCTATATGATTGGAATGAAAATAGTGTTACACCTGCATCTATGCATCTCAGAACACAGTGCTTTGCCTTCTTTTCTTCCCACTATCACTTATGACCACTGAGAGGTAACTCATGGCCATTTACAAAGGAATAAACTCTAAGACCAACCCTATGTCTCTTCCCATCCTTTCTCTCCCTTTGTGTGAGAGGCAAAATAATAGCCCTTCAAAATGTCCATGCCTTACCTCCTGGAACCCATATATGTTATTACATGGTAAGGGGAAATTAAGCTTGTAAGTGGAATTAAGTTTGCTGATTAGCTATTTTAACATAGGGAGATTATCCTGATTTATCTTGGGCTGTTATACATGGAAGGAGAAAGAAAGGAGAATCAGATAAGGAGAAAAGGATGAAAGCAGAAGTTGGAGTGGTACAATTGCTGGCTTTGGAGATGGAAGAGTGCTATGAGCCAAGGGCTGTGGGCAGCTTCTAGAAGCTGGATGAAGCAAGGAAATGAATTCTCTTCCAGGACCTCCAGAACATAATAAACTATAAACTATAAAACTATAAAATGATATATTTGCCTAGTTTTAAACCACTAAAGTGTGTGGTAATTGTTATAGCAACACCAGGAAACTAATGCACTGTGACCCCAGCTCTTCCCTACTCATATCTACTCATATCAGAACATCTTCAGGTGAGTTGACTCATGCAAATGAATCTGGTGGGTCCACCCACCAGCCTGCCCAATGTATTCAGACATGTTGAAATTCCAGAAACCTTTAAGAGACTAGGTTCCTATCTTGTTACAGTTCATCTTTACTAATCCATATTTTTATTACCATCAGCTGAGGGGATGGACAGGTGGCACTGGAAGGATCCACTTCTCAAAGTACTTTAGATACAATTCTAATGATCTGGAATAAATCTTTGGAAGTGTCTTTGTTCATTCAGGCAGTTATCACAAAAATATCATAAACCAAGTGGTTTATAAACAACAGAAATTGATTTGTCATAGTTCTGGAGGCTAGAAATCCAAGATCAGAGTGCTAGTATGGCCTGGTAAAGGCCTGCTTCCATGTTGCTGACTGCCAATTTCTTACTGTGTCCTCACACGGTGAAAGGGGCAGAGATCTCTGTAGGGATTCTTTTATAAGAACATTAATTTGATTCATGAGGGGACTAATAACATCACACTGGGAATTAGGATTTTAACACATGGATTTTGACACATGGATTTTGCGGTAACACAATGTTCAGGTCACAGTAGGAGGTAAAATTTGGTAAGTTGGAGAAAATGTATAATTAATTGTGTGAATTTTGGTGGTGTGGTATGTATGATAATAGCGAAATAAAAAACAGCCCAAAAAACAGCCCAACTGAATGTGGGCAAAAACTCATTTCTTAAGGACTCTTCTGTCTAATGAATCTATAATCTATTTATTTGCATTAATTTTATCAAGACAATGTGGGTTCCCCTAAACCAACATAGCTTGCTATGTTACAGGGTAGGGGCATATTTCCATCACCATATCTGTGTGTCAAAAAAATGACTATGGTAATGCCTGATGGCTAGACACAAAATAATGAGATGGGAACTACTTTTTTTTTCTTTTTCTTTTTCTTTTTTTTTTTTCTTTGGGAAAGAGAGAGTCAGTGCTTGTGGGGGTATGGGAGTGGGGAGAGGCAGAGTGAAAGAGAGAGAGAGAAAGAGAGAATCTTAAGTAGGCTCTATGCCCAGTGCGGAGCCTGACTCAGGGCTCCATTTCATGACCCTGAGATAATGACCTGACCCCAAATCAAGAGTCAGATGCTTAATCAACTGAGGTACCAAGACACCTCAGAAATGCCTATTTTGGACAATACAATAAAGAAAAATAAGTTTCTACTTTTTCGTTAAACATACACAGGCCTCAAAATAGAAAAAAAAAGTTTGGAAAATAGCTCTTATATTTGCTGAATCTTTTCATTGATAAACTGTTTGCGATATTCAACTGAAACAACAAAACTATTTATATGCAAGTAAAAGCAAATAGATAAAATCAGGGAAACATTTTGAATTTTAAAATTTGCTCTTTTGTTTCCATATTTGTTGATTAAATCTGGTTTCTCTTTATAAGCCTATTCTATGTGCATTTTTTGCTAAATAAATCAATGCAAATGCTTTGTTAGGATTTAAGTTTGTAAACAGCACAGATTTCTATGTAGTTTCATTATTCCAAGCCAGATTTTCCAAATTTCAACTATTTAAATAGCACCTTCATGATTTTTGCCATATCTATACTCTGTTGTATTACTATTATTTTAGAAATTAACTGTATTTATTAAAATTTATATCGAAAGGACACTGTGTATCACTACCAAAAACAAAAACAAAAACTATCATATGCTGAAAGTAGAAAGTAACCAGACATATAATTGTAACAAAAATAAACCAATCATATTTTTTGCCTGTTCTAATTTTGAGCTTGGAGAATGCTTTCTTGTTGTTAAAATAGGTAATTAGCAGGTGTGAGAAAATTACTAAAGATATACAACATGAACTAATACTTTTTCCCCAAAACTAATAAAAAGGATTGAAGGAAAGTTAAAAAGGAGATGATATTTATTACTCTGTAATTCAATATAATTTATCACCATGTCTTTATCATTTTAGTCTGGCCAACTAAAATGACCTTATTAACATCAGTGTTTTGGAAATACCACTTAAAATCATTTAGTTTTTCTTTCTGAATTGGTTCTTGTCATGGTTGACTATGCTGCCTCAACTTTAACTCTTAGAGTGAATAGTTTTTATCAAGCACCTATCTTGTATGCAAGGTTCTTATTTATGTTTAATTTCTAGTTCCAGATGTATCATTGGCTACAAGGTTACCAACAAAATTGGTTTTTTTTGAGAAATTATTATTATTATCATTATTATTATTATTATTATTATTATTATTATTATTTACTAATCTTTACACCCAACCCAGGGTTTGGAATTACCACCCCAGATGAAGAGTCACTTGCTCTTACAATTTAGCAAGATAGACACCTCAGAAAAAATTCTTAGAATAAATTCAAGCTATGGCAACCATCCTATTATTCATGAGAAATTCCTATGCTCTTTCTACTGGCACCCGCCAACATGTTTTACCCAACCTAGCTTGCCCATAGAGCCCTAAAGGAGTCACTCAGGCTTTAGTGGCCTAGGATTCAATCAGAACAATCCCTACTTGTCTCTTTTAATTTTTTGTTACTCCATATATGGTCCAGAGGCTGGCAACTTCTTCTGGTTACTTGTTAGAAATTCTAGATGCTCAGACCCTACCTTAGTCCTAGTAAATCAGAATCTGCATTTTAACAAGACACCCAGGTGATTCTTATGCTGTTGAAGTTTAGGACGCACCAGTCTTCTCTCTCTCTATTCCTCTATTCATGTTTCTCAACTGCCTTTGGACTTCTCCACCTCTAACTCAATGGTTCTCAACCTTGGGTGTGTACTAGAATCACCTTGGGAATTTTGTATTTGTGATGGCTAGTTCCCACTCCTAGAGGTTTTTTGTTTTTGTTTTTTATTAATTGGGAATAGTCTGAGCATCAATTTTAATTGCCCCAGGTGATTCTAATGTGAGGCCAGTCCTGAAAACCACTGAAACACTTGCAATGGATGATTGATTTAGACTCCTGGCTTTTGCCCTCTGACTCCACAAAAAATCATTCTAGTGGTAAAATGTGCCCTATACAAAAAAAAAAAAAAAATCACATTAGGCCTAGTTGAAAATCATTGTCCTATATCAGTTATCCTATATCAAGGGAAAAGAGTTAATCGGCCTTCCCCTCTAAACAATTTACCAGAAGAAACCCACGTGATTGATGCAGTATCCCCAGGATCATGATTCTTTTTCATCATTACCATCAAAACCAACAATATCAATCATTGTAAGTACATAAATTTCAGTGTTAATAGATTTAATACTTGTTTACTATTTTAAAAATAATTTAGATACATAATGATGTAGCTTTCATAAAAATGATAACTCATTCCATAAGAAGATTTTGTCATTGTTGAAGTTCAGACATAGCCATAATATACCCAAATATCGCTAGGAGTGAAAAACATATTTGGGAAGAAATAGAAAATTTTATTTTGTAAAGATATGCCTCATGTAAACCTCGTGTCACTAAGTGTTCCCTATCCCATCTACATTCTTGTCCACACCAGGCAGCCAGGATTTGACTATTCTCTCAGGTGACTTTGGTCTTCATCATAAGTGCTGATGAAATGTTTGCCTCAGAGGGCAGTTGGCTCATCATGAAGTGTTATACTTACTGCTCCAATCCCCCTGTAATCCACCCCACAGAATCTGTTACTTATGCCTCCAGTTAAGTTCCAACATCTACTATAGACCCCTGGCCTGTGGTCTTCATTAATTCCTGCCTCGTTCTTCTTCTGGATTCCTGATCCTTTGTTCTAGATTCCCAGCCTGGGCCTCTTGGAATAATAATAACCACTTCTGGTGAGATGCTGCCAAGGAAACACAAAATATCCAAATATCATCCTATTTTCTCTTCACAACAACCATGTCCTGATTTTACAGATGAGGACTCTGACTTGCTGAATTAGTCAGTTTTTGCCAGGTTATGCTGTGGTAACAAGCTACCTCATATTTCAGTGGATAGCAGCACAGATTCATAGTAAATGTCAGCTCTAGGTCTGTGATTTGGCTGTGTCTCTCCCCACAAACCATCCTTATTCTAGGATCCAGGCTGAAGGAACAGACCCCATCTGCAACATACCCTTCTCATGGCAGAAGGAAAAGAACGGTGAAAAGAAAAAAGCATGCAGTGGATCTTTAACTCTTCTATTTGGACATGATTTCCATCACTTCTGTTCCTATTTGGTTGTCCAAGCAAGTCTCAAGGCCACCCCTGATATCAGTGGGTATAAATGGGTTCCTTCTACAAGGACAGGCTCTTAGTGGGTGACTAATAGAGAAGGACAGCTACTATTTTCAGCAAATAGTGTAACCATAATTGTCCAAATTCTCACAGCCAGAAAGAGGAAGGACTAAAATTTTCATCCAGATCTGTTTGTGCAATGGTGCTTCCATTTTCTTTTCTCTTTTTGTTGATTTTTTTCTTCACATTTAATTTATTTTTTCATTAATTCATTCCTGAGAGACAGAGAGAGGGGCAGAGACATAGGCAAAGGGAGAAGCAAGATTCCTGTGGGGAACCCAATGCAGGACTCGATCCCAGGACCCCACAATCATGCCCTGAGCTGAAGGCCGATGCTCCACCACTGAGCCACCCAGCCACCCCTCTTTTTACTGATTTCAAGTACTTAACCTCTAGCTTGTTTAGCTCTATGGTTCTTGCCTACTATTCCCTGATTTAGCTGTTCTCCTGAATATAATTTCTGGCGTGAGTGATATATTTTCCTGGCAAATAGGTCTCCAACTTCACTGAACTGCGGGTCCCTGCCCTCTGATCAGCCTGGTTCTCCTGCTGCCCAAGGTCAGGATAACTTTGAGTCTATTTCTCTAGCTTTTAGCTCCACAGATCAAATAAAGGTGCTCCCATCCTCCAGATGATGGATACAGAGAGCTTCCTTGCTCCTGTATGGAAATTCACAGGGACTACACTTTAGCAGCATGGCCTTAAATCCTGAAGAACTATATTTAAACTTGGACCACGAACTTGTGGAAACCATTTCCTGTCAGAAACAAATCCTTTCTTGTGGTGGTTAAATGTGCTCCATGGACAGTCTTGTTTACTGCTACTCTCGATGTAGTGGGCCAGTGAGGTTTTATCAACACACTCGCATCATCCCACAGTGAGTTAGCTCCTCCAAAATCTACCCATTCCTGTCGTCTTTCACCACTTATAAGAAGAGGCCAGAGATATAGATTCCTGTCTCTTCTGCCAATGTGAGATAGTAATGGAATCTTATATGCTTTGTTTCCAAACAGAAATATGTGTTTTGCTGTTATAAAATCCAGTGTCAATTGTGTGTCACCCATCCTTTCATTAACCATAAATGAGAACTGAATTCCTCTTCTGTGGGTACCAATTTGGACCTGCTTTTTATATCAGCATTTGAGAAAGCCACTTTCTAACTTAAAAGTTGAGTTCATTTTTTAAAGAATGGTATTGGAAAAGAAAATAAGTAGTAGGCCCAAACTATCTTTGTTAAAATTTCTTTACCAAGTATGACCTTCCTGTATCACTCTTGAAGAACTCTGTGTACTTGCTCCAATATACATCTCTGACCATTCTCTGAGGGGCCATTTCTATGTTAACAATATATTAAACTTGATGTCCATTAGAGACAATGAGAGAAATAATTATATACTTAAAAGCCTAAGTTATAGAGTGTTAAACTCAAAACAAAGCTTCCTTCCAGAAGAGCAGTTATTTCCATACCAACGTGCTCCCAATAAGTTCTTGTTCACATATTAGGATTGAATATCTTATAAAATATCATCTCAATTTATTTTTTTTTTTACTTAATGGTTGGTATATATGAAATCATAATGAGGCATAAAAATACTATTTTTATTCTTGGCTTTAAAAAAAGAATATATCAGAGGCCTCAAGGCTAGAATAAGACTTTTCTTTAAATGCATGAATCATAATTAGATGTTCTCTGTATGTGCCTTCTATGAATTTTCATTATGTATTTTTGTGTAAATAAAATAGAGGAAATTAAAATTAGGAAATGTGGTTCTGACCAAAGAATAATTCTCTTTCTTCAATTTCCTCCAAATTTAAGGATGTAGTAATCATTCTAATCCAACACGTAACAAAAAAAAGCAGTGCCCATTTAAACTTGGCAATCTGGGCTTTACTCCTACTGTAGCTTTATAATTTTCTGTACAAGTAGCAATCACTGCAGTAGTTTTGATTAAATGATTACCCCTAGGCCTGCTCTTGAATGAAATGACAAATGTTCTCTGGAAGAATTCAAGTAGACATTGTAAACTTGGAAACTTTCTAGGGTGTGAGTATGTTCCAAATGACATTATGTATTAGTAATAGCGATGATCTATGACTCAAACATAATAATCTACTTCCTATAGAGAGGAGAAAGTAGTTTCATTGACTAAAAATTATGGGGGAAAAAGCAAAAACAATTTTTTTTTCAGTCTAAGGAAAGAGCTTATCAGTACATGTGGAAAGTATGATGGGTGTGTGCAGGCTAATATGGTATACCTACGCCAAAAAGGAGTGTCTTGGAAGGTTTGGAAGGCCAAGGAATTTTGTCTTCCCCCTTTTCAGTTTCCACCACTCATTATATTTGCTGTATGGATAGGAACTTGTTTTCTCTGAATGAGAGAAAAATGATTTGGACATTCAGATACGGAAAACTTCAAAAATCCTGCTTTTTTTTTTTTTATTTACTTATTCATGAGAGATACAGAGAGAGGCAGAGACAGAGGAGGAGAGGCAGGCTTCCTGCAAGGAACCCAATGTGGGACTCCATCCTGGGACCACAGGATTACGTCCTGAGCTCAAGGCAGGTGCTCAACTGCTGAGCCATCCAGGCGTCCCACACAAATCTTGTTTTTAAGTTCTATTGCTGAAACAATTGTATTTCTAAAGAGTAATACTTTGTGCTTTGACTACCTATATCATCTGTATTGCAGTGTTTTCATCCATTAAAGACAGTCACTAGCAGGGCAGAGCCTAAAGTTTCAAAGCATGAAGAAGCTATGGCCTATTTCCAAAAGTATTCACAGCTTCAAAATAAATAAAAATATAAAATTTGCAATTAGTAGATTTTAAAAGGCATACTCCCTATTTTGCTTGAAAAACAACAGAATTATTCATGTATCTAAGTATTAGGTTATTCGAAAAACTTTTGATCTTAGCAAATCCTAAAATGACAATGATTGTAGCTTAAGAATTCAAAGGAATATAGTAAAAGGACATTTAATTCATGCCATTGATATCAAAACAAACTATTTGCCTTTGAAATTTGGGAGCTTTTACAAATTCAAAGATAAAATGTCTGAGTTGCTACCCTATTTGTGTGCCATAATTTGGATGAAAAATAATTTTTCTTCAATAAATTATATTCACAATGGAAATTTACAAAATGATCTTATATCAAGATAGATAGATAGGTAAATAAATAAATAAATAAACCAAACATGTTTCAGGTAAGGAGTTCCTGGGGACCAGGTTTTTAATGGCTCTGTCATTAACTAGCTGTGCAACTAGCTTACTGATTTCAGTTGAACTAACTTGCATGCTTCAGTTTTCTATTCCTTTTATAATGGGATATGGAGACCTTAAGTACTAGGACTCACCATTGTTCATTCTAGCTCTAATTTGGATTTGTTTCCCTAAGCCCTCTGCAAGGATATGGCATAGTTGAGGGTTGAACAGAGACCTAAAATATCTATGAGAATAGAATGTGTTAGAAATGGTTATTGAAGAATAAATGGAAAATTTTTCAGTAAATTTTCCCTTAATGGCATCAAGGAAGGCAAAGTCAAGAGTGTAGAAGATAAGGGTAGGATTAGCAAGGATCTGGCCAAGAGTATAAGTAAAAGAAGATAACATTTCCCAGAGAAGTCACCAGTAATTCTTTAAGGAATATCAGTAGAAGTGGCTTCGTATAGCCAGTAGCCTTTTTCCTCTACCATTGGTGATGACTTGCTGCCTCTTGAGAATGAAGAGCTGAACGTGTGTGGCATCCAGCAGAGGACGCTGAAGGACAGATACCATAACTCTACTACTTTATATCGGCATAACCCTTGAAATTTACAAAGCATGTCCCCTATATTAGCCTAATGTTTCTTCCCAATAACTTCATGGCTGAGGCAGGGAAAGAACATATTGGTTAAGCATATGAACTTCAGAGTCAGACAGTATTGGGTTCAAATCCCAGTTCCACCTTTCTTGGTTGAGGTGGCTTTAGATAGTTTATTCTTTTAGCAAACATACTTCGAATCTGCTATGCTATTCACTGAAAATATAGGAAGCAGACAATAAAGAAAATGGTGATTTTAGATTGTGTGAGTGCTCAGAAGGAAATCAAATAGAGTAAGGAAATGGACAATGATGGGGCTGAAGCTAAATGGGATGGGGTTTTAGGAAAAACTACTGTAAGGAAGTGCCATTTGAGCTAAGACATGAATGAGAACGAGGATTCAGCCGTGTAAATATCTACTGGAAGGGAGCTTTCAGCAGAAGAACCAGCACATGCGACAGCTCTATGGTGGGAAAGAGCTTACCTATTTCAGGAAAAGCAATTCAGCCAGTGTCCTAGGTGCTGTGAAAGAGGGGAAAGTAGAGCATGGTGAAATCCAAGAGGTAATTAGGGGCCAGATCATTTGTGAGACTTACAGAACATGAGAGGACATATAGATTTCTTTTTTTCTAAATGAAATTAAACCATTGGGGCTTATTTTTTTAAAAGTATTTTGTTTAGTTAGTTAAGAGAAAGTGAGAGAGAGACAGAAAATGAGCAGGGGGAAGGAGCAGAGGAAGAGGGATAAGAAGATTCTCCACTGAGTGGGAACCCCGACTTGGGGTTGGATCCCAGGGCCATGAGATCATGACCTGAGCCAAAAGCAGATGCTTAACCGACTGAGCCTCCTGGCACCTGACAAGACGGTTTTGTTTTTGTTTTGTTTTGCTTTGCAAGGGGCATAACATTATTTGTTTGATGATTTTAAAAGATCACCGATGATACTGAAACGAAGTATATTGAAGAACAATGAGTGGAAGCAATGATTCTAGTTATGAGATTATTTTAGTTGTCCAGGCTCAGCTTTTTATTTCTAAAATGGGAACAATAATAGTTAGATGACAGGACAATTCTAAGAATTGAATGAGATAAGATAAATAAGCAAACACATAGTTCCAGCAAACAGTGAGTGTTCAATAAATAGGGGTGCCATTGTCTCCCATTTATACAAAAGAAAACTGGTTTCCTTAGAGTTTAAATGACTTGGTTATGGTCAGGCAGCCAATACCATGGCTGCCCAGAGCCTGAATCCAAGCTGTAGAATTCCAAAGCCAGTGTAAGCCCATATTCACATGATCAGAAAAAGATAACTTTAACTTATACTTCAATTCAACAGATGTTTCTGAGACACCATGCTGGGACTTCAGGATAAGAGGCCTCTTCTGAGAAGTGCAAAGTTTAGTAGGAGTGACAGATATGAAGGTAAACATTTTCGAACTGAAAATGACATAGATGGCAATAGATGTATGTCACTCACAGAAAGGATTTCACATAAGATACCTGAGCAGGTGTCTGAAGTATAATAAATGATCACCAGACAGATGGAAGGCAGCAAAAACAGTACATGAAGAGGGGCCATAAGCATAAAAATAAGAAGCAGCTTGTCATAATGTGAAAAACTGAGTGATTTGAAATTATTGGTATAAACAATATGTGGGGGAAGAAAGAAGTGTTGAAAGGGCCAGGGTGCTATCATTACCAACAGGAATGGTAATAGGGTTAATAGGAGCAACTACCACTTCTATCAGTTGGAAGTAAATAGACTTCTAGACTGCCGGGAGAGATGGGACAGTGATGACATTAAATAAATAGCAATATGTAGCACTTAAACATATTGCTTGACTTATTCTGTCTCATCTGAGCCTGATAGCATCTCCACGAGTACTCAGAGCACAGAATGCACCTATGTGGAGAATGGAGCTCAGGTGGTTCAAGTGCCTTGGTCAAGGTCATTCAGATGGCAAATAAAAGAACCAAGAGAAGAACCTAAATTGCTTGCCTGTTGTTAAAGTACCATCTATTGACTGCTCTACTTGTCTATTTGCCCTGGGAAATAGATAAAACTTTTGCGATAGAACTGGAGGCAGAGCATAGCATAAGGGCTGGATGACAGGGGCATTGAGAACAATGAGAGAATATTTAAAGAGCAGGTGAGGAGGAGAAATTAACATCTGTCTGGATAATTTCCAAATATAGGTTAGCACCAGGGGATTGGGAAGAAAATGATATAGTGCCCAGAGGAGACCAGAGACCCAAAGACAGCTGGAAATAAGGAGAGGAGAGAGAAAGGAAAGGTGGGAAAGAAACCAGGAATGAGAAAGAGGGAAAGGGGGATGAGAGAGGAAGGGAGAAAGAGGCAGAAAGAAAGATAACCTGGAAGGGGAAATTGTAGCTAGAAATGTAAATGACTATGCCAGAGAAGAATGTCCTTGAGAATGAAAAAAGGGGAGGAGTATAGGGAAGCATGGGTGGCTCGGTGTTTGAGTATCTGCCTTTGGCTCAGGTCGTGATCCTGGGGTCCTGGGATCAAGTCCACATTGGGATCCTGCTTCTCCCTCTGCCTATGTCTCTGCCTCTATCTCTCTGTGTCACACATGAATGAAAAAATAAAATTTTAATAGAAAAAAAAAGAAAGAAAATGGCTATAAAACTCTAGGTGACTATATACAAATAATTGGTGTTAGTTCAATGGTTACAACAATGGGGCTGACATGGTTTAGAACTGGAGAAGATTGGAGAAAATTTTCCCCTCCCCATTGTCTCAGTAGTCTGCCACTAAGTGAAAAAGGTAATCTAACAATGTAGTTAGTTTGCATTTTTAGGATTTTTCCATGATATACGACTAATGTAATAGAGGATATTTGAAATGGGGAGATTTCAGAAATTCCAGAATATGTAATAATAACAATGAATCCTTTTTGAGTGCCAAGCATTGTTCTAAGCGCTGAAGTCATTTCATCTCCTCAACAACCCTATGAAGTAGATTCTTTTATTATTTCCACTTGCCAGCTAAGGAATCTGTGGCACAGTGAAGTTGAGTAACTTCTCAAGGTCACATAAATAGCAAATGACAGAGCTGGCTCAGAGCTTTGTTTCCCCCAACTACTATACAAAATTCCCAAAGGGTCTGATTATATTTGTTTTGCTTCTCTTTGAAGGTGATATTATCTCAAAGTGTTTTGGAACAGAGAGGTTATAAGTTTTACAGATTTTGTGAATGTACATCAACATTCAAATGGTTTAATTCACTATTTAAAATATTTGTATGTAGGTAAGTAAAACATTATGAACCACAAGATAATTTAGGCAAAGGGCATTGAGCTCTTCATAGGAAGCTGATATGAATTGTTCTCTCACTTTCAAAAAGAAAAATATCTTGCCAAACAAAGGTGAAAAGTCCCAAACCAAACACCAAACTAGGTAGTATTTCTTTCTATGTTGCTTTATGAAATATTGGCAGCCAGGCATATTTCTCAACCCTAGAAGACATAAATCTTTCAGAGGAAAACCAAATTTCTTTGGTTTGGCTGCCAAATGATGACTTCAGCCTTGAATCTCATCTCAGAAAACTGTAAACACCCCTTTCCTCCCCTGTGTTTAATTTTAAGCATATCTTCTCTTCCTGAAGACCATCTTTCTTCCTTTTGGGTGACTGTCTCTCACCCCTATCTTATCCTGCATGCCAACCCATGTGTGCTGACCTGCTGACAGACAGGCTGCCCAGGCCCACTACAAGCCCTCTGCACTGTCACCTCATGCTCACTCCCCTCTGTCCTTCTTTCCTTTACTTTCCATCTTTTTCTTTTCACTAACAGTTCTTGGCTTTCAATTCACATTCCATTAAGTGCTGATGGTTTTGTTCTGGAGGTTTTTTCCATGGACCTGCTGCTGTCTCCTTTATCACAGTGACCTTTGGCTTATACTCTGTGCCTATGGGGCAAAAAGATTTGGAGGTTTCATTGAAAAATGGTCTCATTTCACTTTTCTAGCAACCATGAGCAATTAAGTCTACATAAATATGCAAGCATATCTATATCTACATAGATAGATATATAGATAGATATAGATATAGATTTAGATAATGCTTAGCACTACATATAGTACTTCAGAGTGAAAGGAATTGATGTGCCTAAGAATAGGGAGTGGATAGTGTTCACTCTCTAGAAGTTCAGACATGATATCTTCTGAAAGTTCCCATGAAGGGGACAGCAGAGTATAGAGGATGAGCACTGGACTGGGGGACAAGAGAGTAGAGGAAGTGCTAGTCCAAGTTCTGACACCAGACAAACCAGTTTGTGTGACATAGGAAAGAAAGTCATACTGACATCCACTCTAGGTGTCAGTTTCTTCATATTTAAAATAAAGCATTTGACTAAGTAGATCTCTCAACCTAGATAAACCTTGGAATCGCTTGAAAGAGTTCTAGAATGTGAGAAGAAAAACCGATACTAGGGGCTTTACCACAAGACATACTTAGCTAGGATCCTTAGGAATGGAGTCCTAGAAACTGAATATATGATTTGATGTAGCCACCCCAGCCTAGATATGAGGACCAGCATTAGGGGGCCCTTTGATTCATTAAAATCTGATGGCCAAATTCCATCAGCACTCCCCAGGCAATGTAAAGCACAGTATGGTAATACCCACTGCTATCAACCCATCCTTTAGGAGTGGCTCGGGTTGACCTGGGCAACACAGAGACCCAAACAGCTAGACTTGATGCTTTGGACTGGTTTTTCAGCTACTTGTATGCTCACAGCTTCTATATAGTAAGTAATTCCTTCTTCTATATGGATTTTCTATCACTGTGTATTTAAATTACAATTACTTGCAAGGGTGTTCCTGAAGCAGGCATGTTGTCTAGTGGCATGATTTTGAACTGCTGAATTTTGCAGTGATCTGCTACCCTGTAAAGCTGTTTGATTCTTTATGTTAGTAGAGATTTTCTGCCTTACCCTGGTCAGTAGGTGGCATGTGACCCTATCGAGACCCCTTATGTGATGCCTGACGTTTATATCCTAATCAGCTCTTTGCTATTGAAGTTAGGTCTTATCTATTGCTTGCAACTAAAAAAAGTTAACTATTATTGAGGGAATCAAAGGGAAAATGAAATGGTGTCAAAAATAAACTTGACTTAAATCACAACATGGTGGTGGGGTTGGCGGGGAAGGTTGTTATCTATGTTTTCCTAGCTCCTTTCTCACATTACATCTACATTTTTTATGATAAAGAGAGGAATTCTGTGAATTTGTTCTTCTCATAAGTTGCTATTAATAAACAGATATACTGAGGTAAAAAAATGGAATTTTTATATAGCATTTCAGAAAAGAAAAAATTTGGTAACCTACTTTGAAGCAACTATTATTAAAAAAAAAAAATGGCTCTCCCACAATAACTCATTGGTAGAAGTAAACAGGACATGTCCTATCTTGAAGTCTTACTGGCTGCCTGAGATGACGAAGGTCTTAAGTGTCACCTGAAATCATGCTCCCTATTTGCTAATATTAGAAAACAAACAATTATTCCTTAAGTTTTATATTCCTCCTTTTGCAGTACTTCTTCATATTGAAGAAGTAACATTGGTTTCATTTAAAATAATCAATACAGTAGAATGAATGAAGAATGAATCTTCCAGTACATTAAATTTTTACTTATGAATGGGCCAGCCACTGAACACTATAATTTAGAGATTTCTATGCATCATCATTAGATATTACATAACATTTTAGAATGCCAAATGTATGCCATAAAAAAGTGTAGGAACATAGATTCTGACAGATGTTAAACACCCTTTTTCATCAGAACCATGAATCTGTTTTCATGAGTCTTGAAAAAAAATTGCCCAAGATCTTTGAAATGAATACAAAACAGAAAATAAATCCATCACAATCAAAAAATGACTCAAAGGAAACAAGCTTCCAGAAGGGGAAAAAATAAAAGCAGCTGCCAGACCCCATGCCACTCCCATAAATTTTTGCACAGCTGTTACCACCTCCAGTTATGATGTTTTGCCAAACCAAAGACCAAGGTATTCCTGGGATGATGTGCTAAAGTCCTCATTCAGGCATCTCTGTATAACTTATGCATTCTAAAAGCAAGGAAAATTGGTTCCTCTCCAAGGACAGAGTTGGTGGAAAAGGGACATTTTTAGGGCATTTGTCTCCTGGCAGGATTCTAGGCCGAGGTAGTATCCCCAAGCATTCTTTCCCTTCCAAAAGACTCTGAGGTTGTGTTGACAGCTTATCTTCAGAACACAAAGAGTGTCCAGGAAACACAAAAACACTGCATTAAGAAATCATCACTCCAATGAGAAAGTGGAAAATGTGGTAACAGAGTGAAGGAATTTTGTTCAGTATCTTAAAGTTTGCTTTTACTCCACAGACTATATAAAAATACTTTCAATTACATTCTCAAGCAATCACTAGATCACTCCTTTCCTTTTCTTTTTTCTTTTTTTCCTTTTCTTTTCATTTTCTTCCTGGAACAGTTCTTAATTTCTGATCTAGTAGATACCAGATCAGAGTTCCCACAATTTGCATCAGAAGAACTCTGAATATTCTTATTACCTTATGAAACTCACTGTGACAGGTAATTTCTATTTTACTTATAAACACATGTACAGGAATGGGTGGATTCTGCAGTAACCCTAGAACCACGGCAAATCAAGCCACCTCACTGAACAAATCTTTATCAGGTTCATCATCTATGATGAGCCAGGCACTGTGCTAGAAATGGGGACTCATTGACAAATGAAATATTATCCCTGCTTCAAGGATCTCACAGCCTAGGGAGAAGGAATTCCAGAGTTTAAACTTAATAAATCAGTGGATTGTTTTCAATTCTATAATAGAGATATGGAGAAGATTCCTGCCTCATATACCCAACTGCTCTCTTAGAAGTATGATGGTTAAACACATAGTCTCAAGATTTGCAATGCCTTGGATTTTCATCTATCCTCCACCACTCACAAAAACTGGAAGGTTCGGCATGTGAAGTAGTTTTCATAAGCTTCAGTTTTACCAACTTTAAAATGGGGACAAAAATCTTAGCTACCTCACAGGTTTTTGTGAGCATTAATTGAGATCATATTTGTAAGAAACCAAGTAGAGAGCACAGAGTAAGCCCTGAGTAAATATTAGCTTAAATTATGACTATGTTCCAGGCACTTTGCTGCATGCACACTTGGGTGGTGCATACTATCACTATCATTGGTTTACTATCACTATCATTAAGGATCATGCAACACAGGTGGAGGAGACAATCCCCCCTCCGTAAGCTCCGCTCAGAGATAATTGTTCTCTCCTTTAGCAACACATTAAGTTCTCCTTTGCCCCACCATGCTCTTTGGTCTGGATTGAAGACTCTCATTTTCTTATTTTAGGAAACTAGTGAAAACAGTGTAAGACATAAAATTGTTCCTATAATCAGCCAAGTTGTTCCTATCATCGACTGAGACAAGAAAAGAATGAATTAGAATTCCTGAATTTTCTCTTTTTTCATTTATTTGTTGATTTATTTACTTAGATAGTGAGGTATAGCATACACACTATAAGGTACACAAGTCCAGCTCAATAAATTTTATTTATGTGCACACTTGTTAACCATGATTCAGATCAAATTTACAAATTTCCAGAAGTCTATCTCATGTACCCTCCCAATTATGACTATCTCACCAAATACAACTTCTATTTTGACTTCTATCACCACCACATATTAAATTTTATGTAGGGATCCCTGAGTTGCGCAGCGGTTTAGCGCCTGCATTTGGCCCAGGGCGCGATCCTGGAGACCTGGGATCAAGTCCCACGTCGGGCTCCCTGCATGAAGCCTGCTTCTTCCCTGCCTGTGTCTCTGCCTCTCTCTCTCTCTCTGTGACTATCATGAATAAATAAATAAAATCTTTAAAAAAAATAAATTTTATGTAAATAGAATTACACAATATGTGCTCTTTTGTTTCTGCTCTATCATTCAACATTATACCTGTGATTCAACATTCACCCATGTTGCATGTAGTAATAGCTTGTTCTTTTGATTACTGCTGGTATTCTATTGTACAATATAGCACAATTTATTATTATTTTTATTATTATTTATCGGTATTGAACATTTAGTTGATTTAGTTGATTTATTGTTATTTATTTATTGTTATTGAACATTTAGTTGATTTAGTTGATTTATTGTTATTGTTATGTTATTTAGTTGATTTATTGTTATTGAACATTTAGTTGATTTATTATTATTTATTGTTATTGAACATTTAGTTGATTTTCACTTTTATGTTGGATCATATTGCTATGAACCATCTTTTGCTGCATATATGTATACTTTTTCATTGATACCTAGAAATGTAATTGCTGTATGATATTGCTGTATGTCACACTCCCAAACAGATTTCCAAAGTGATTCTTGAATTCTCCTCTACACTTGGTTTTACTTTTCTTTCCCCTTAAATTTTATTCATGGTGGGCATATACTCATACCTCACTGTAGTTTTAATTTGTATTATCCTAGTGGCTAATGATGCTCTTCACCCTTTCACATGCTTATTATCTGCTTTATGAAATGACTGTCCAAGTCATTTGTCTTTTTTTACATGAGATTTTTCTGGGGAATTTTTTTTCTCGTTAATTTGCAGGATTTCCTTATTTTTCCCTCTATAATTGTGAACATAGTTCTACTCTGTGACTTAAATTTTCATTTCTTAGTGGTATCTATTGTTTATTAAGAGAAGTTCTTAAATTCAATGAAGGGGAATTTATCAATCTTCTGTATTATGTTTACTGTTTCTATACCTCAATATGTTTAGTGTTTAAAAGATTGTTTTTTGCATACCCCCAATACTATGAATATATTTTGAGCCTTTATTGTTTTATGTTTCATGTGTAGTTCTTTAACCCACTGGAAAATAATTTTATGTACAGTGTGAAATGTGAGATAAAGGTTCTTTTTAAAAATCTTTATGGATATTCAATTGATTCAACTCCATCTATTGGAGGGAATATTCTTTCCCCACTATTTTGCAGTGAGGCATTAGATGACTATAAACATATGGCTCTGGATCCTCTACTATGTTTTATTTGTCCATTTTGACATCAATGCCACTGTTATAATTACTTTATAACAAGCCTTGATATTTAGAAATATAAGTACTCCTACTTTATTCTCATTCTGTGAAAATTGTTTGAAAGTCAGCATATCAGTTTCCACTACTCTTGCCACTGAGATCATTTGCATATTAATTGTAATTTATTGAGCCTACAGAATAACATTCTTCAATTTTGAGTCTTCCAATCCATGAACATGATATAGCTTCCATTTGTTTAGGCTTTAATTTCTCATAGAAATGGTTTCTAGAGTTTTTATTTTTGGAGGTCTTATATAACTTCCTTCATATATTTTTTTTGCCAGATAATTTCTGTTTTCTTACTAGAGTAAATGATTTTTAAAATTTCATTAAAATTTTTTTCTGTTGTTAGTATATAGGACCATAATTGACTTATATAGTGATTTTATAACTAATTACCTTACTAAACTAATTTATTAATTTCAGAACTTCATATATAGATTCTTTTTTTTTAATTAATTAATTTATTTATGATAGTCACACAGAGAGAGAGAGAGAGGCAGAGGCACAGGCAGAGGGAGAAGCAGGCTCCATGCACCGGGATTCGATCCGGGGTCTCCAGGATCGCGCCCTGGGCCAAAGGCAGGCGCCAAACCGCTGCGCCACCCAGGGATCCCCATATATAGATTCTTTTAATAATTCTCTATTAGCACAATCATGTTATCTACACATACTGGCAATTTCATTTGTGCATTTCTGCTTCTTATATCTTTTTGTTATGTTTTCTTATCTTATTACACTGAATAGAACCTCCAGTGTGATACTGAAGACAAGAAGTAAAAACAGGACATGCTTATGTCATTTCCAATCTCAGGAGGAAAGCTTTAGTTATTTCACCATTAAATATATTTTTGTTGTAGATTTTTTGGTAGACATTCTTTGTCACATTAAGGATACCAAAGGTTTTTATCCCGAAGGGTTGTGGAATCTTACTAAATGCTTTTTTTAAATGTGTTATGATGATCATATTGTACTTTAAAAAAATATTTTCGTATGATGAATAATGTTGATTTATTTTTCTATTGTTAAATCAATTTGTATTACTGGAAGAAAGCCTACTTGGATATAATGTATTACTCTTTTTTATATTCCTGGGTAGATTATACTAATATTTGGCTTGAAAAAAATTGCATCTATTTTAATGAAAGAAGTTGGACATTATGACACATAGGAAAATTCTTATAATGTCCTCTGGTGTTAAGATTATGCTGGCTTTACAAAATGAGTTAAAGTAATTATTAGAGGGAAATTTAGAGGTCAAAGTGATTATATTAGAAAAGAAAAAAAGCCTGAAAATCAAAGATATGAGCAACCATCTAGAAAAGCTATAAAATAAACAGCAATTTAAAATCAAAGAAGTAGGGAATGCCTGGGTGGCTCAGTGGTTGAGTGTCTGCCTTCAGCTCAGGGCATGATCCTGGAGTCCCAGGGTCGAGTCCTGCATTGGGCTCCCTGCATGGAGCCTGCTTCTCCCTCTGACTCTGTCTCTGCCTCTCTCTCTGTGTGTGTCTCTCATGAATATATAAATAAAATCTTTAAAAAAAAATAAAATCAAGGAAGTAGAAGAAATAAAATATTTAAGAAATGTAGTCAATATAATAAAAAACAAAATGCAGTAAAGAAAAATAAACAAAGCCCAAAGGTTATTCTTTAAAAGTATTAATAAAATCGATAATTACCAGTAGCATGCGAATAAAAGAAGATATTCCTAGAAAGCACACTTCAAAAACAAAAAGAATATGATTTTAAAATATTATGCTAGCAATTTTAAAATTTAGAAGAAATAGACAAATTCCTTTTTAAAAAGTAATTCTCCAAATTGACAGAGGGACCAGAAAATGTAATTTTCTTATATCTGTAATGAATCAAATATAAGTTTAAAAACTTTCCTGCAAAGAATATTTTATGCCTAGAGAGATCCTTTGGAGAATTCTTAAAAACATTTAAGAAGAAATCATACTATTCAAAATTCAGCCATTGCTTTAATGTTCCTTTGAAAGTAACATTTCTTTTTATCCTATGGATACTTTTAGGATTTGCTCTTTGTCTTTGTCTTTCAGGAGATTTACTATGATATGTCTAGGTGTGATGTTCTTTGATTTTGCCCTGGTTTTGATTTATAGATATTTTTGAATCAATGGGCCTTTCAACAATTATGGATAATTCCAGGCCATGATATTTTTTTTAAAAAAGCTTCTATCCCATTCTGTCTCACTTCTGGACTCCAATTACACATAAGTTCAATCTTTTCACTGTGTCCCATATATCTCCTATGGTTTTTAAAGTATCTTTTCTTCTCTTTCTCATTGCTTAAGTCTAGATATTTTCTACTAACATATTTTCTAACTTATTAATCCTGTCTATATTTGTCTAATCAACTGCTAAATACATTAATTATAAACATTTTTATTTCATTATTTTTATAGTTTTTTAACTTGCTGTGAAATTGTCTACACTCACCCATTCCATTTTCTTCTTATTCCATTTTTTTTTAATGTCACAATAATCTTCAAGTTCATGTCTGTGAGCTTTAACAGCTGGGTCACTTATGGATTTGTTTCTATGTTTTCTTGATTTTTGCAGCTTTGGTTATGTTTCTTGGCATGACTGGTAATTTCTGAATAAATGCTAAATGACGTATATGAAGTAAGCTAGTACTGCTAAGTGACATTATCTCCTTCTGAGAGGATTTAAGTTTCAATCTGTCAAGCATATAGCATATAGGTGTATCACCTTGATTAAGTAAGGACTGGTCTACTTCTGGTTTGCTCTTACTCCTAGGAAGTAGAAATACAGGGTTCTGCTAAATTTCTAGGGTGTTTATTAAAAACCCCTCCTCTTTAGACAGTCCTGAAGCTGTGATAATCTCTTCTTAGCTTAATTGTAGCTTTATACTTATTTTCTCAGCATCATTCCCTGTTCAAATACTGGTAAGTGATCAGAAAATACCTTGAGGGGAAATTGCCTGCAAAATGTAGATTCATCTAGAATTTTAGTGACTCATGTCTTCACTATTTTTGTTGTTCTCTAGTTCTCTCAAACACATTTTTTTTTTTTTTTGGTTTTCATTTTTGTTTTTTCATTGTGCCTAACTTCCAAAGTTTTTCTTATAGAACAGTGAGACTGATACCAGCTACCCCATGACTGGCAGCAGAATGGTCTTTTTTTTTTTTTTTTTTTTTTAAAGATTTTTTATTTTATTTATTTTTTTTAGTCACAGAGAGAGAGAGAGGCAGAGACACAGGCAGAGGGAGAAGCAGGCTCCATGCACCGGGAGCCCGACGTGGGATTCGATCCCGGATCTCCAGGATCGCGCCCTGGGCCAAAGGCAGGCGCCAAACCGCTGCGCCACCCAGGGATCCCCAGAATGGTCTTTAAGATATGTTTTCATGTTATCTCATTTAGACAAAACAGTATGAGCAAATCAGTGCAACTGAATGAGATATGGTTTCCAGGTGAAGGAATAGAAACTCAGAAGTATTAAGAATTCTTCCAGATTGTCAAAGATGCAATGCCATGTCAGTCCTAGAATCTTTGTCATTAGCTCTTAGTTACTGGCACGTTACACCATGCTGGTGTTTATCAAATGCATTGTTGCACCACTCAATGGTGTTTTGGAGTAAGTGGGATCATTCATTGCTTTTTCTGAAAATAACACGCATAAGGCATGATATAGAATACATTTACAGTTAATATATCATTTCTTATCAAAGATTAAGATGGTTTTGTTTGGCATCCTCAACAAAGATAAAAGTTGCTTTATTAGTTCAAACCATAAACTCCGTGTCCAGTTTTTTTTTAGAGTTTATATCAACTACATTAGACTATCCTTTTACAATATTTTACATCATTGAGAATGCTAGCATTTGTCTGGAGACTTTTGTCAGAGGACTTGAGATATTTCTATTGTACATTGAACCAAAAATTATGGAGAGAATTCTTTGACTATAACATTGAGTTCTCTTTCACCAGTGAGGTCAGTGAGCAGAATGCAAACAAAAGCTGGAGACATGAAAGTTTCAAGTTGGAAGATACAATAAGTGGATTATTACCAGTATTCTTTACTTATATTCACATCTGGAAAGAGTTTGCTTATACTCTGTTCATTATTTGACTGCAATTTTCAAATGAAGTCAATTATTAAATTATTTCTCTAACAAGTGAAGCAAAGGACCAAGTATTGAGAAAGTATAAAAATAATAGATATTTGTAACATAGATCAGTTTTATAATAATATTAGTAACAATTAACATTAAAAGTGATGACATATTAGCTTCAAAATAATAATTTTAAGCTATCAGAGAATACACTGAGTCATATCATTTAAATGGATCATTTCAAATAATAGAAAAAGATCTTCACTGGTATTACTAATTTTAGAAGATATTTTTAAATTTCATTTATAATTCACAGATTTCTCTAAATAATTTCCACCTTCAAATGCAATTAAAGCTATAATGATGTCTTTCTATATACATTCATGAGCTTGGGCAATTTTAAAATCTGACCATACCAAGTGCTGGTAAAAAAATGAATAAGAGGGATGCCTGGATGGCTCAGCGGGTTGAGTATCTGCCTTTGGCTCAGGACATGATTCCGGATTCCTGGGATTGAGTCCCGCATCAGGCTTCTTGCATGGAGCCTGCTTCTCCTCCCTCTGCCTGTCTCTCTCTCTCTCTCTCTCTCTGTGTGTCTCTCATGAATAAATAAATAAAATATTTTTAAAAAGTTAACAAGAAATGCTCATACAGAGCTAATGTGAGGGAAAATTGTTTCAACCATTTTAATATTGTCTTTTCCCACATATATCTGTGAAAAAACAAAACAATATTCCGTGTCAAAACAATTCCAAACAATTCCATTCCTGGGTATCTACCAGTACCCACAGTGCATCCACATGTGTGTAAGGAAACATATTAAATAAACATTCATGGCAACAATTTTTGACACAGCTGAAAACAATTGTAATATCCATCAGGAAGTAACAATGTTAGGATAGATAAATAACTCATGCTTGTTAATATGATGGAATTTTGTGCCATAATTGAAGTGAATAAGTAGAGCTTTGTACAACCTCATTGCGTCTTACAAACACGTTATCGAAAGAAATTCTTTTAAATTATGCCTTTTTATAAAGTTTAAAACCAGTAATGTAGCCATTTTATCTATGGCTACATAGAAGAGCAATAGAAATACAAAGAAGATCAAAGGAGAACTCATGGTATATATCTAGGAGGAATGAATGAAATGTGATTGAGAAGGGATACCCACGTGGCAGGAGGGTAATTCTTCAGTGTAGACAAGATTTTATTTCTTTATTTCAGTGGTAGTCAAAAGGATGTTCACTTTCTAATGATTCATCAGGTTGTACATTTATGTACTTTGTACCTTCCTCTGTGTGTTTTATATTTCATCATTTTAAAAGTTATGAAAATTTCCTCTTTGGAGCCAGCATACTTCAGCATGGAAAAGAAAAATTTCACTTCCCAGACTATGCTAACAAGACATATACTGCCATCTGATTATACCCACAAATTTCTGTATTTCCTTCAACATGGAACCAAGATTAGGAGGTATGTTGTTGACCACCAGCCATTCATTGTTAATAGCAAAGCATGCACATTGGCATTTTGTCACAGTTTTCATTGTGTACCAATCCAGTTCCTTGTGGTGCACATGCATGGTGCTTGCTTAGGAACTGTGCCAATACTCTTTTCCCAATATACACCATACTTCAGAAAAACGATGACATTAATAATGCTCTCCACCATAAATTCTGAATGATTAGCAGAACCAAAAAAATAAAAATCACCAAACACTTCTCCATGCACAGCTCACATACTAGCCAAGACCTGATTCATTCCTTACACACACACTGCCAGCTGAAAAGCAAAATATCTCCTAGACCTCACACATTACATGCCATTAATGTTCCATGATACACAATTCTCATATGATAGGGAAGTTTTGCCAATTCTTATTATGCTTTCACTTTGAGCTCATTTGGTATTAACTTTGTAGCTAGTTTTACAGTTACGTTGAACAAGTATGACTTGCACCTATACCTATTACTGCTATAAGAAATGTCACTTCTGAATTACACCTTTATGGTTTTGATATCTCCATTTTCTTCACCCATAAAATCCAACAATTTAAAACTGGAAAATATTTCTATAGAAAATATCATTTTTTAAAACCAGTGACGTACATAGTACTTACATGCAAAGTTTGATGGCTTCATGCCACTCTTTAACTTTTATAAAAGGCAATTTACTACACACCAGGGTCAAAATGATTGCTAGCCTTCTTAAATAAAATTTTCCATAATTTATTTTTGGATTTCCTACTTTCACTTTTTGTATCTGGCTGCTTCTAGCTGCTTTCCCCTTGTTTCAGCATATATGTAATCACATTCTCCATTCACTCTGAAACCTGGTTACCAAAAATTATTATGGTGGTGGTGTATTTCTGTCACTACTTTTATAACCATTTTATGTTTGCATAAACTACTTGTGTATGAAATTGCTTCTTTAATAAACTTAGAAATCTAATAATAATTCCCATCCCCCATAATAACAGTTTTAAAAAAGGCAATGTAACAAATACAAACTAGTAACGTGCTAATAATGTGAAAATAAATTAACCTAAATGCATTGCACCCAATTAACTGACTGGAAGCTGGAGTTTGACCAGCAGAGTCTTTTCAACAGGTGAGCTACCTTTAATATGCTAATGACTTAAGAACATAGGAGATCCCAGAATTATATTTAATCTCACATTTTAAATTTGTTAAATACCTGGGAACAAAGTTTGTTTATATTTCTTTTTCCTCTGAAGCTTCTAAACTCTTTGCTAAAAACCACCAGAAGACACGAATGATTTATGCACTACACTTTGAGAAACACTGCTTTTATGTCATGCTGTGATCTTCCAGACCATGAAAACCAAAACCAAAACTTTCAAAACCAAAGTAGCCAACTTTAGGAACCATGAAAGTCTAACTGGTAGCAATTCAGTTCAAAGTGGCTCATTTCTTAACTTGCTTTTGGAGAAATTAAAAAAAAAAAGTATTTTGGCTTTATTTGCCCAAAACAATTATGAAGGTTATGGATAGCTTTTTCTAAAACTTAAATTTAGATCTCAGAGCTCCACCTTATTTTGTACTACCATCACTCTTGGACTTATGATTACCCTAGGTAGTCCATAGGGTAACAATATTGTCAGACAAAGGAAGTTAGTGAAGGCAACCAGCTTCCCTAAAGAAGGAATCGCTAAAAAAGTGCATTCTCTCTAGAGCTTTAGAGAAAGAATCATATGCGAAAACTCAGAAGCTTACTTAAAAAGCAAAGCTATGAGCTAGGCAGACTTGCTTAATGGATAGAGTACTAGATACATTGTAGCTCATAGGGAACACACTTACATCCTGAACCCACCCAGTGATCATTCCCCTGACCTGAAATATATAACTAACTGGAACAGACAGGCTTGGTGGTTGGCAGAAACCAGATATCAGTATTTTGGCATCTGGGACAAATAGTTGTTATATTGGAAATACCAAGGGTAAGTTTCTGATACTACCCCTATTTGGTCAAGGTAGTAAATAAATTAAAAAAAAAAAAAGTTGAGATCCAGACACCAAATCCTGTTTTCCCCAAGGTTTTGATTTTTTTCAATTTTATTACATTGCCTGAAATAAACAAATGAAATATTTTTGGGGATTAATTTACATGCTTCCTTAAAATGCAAATAGCCTGAGATGATTATGAGGTTATTCATAACTTAGCACTAATTGCTTTGATCACAAGGTATTCCTTCTGATACCAAACACAATGTACTTTTAAATAAAAATTCTCTATTTGCCAAAGTGACTGGCATCTCATTGCATTTCTTGTCTGCTCTCACTTCTCTGAGAATATCTTGATGATACATGGAAATAAGACAATCATACATTGCTATGAGGGGGAGATCATCTGATGAAAAAGGATTGCCAGAAGAATTAAACTGTTTATTTTTTCTAATTGGAAAACCCAAATGACCTCATTCCCTACGGATATCTTTTAGGGAACATGAAGAGCTTTTGAAACCACTTCCTAGCTGAGGGGGAAAAGAAACACAACAAACTAACAATGGAATGAATGAAAATATAGTTTAAAGGTTTCACAAGAAACAATAGAGTCAAATCAATCAGTGAGAGCTCTCCTTGCAAAGAGAATAGCTCAATTAAGAAGATGGAATGAACCAGCCTGGGGGCACTCCCTTGCTCATCATTAGCTCACAGGAGTTGCTGGAACTCCACTTTCTTATTTTTGTTAGTTTCAGCCACAACTTCAATATAACTAAAGTTCTCCCCATGTTGGGCATCTCTCTCACCCTAGTGGTGCAGTACGGAAACTAGAGAAGCTGGCACAGTGGTTTTGTGGTTGTGACTGAGACAAATTAAAACAGTGAAGGTAATGTCTTGCCTTTGATTTATGACTTCCTGAAAGGTATAATAGGGAATGGACCCCTCTCCTACCCTTGCTGCTTGATGGAGGATTGGAAAAAAAGACAAAGACACAAATTTTTCATAAAGTTTTTCAGCTCCTTGGGAAAATGTGCCTCTGTATGCGTGCGTGTACGTGTGCATGTGTGTGAATGTTTTGTCTAGCATTATTATTATTGGGAATTTTATAGGTCCTTCTAAAGTCTTTGTTAAAAGCTTGTGTAAAAACACAGGTTGGTAAAACTGACCTCTCAATTTAGTTCCACAAATTCCTACTGAATGCGCTTGTATTCTCCTAAGCAGTTGGATGTGTTAGGAATGAGCATTGTTGCCAACAACTTGAACAATAACCTGGCATAACATTGTGTATCTGCTGGACTAGCTGAGATCCAAATGACACACAGGAAACGAGGCTAAAGTATGGGCTTGCTATACAAAAATAAATCTTGCTGAAGGAAAACAAAAGGGAAACATTAAGACCTTCAGAACAGTCAGTTTTTCTATAGGGACAGGGTAAAAATCTCAACTTATTAGTCAAAAGATTTTTCTCCCCTGACAGGAAGGAAATGGTCTACTGTCCTGTTGTGTGAGGCATACTATGAGCTTAGTGGAAAGAGCATGGGTTCTCTTTGTCATGAATTACACTAACAACCTCAATCAAATTAGGAAACCACAAATGAGAGGCATTAACTTATAAGTGAGAGGGTCACCCCTTTATACAAAGAAATGATCTCTTATATGAAGGTCTCAGTTCAGAAGACTAATTCAAACAAAAAGCCCAGCCCACCCTGCTGGGACTGTTTTGTTTGATTTAAATGCAGTGGGAGAGGTACGATGTCATAACTTTCCCTCCAGACAAACAGGTTCTTTATGCCACTGTTTCAGGCAAGGGAGCCAAATAATACCTTTTTTATTGCAGTATTTTTAGACATTGGATACATCTGGAAAAATATTCAAGCAGATAATTAGATTGCATTAGCAATGTGTCTGTTGTGGTTTCCCTGATCCCAGAGAAGGCAGCCCTTTATGAAGCACTTGGCTGTAGTCTCCACGCAATCTACTGTGTCAATTGGCCCACACTAAAGCATGTGGAAAACATTTTTTGGCTGAAACTCGAAACCATTCATGTGGCTTTGAGACTGGGAAGCTCAGGCTGCCAACATCAATAGAACTTTGTACTACAAACCCAAATGGTCATTTAGACATGTGTACTTCTCTGCTCACAAATGCACTGAGGTCAAATATTTTTTAATCTTGGGAACTGTTCCTCTTTATACAGCCTCATATTTCATGCAGGAAATGAGACTGAGTACAACAAACACAAATCATTGAGACTGACAGAGCGTATTGGGTTCAAAACCCAAGCCTTGACTCTAATTGCTCTCCAAAGGCCCCTGGCTCAAGGTAACTGTTGATTTAGTTCAGCTGTTTTCAATCAGCACTGTAGGGTCTCGCTAAGACAAACTGGTAAGGCCGCCTTACATTTGTACCCCGGATCCCTTGGGTCTAAGTATAACACAGTTAGCATTTTAAAAGATTGCGTTTGTCTGTATGCTGCAGGCAGTAATTACAAGCAGGCAAATCTTTTGTGAAAGATGGTGTGACCTTCCTTATGGTGAAAGAGTGATGATGGCTTCTAGGGGAGGAAAAATAATGTTTCCATTCAGAGTTCAGAGAGGGGGCCCGCCTCTTTTCAAATGGTTGCCAAACCTGACAGCCAGTTTGTTGTTGTGTTGTGGTGAATATCAAAGTAATTTATGGCTGGAGGGGGCCCAATTTCTTGGTATGACTTAACTGTTGAAGGATTTTCAACAGCATCCAGTCTTGGACTCACGGACAAGCGATTGCTGAACTACTTGGAAATGCTCTGGGTCAGGTGCCCTTCATTCAACCATCCACGCTTTTCCTTGCAGCTGACAAGTGGTAGTGAAAGAGTTTCAAGATCTGAACGTGTATTTTTCTACTTGAACTAATGTTCTCAGGCTGTTGTTGACTTTGAAGTTGGAGAATGGACTTTAAGACGAATATACTGGAAGATCTGGCTGTGGGCTTGGATTTGCATATGGGAATCAAGTGCAAATGTCTGGTCTAGACTCAAAGACTGAGATTAAGGATAGACTGTGTTGCTAATAGTGCCCAGGAGAGCTCAGTTCCATATGCAGTTAATAGCTTCCCAAGGACCAACAGACTGCGGGGAGACCAAAGAATTTTTATTATTTCAATAAGTTTCTGGTTACAAATTCATACCTTAATTCTGTGTGTGTGTATGTGTGGACATGCACGTGTGTGCGCACATAATACATGGCTTCTTCAGCACCTGGCAGAGTGCTATGTCCACAGTAGGTGCTAAATAAATACTCATTGAGTGACTGACATTGATGGAGCAAACGCAATATATATATTTAAAATATGGATGACTTGTTTGAGAAGACTGTATACCTCTCTTTTGTAAAGCATATAAATTTAAGGAATAAATATAAAGTTAAGGAACCTTAACTTTTAAAAAATAAGGCATTTTGTCAGTTACACTTCAATTAAAAAAATAAATGCAAATTTTAAAAATGTAAATATATACAATAAAAGAGAGAGTAAAAACAGATTTTATTTAAAAGTATTCAATTACATATTGGCTCCTCAAGTTAATTAAAATGTATTTAAAGAAAAATTCAACTCACAATTTTTCAGGACTGTTCTTTGATGAGTGCGTGTGTATGCACATGTATACATTTGAGTACATGTGTTTATGCCTCTGATGTGTGAATGTATTTATCTAGAGATATTTTTATATCCATTACTTAGAGGTCAATAATTCCTCCAAGTGCATATACGTATGCGAGTAGTGTACATATTCATGTATGTGTAGACACACTCGTGTGTGTGTGTGTGTGTGTGTGTGTACAATGATATAGTCAGTTTCCAACAATCCAGTTGGACTTTCTATTGTAAGTACTCTTCCATGACAATTGAATTTTCTACAATTCTGTGACTTAGTGAGACAAATATTTCTTATATTATCTTTAACTACAAGCAGGAAAGTTTTAGGAAGTTATATTTAACTCTTTTAACCATAAGGATAATAAATATCAGCTGAAAGTACAAAATCCAAAATCCAAAAACATTTATAGCAGTTTCCAAATGTGTATACAACACAAAGGGTAATACACACTGAGAGAAGCTGACACATTGAAATATATTTATATTTTTCTAGGGAAGAAATAATAATAACCCTTCATGCCTGATGCCTTGAACCACCTCAGTGTTAGATTCCAAAGAAAACTGGCTAAAAATCACATAAGCAGACTCGGATCTAAAGTAAAGCTTCTGAAAGTGGGTGGTTACTAGGTAAAGTGCAAAAGCCGTTACCATTTTCTCTAATGCATCCAAAATGGCTGGAGGTGATTACAGAACTCTCACCTACATTGCTTTCAGGAGCAGCAATTATGGAAACCACATCTAAGGGAATTCTTTCGAGTGTGGAATCATGGATCCTGCCTTGGGAGAAAAAAATTAGGAATGGAGGCTTTGTATCCCCTCAGTATTGAGTTACTACACAGGCAGATACGGGTTTAAATTCTGGTGCTGTTCCTGACCCATTATAGAACTCTGAGCGAGCCATTTACTTCTCTGAGGACCATTATGAACATTAAGTAAGATAATATGCAAGGGGGCACCTGGGTGGCTCAGTGGTTGAGCATTTGACTTTGGCTCAGGTTGTGATCCTGGGGTCCTGGGATGGAGTCCCACATCAGGCTCCTCACAGGGAGCCTGCTTCTCCCACTGCTTCTCCCTCTGCCTATGTCTCTCCCTCTGTGTGTGTGTCTTTAATGAGTAAATAAATAAAATCTTTAAGAAAAGATAATATGCAAGGGCCTTGGAACACGGGAAGCACTTACAGAACCGTATTTCCCATATTGTATAATATTTGTTTTGTGTCACTTTAATATTTCTGAAAGCAAGAGTATCTTATAATTGACACAGTTTAAATATTTTATCCTTTTCTTGAAAAACTGATGATATTGATATGTCCTAATATTGTGTAATTATATTAGTTCCATCCATCTTGCTCCTCCCCTCTACACCCCTCCATGCCTTCATCTTTGGTCCTTAACAGACAGCACAGTGTGATGGTCAAGAGCTCAGGCTTTAGAATACGTGATCTCTGTTTGATTCCCACCTCCACCACTTGCTAGCTGTTGATTTGGGGCAATTTATTTAACCTTCTAAAACCACGGGTTCCTCACTGACAAAATAAAGCTTGTGATATGAAACTCAGAATATTATCCCAAGAATTTTAAAGTGTTAGCACTGTATGTGGCACATAAGAAATATGTAATACAGGTTTGTTAGCGGTTTTTAGTATCAGGCCTGGCTTGTAAGGACAACAGGTGACAATGTTTGGCAGTGTATTCGGAATACTTGCTTGGTTCCTGGATCATCTCATAAGGATATTTGCCAGTCAGAGTACAAACTTCACTGATTTGGCTCTGATTGAAGTTGTATTTCCATTTATTCTCCAATTTATAATTACTCAGAGCCCCCACTTGCACATTGCCTACCCATTCTCTCAGAGAGTTCCCACTGCTGCTTCTTTGATATTCAGAATCAGGAGTCTCATGTCCTTTGGCTTATGTCCTCTAATTTTCTGTCCCCTTGTGACAGGACCACCCCTTTGCTGGATATGGACATCCTTTAAGAATGTCTGTTTCTGCTATACCATTATGTCTTTAGAGGGGGTGCCGCAAACTTCCATTTGACTTTGCTGTCCCATGTAAGCAGCATGCTCTTTCTTTAATTTTCTGCAGTATCTTTAAATCTAGGTTGTAAGATTTTAAATGATTTCATTAAACAGCAAGGATGATGGAAAGGAAATATTCTGGTTCATCCAAAGGGTCACCTCCTTTCTCGTCTATAATTTCTTCTCATCCACCCAGTAGAGATCAGTTCACCCATCTCACCAGGAATATTTTGAATACCTAGGACTTTAGACTCCAAGACCATCTGTGTCATATCCCATAGAGGGAAGGAGTATCTTTTTTCTTAAGATTAAGGACTTATTCCAAGCAGTATTCTTGCCAGGAATGATCTATTCCCAGTTGACTGACAGTAATGATTGACCACTCCCGTGATGTAGAACTCCACCTGTGCCAAATGAAGTGGGGTTTTGCTTTATAACCCTACTAAGACATTGGCATAGCCCAATGTAGTTCGACACCAATATGTTTCAGATTATTTTATTTTAAATATCATAAGAGCAACCCAATTCAGGCTAGAAATCCAAAATTTTCAAATAGTCTGCCTTCTAACCAAGACATAAAAATCACATCAGCAGCATCTTCCGCCTGTGCTTATCTGTCTCATTTTCTGTAATTATCACCTTAACAAACAACAAAATCAAGCCCACAAAAACTAGCACTATAAAGTGATAGAAGCTAAGAGATAGTTCTTCACACTAGCCACTCACTCACATCTCCTCCCTTCCCCCGCCCTGCCCCAAAATAGCAAGGAAATTTCAGTCTTGACTCTAGCTCAGCCGTATCCAGCAATTTCTATTACTGAGTGAAGCACATAGTTTCTCGGCTAACACCTCATGTGTCCTGTAAGGAAGGGTATCTGTTTGCCTTTACTTGTGCTCATGTGTAAACATGGCTCTATTGTGCAGGCACTCGCCATACTATGATTTGAGACCTGTGGTCATTTTCACAAACAATATAGCTCCACAAAATCACCTTAGGGTTGTTGACAGTCCACAAATCTCTACTATTGCTTCCCCCCCTTTTCTTTTTCTTTTGCCTTCAGCTTGAGGACCTATTATGAATAGTCTCTTTACTCCATAAATGTGTTTTTTTCTTGTTCCTGGAGAGGTTTCCTTCTTTATTTTCATGATTGGGACTTGTCATTTATTCAAAACATGGTTTGTTCTATAACTAGGCATCATGGCACTGAAATAAGGTCATGGAACCTGGAGAACTGAGTTTTGGGAAGTCCTAGACAAGAACAGTGGGAGTTTGATAAGTCACTTAAACTCTGCTGCAGTTTCCCCCACCACAAAATGGGCTGGATGCTCTTTATTGTTCCAATATTTTCTGACTGATACCTGGAGTTCCATTGTCCATTGAAGGGAAACCGGCTCTTTTCTCAATTCGCTTTGCTTTTCTGTATGAGGCTCATTCCTTACAATTTGAACTTCATAAAGCAAATGTTGGGGTTCTGTGAAGCAAGTGGGCTGCCCAAGTTGAGAGGAGATGTCAGGTGAGCCTTATTTCCTCATCCAGAGGACAGCCACCGGAGAAGTCAGCAAGCTCAGGGCAGTTCCTGAGTAAACTAGAATTCCAAAGGCCAGTAGATTGCTTTGTACTCACCACAATGTCAGTTGGAGGAAGAATTAAAGATATTTTGCCCTGTTAATTTTAGGAAAGCCAACTGATACTTGTGTTGATAGCTTCTCTTGATCTGCCCTGTGCTGCCAGGGGCTATTAGGCTACCTGCGAAAAACACAGACAAGTTAAAAACATCAAAAGGCTTTCTAATCCTGCTTCCTGAACTCCTCTTTCCTTTTGTATTCTGCACCAAAAGCCATGGCTCTGAATCCTGAATAAACACCATCCGCCATTCTCCAGAAATTCTGATTCAATTGTTCTAGGGTGCATTGCTAGCATTGACTTTTTGTTATTGCTTTTTAAGTTTCCAGGTGATTCTAATTGTAACTGCACTTGAGAACCACCGCTCTGGAGCTTCCCCAATCTCACGTTTTCTATCCCTCAATGCCCTGTGTCAGCTATATGCAGTCCTATGTGAAGGTGGGGGTATACCCCCCATTTTTAGGGTCTAGAATATTGGAGATACACAATGAAAGTTTATGAAAGGAAGGAGTGAATGACTAAACAAAGGGTAAAAAGAATAAACAGTAGATGAAGAGTGGGTGTGGAGAAGGGGATGGGCAGGAAAGAATGAGAACAATTTGTCTCTTGCAAACCTTAGGCCTACAACTCTTTCTACCCTTAAATCTTTTCCATGACAGAGCACTTCAGAGTATCTTGCCACTACTTTTTAAAAAAATACCACCTTCATTCTGGAATTCCTGTCTAAATGGGCTCCATGTAATTTTTTTAGACGTTGCCATGGGGAATAATATTTTTCTTCCTCTGAAAATGTAAAGGGAAGACAATGACCGAATGAGAGAATAAAAAGCTGCACAACTTGGTGGCTTTCTGATTATTCTAGGACCTCATATATCCTTGCCCTGACTGCAATGTGAAGCCTTGCTTTTTGAAAAGACACATTTGACTATGTTGGAAAGAACAGCTCAGCAGTAAAATCAGTGGTATATCTACCCAAATTGTATATTTTAAATTGATAACACTCCTCTGAGAATAATTTCTATTATGTCAAATGCACCTAGAGTAAAGACTTATTCATTTATGACCTGGATTGGCTAGACATGTTCTCATTAAATTGGATTGCATTTAGTGTATGTGGGAAGGGCAGGTCTAAATGGTTAAAGGGTGCTTTTCATCATGAAAGAACATATTTTAGAGGCCCACAGTTGCTGGCAACTATGAAAATTTGATTCCATTCAAGGGGAAAATAAACTTGAATACAAAAAAATGTTAAACATTCATGACAAGCAGCTTTCTCTGTCTCTTGCTGTGCATGACAGGACCAGAGAGAGTCCTAGGTTATGGTGCATTTGTGCAAGGACCCTGAATTATCTGCTCCATTGTACTGGGAGGTGGCCATTAGCTCAAGTTGGCCCAGCAAGGATGGAGGAGCAGGGCACAGGAATGGCAGCTCAGAATAATGGCCAAGAACACAGAGTTTGGGGTCAGCCATTCCTGTGTTAGTATTCTTTCTCTACCTCTTACTAGTTGAGCCTCCACTGAAAGAGTGAGAAAGAGAGAGAGAGAAAGAGAGGAAACAAGCAAAGGCTGAGTGGTGTTGAACTAAGATGGGCTTCCTTCTTAATGGTAGTAGGCCCAACATCATCTTAGGGAATGCATTTCATATCAGAGGCAAACACCTGTAACTGTTATTAAATTTCTGGTCATCACTGAGAATTATGGAAAGTAAGTTATAGTTCGTAAGAAATCTATATAGTTCATAAAATGCTGTTTATCCAGTAATCAAAGTATATATTCTACTGAGAAAAACTCAGCAAGTCATATATATCAACAGCAGATGCTGCCCACAGCAGCAAGTTTCTGTAAATTATCTGACCATGTAAGAATCATATAGCAACATAATCACAAGAATACTGTTTTATTAAAGTGCAGCTCCTGAATGCTTTGCCATGGATAAATTTCATCTTTGTTTATACAGTAAACATTTGACTTGTATGGGACACCACCCCAAATTTTGTGTTAGAAAGACATGAGTTCTCTACCCTGGGCAGAGAAAAAAACTCCTCTACCCTGATGTTGAAAAAGCTCCTTACTTCATATGTTCTTTAATTTGGGGTTCTCTCCCAGGAAGTGGAAACAGTGGATTTGAAGGTGCCTCTTAAGCTCCAAGAATCTTTCTTATTTGTCATAGGATTTTTCACTCCTTGAAAGGTTTATGAAAATATTTGTTTTTCAAAAGAAAGATCATAATTACTTACAAGAATTTGCAAGGTTCACAGCCGAACAATCACATTAACAGAATGGCAGGTTAACCTTGTCTAGACGTAATTATGAAGTCAATAAGAGTCCATAATTGTTGAAGAATTTGTGAAGCTGAAAATCCTAAGTTTAAGGTTCATACACTGTTTCATAACAGATGGCAAGTTAAGGTTATATCATAATCAAAAATCATTCACCTTTGAAGGAACTAATATAGTGGAGAATTATTGCCAACATAACCCAGAAACATGATAGCTCATTCTTTAAGGCTTTCCCCCCAACTATTTCTGTTTAACATTTTGAGAGTAAATGTACATTTAAATGCAAAGATGTCATCTTCTATTAAATATTCAACTGCCATTTGCTAGTAATCAAATCTTCATGCTCAAATAATCTTTATTAAGTACCAATGTATGTAGTGTGGTATCAGATACGATATAGAGTTAAAAAATTGGCATGGACATAGATGGTCATATAAATAGATAGACAAGCAAGCATAAATTTCTTCAACAAAGAGAAATGTGGCAATCCCAGGCAGGAACTCAAACTAATAAATGAATAAAAAGTATAGTAAAAATATTTAACAAGTTCCTACTTTAAAGCTTTCTTGCATGACACATACATGTTTTTAGGTTATATATATGGACAAGTTTTACTACTTTTCTCTTAGGATGTCCTTCCTGTTAAGAATTTTTAGCAGCTCCTTTTTACTAAAGACCTTGAGATGGTTTTACTGTCCTTTCATTATACATAAGCTTTAGTGCTCAGATTTTTATGACATTGGGTGGATAAATAACTCTGGGAACAATGGTCATATAAGCTCTCTTTGAAAAAGAACTACCGACTGATTTTTGTCCTCTGCCTGTTCATAATTATTTTGAACCCCTCTAATTAATATAACTATCACACTCGTATATTCACATATTCATGCGTCAGTACGTTCATTAATTCTCACATTTATTTAACAAATAATCCCTATCCTAACTGCCAGCACTCCACCTTAGAAAATTCTTGCTCTCTGTTCCCAAGAAGCTCAATCCTGGGGGTTTAGGAGGGAGCAGATATGTTTCTGAAGAGGCAATAGCATGTGAAATGTGCCCTGATGGTGGTATGGGGCCAGGTGTTGTTAGACCAAAAAGGAAAGGCCACCTAAATGCCACAAATAGTCTCACTGAACAACCAAAATGAGCTGCGTATTAGCCAACAAAATATGCTCTTTCTGCAGCATGTCCAAAATAGAGTCAATTAAGTGCAATTAAATCCAGAAGAGTACTTTTGTATAGTTCATATGTTCTAAAAACCATTGTTTCCCTACCATAGTGCCCCAGGCTTTCCTCAGCTGACAGGAGAGATCTTATTACTCCAAAATAGAGTAGATACCATGCCTTATGTCGAAGGGGCATCAGAAGTTGACAGCAAAGGATACAGTCAACAAAACTCAAAGACAACCTACAGAATGGGAGAAGATATTTGCAAATGACGTATCAGATAAAGGGCTAGTTTCCAAGATCTATAAAGAACTTATTAAACTCAACACCAAAGAAACAAACAATCCAATCATGAAATGGGCAAAAGACATGAAGAGAAATCTCACAGAGGAAGACATAGACATGGCCAACATGCATATGAGAAAATGCTCTGCATCACTTGCCATCAGGGAAATACAAATCAAAACCACAATGAGATACCACCTCACACCAGTGAGAATGGGGAAAATTAACAAGGCAGGAAGCCACAAATGTTGGAGAGGATGCGGAGAAAGGGGAACTGCACTGTTGGTGGGAATGTGAACTGGTGCAGCCACTCTGGAAAACTGTGTGGAGGTTCCTCAAAGAGTTAAAAATAGACCTGCCCTACGACCCAGCAATTGCACTGCTGGGGATTTACCCCAAAGATTCAGATGCAATGAAACGCCGGGACACCTGGACCCCGATGTTTCTAGCAGCAATGTCCACAATAGCCAAACTGTGGAAGGAGCCTCGGTGTCCATTGAACGATGAATGGATAAAGAAGATGTGTATACAATGTATACAATGTATACAATTATGTATACAATGGAATATTACTCAGCCATTAGAAACGACAAATACCCACCATTTGCTTCAACGTGGATGGAACTGGAGGGTATTATGCTGAGTGAAGTAAGTCAATCGGAGAAGGACAAACTTTATATGTTCTCATTCATTTGGGGAATATAAATAATAGTGAAAGGGAATAGAAGGGAAGGGAGAAGAAATGTGTGGGAAATATCAGAAAGGGAGACAGAACATAAAGACTCCTAACTCGGGGAAATGAACTAGGGGTGGTGGAAGGGGAGGGGGGGGTGGGGTGAATGGGTGACGGACACTGACGGGGGGAACTTGACGGGATGAACACTGGGTGTTATTCTGTATGTTGGTAAATTGAACACCAATAACAGATAAATTTATTAAAAATAAATAAATAAATAAATAAATAAATAAATAAATAAATAAATAAGTTGGCTGCTGTCAGAATCATCTGGGGGAAATGAGATTTTCAAAAATACAAATCTATAAACTTCTCTGCTGGATATTCTGACGTAGTTGGTCCGGGGTGACGCTTAGGAATCCATTTTCTTAACATGGGTCCCAGGTAATTATAATTATTAACTAGATTTGGGGAAATGGCCCTAAATAACTTTAAAATTTATAGTAATTTATATACGTAACTTGAAAAGGCAGGGAGAGGGTGTATAATTCCTGCTTTACCACAGTGCTTTTATAAAACTTCAGTTTAATCCAAACCCCTAAGGCTTTAAATTAAGGTTATGGGGAATAACTTTTAAACACAATGGAAAATAGAGGACATATTTTATTTTATTTTATTTTTTTTAGGACATATTTTATTTTATGATATTCATGATTTTTCCTACCTGAAATGTCTCTTCTCTTCTCTTCTAAGCTAGGTTTCCTTTTAAAAGACACTAATACTTATCAAGATATGTGCACTTGCAGACACCCTGATGTCCTTCAGTTTTCAACTTTGGGTCTAGTGGGCCAACTCTTCATACACCGTGCTACATCTCGGGTGCTTTAGAGGGTAGGCCTCATCTTATAGCTGGTCAAACCAGGCCTTGTACTCAAGTCCTAAGAACTAGACTTTCATGTCATGTTTAGTGTCAAATAGACACTATTAGGGTAATGCTCTACTAAACAGATATTTAATAAGACTCTAGCACTTCTTAGAATCTCTCTGACTTTGGGAGATCACTTAAGTAGCAATAGGAACAAGGGCACATATTACCCTATGGTTTAAGTCTACAATAAGAACCGAGTCAGTCCTTTGGGTCTCAACCCATTTCAGAAGCCATTCTACCATAAAGGGGACTTGACTTGAGTTCTCTCATCTTCCCTTTCTTCTGCTGCAAAATAACATCTTTCCTCTGACCCTCAACCAATGAATGCCTCAAGGAGATTCCATCATATCTCATCATTTTCAGTTACTGAGTTGCAATGAGGATTATGACTACAGTTTGTGATTTTTGATGCTGATAACTTTTAAGCCTTGCCTTCATTCTTCCTTTTGTGCCCCACATCTGGGTGAACTGATAAGGAACCCTAGGCACTTTCTCTGTGGTACTCCAAAGGGAGATTAATATTACACAAGCCCCTACCAGCACACACGTGGGCCCAGCTCCACTCCTAACTACAATAAAAATCCAGGTCAGTATCCCTTTCAAGCTCTCTCAAGGAATTCTGAACCTCAACTATGTAAGTACTAAATGTTTTCATGCCTTCTTGGTGTGTGTGTGTGTGTGTGTGTGTGTGTGTGTGTGTGTGGTATCATCATTTGACATCACAACTAATGAAGGGAAGGGTGGAAGGAGTCTATTGGCCTTTGCAGGTGACCATAACAAGAATTCCATCTAGTTCACTTTAAAATTCCAATCTCATATTTGATTTAAAGTGATCCTTTACCCATTGCCAATGAAACTTTAGTTCTAAGACACTAAAATGTGAGTGTGTGTATTTGTGCATGCACGTGTATGCACATGTATCTGTATTTCTATGTATGTTCATGTGCACACATGCACGACACACGTGTGGTCTTTTGGTTCCCTTCTCTATGTCCATTTTTCAGTTAGGGTTGGCTAAGAGATGATTTTATTCTGGGGTCACCTGTTCTCCTTCCTTTACAAAACCTAACTTCACTCATGTCAGGTGCCAAGAGAAGAAAAAAGGGAGCAAAGGACAAAAGTCTGTTTGCTAACTGGGCATGTGATTGAAATTCTTTCTTGCTATTTGCCCCTGCTTCTCTGCCTAAAAATACCTGGTCTTAATGACATCTGTATGATAGGTGTTCAAATGCTGGCTCTCTCATGAAACACATGTGTCTGTTCTACGAGGTCCTCCCCAGCACGATTCTATTTTAGTTCTCTTTTGCTCCTACTTCCAACAGTAATGCAGAGCCTTTTTGCTTCTGGGTCATTTTGTCTTCTGGGGTTCATCCTCAAACTGAGCTACTTTTTGCAATGCCACAGGAAGCCTATGTATCCTTTCCATGCCAAGGGTAGGAGTGAGACAACTCTCCTGCTCACCCAGCTCTATTAGTTGTTATTGTGGCAGATGCAGTAATATTCACCCAATATCCCATGTGCTTCCCCCTATTTCCCAGTCTCTTCTGCAATTAGGGAGGCCACATGACTAAATGTGACCAGCAGTATGAGTGTAAATTCCATATGCCATATCTGGTCAGAGGCAATTAAAAGATATGAATTCTCTGTACTCTCTTCTCTTTCACTGGCCACTCAAAAGGCCACAATGCTAAGATGGCAGCATCACAAGATGGCTCAACCTGGAGACTCAAGCAACTATGTGGAACAGGATCCCTTGCCAATCATGAAAGACACAGAGTGTGCAAAAGAAATAAATCTTTGTGATTTAAGCCGCTGAGATTTGGAGGTTAATTTGTCACTATAACAAAATCTACCTTCCTGTCAATCTAGCATTCTATCTAGGCAAATGTTTATTTATTTTTTAAAGAATTTAACCTTTTTTTTTTCAAATTTTATTTATTTACTCATGAGAGACACATAAAGAAAGAGAGAGGCAGAAATATAGACAGAGGGAGAAGCAAGCTCCACACAAGGAGCCTGATGTGGGACTCAGTCCCAGGGCTCGGGATCACGCCCTGAGCCAAAGGAAGATGCTCAACCGCTGAGCCACCCAGGCGTCCCTAGGCAAATATTTATATATAGTTATTTTGAATATAGATACTTTTGAGCTGAATTTATATAAATATATACATATTATCTTTAGTTATATGTTCCATATATGGTAGAAATGTCATTACATATGTTATATAAATAACTGAATGTTTTATACAGTAAATAATATGTGTTATACAAAATATAATATGATACACTAATATAATTAATATAATTATTAATAAAATAAACAATGAAATAACTTAAAATAAGCACTGTGTTAAGGTATCAGGAATATGATTAGTTAGAAAGCAAGTAAATTAGCAATTGTACACAATCATCACACACCCATTGCAAAACAGAAATCAGAGTACACACAGAAAATCGACACTGTATGATTTATTCATAAATGCAATACAATAAAATAAGATTTTATTTATTTTAGAGAGAGAGTGCATAAGCAGGGAGAGGGTCAGAGAGAGAGGGAGAAGCAGGCTCCCCACCAAGCAGGACCCTGGAAGCATGACCTGAGCCAAAGGCAGATGCTTAACCAACAGAACCACCCAGGAGCCCCTCACAGGACAGTTTTTAAAACTTGGAAAAGAGAGACATCTGGAAGATGAAGATAATAAAAAATCACATCTACCATGTCTATCTGTAAGTCACAACCCAAAGTGTAAAGGTCTCAGGGAACTGCCAATTGACTCTGTAGGAGAGGTTGCCCTCCTCTTCATGGTAGAATGTGGCCCAGAATTTGTGTGTAATTAGATATTCTGATCTCAAAATATGGGCCTGCAGATGAGAAGTAGCAAGAGAACAAGGCTGTCTTCTGGTGAAGTGGCCCTCAATACCTAGGAAGGAGACAACAAAGTTAGTTGTCAGTTTAAGGCATCTGCAAAGCAGCAAGAACACAACCTTAATTTAATACAATAAATTATGTTTGCAATAAGGAACTTGCCTTCTGCAGAAGGCTGGAATCCTGTTTAATAATTTGTGTTGAAGAAGGCATCAAATTAGAGAATGTATTTTATTAAAACGCACATGAAAATAGTCACTCCAAAAAAGATTAGTGCTGAAGGAGATATATCAACATTTTACTTTTGTTCCCACAGCTCTGACTCGACTCTCCCCTCTGAATGTGGGGTAGATGGCCATGTTTCTCAAAAGCTGAAATGTAGGGAACATCACCCCTTCCTCTCCCTGCCTCATTCTCCTTTAAGCCCTGGGGTAGTGAATAATCATTTACTAGTAACACCTTTGGAATAGCACTCATGGTTTCCTTCACGAAGTTGCCTTCAAGAGCTGTGAAGGGTCTAAGATTTTTCCTATTTGCAAGCTAACAAGTTATCCTGCCAAGTTTCATGGATGATGGCAGAAGACCCCAAACTCCTGGGTCATAGATGAAGGGCAGTTTATAACTCACAGCACCAGCAGTAGTTAGAGTATTGGCATTTTTGCCGTAGTTCCACAAAGCCCAATTCCCACAGGGTGACATGAAGAAAGCATGAGGATACCTGTGCACACAGAAGGTTTCATTACAAGAGAGGAACTCTGAGCTTAGGGAACTTGAATCTTATAATCAGCACTAGGCATGCCTTCTCTTTATTCCAGAGGGAGACATCATCTTTATTATACTGGACAAGAAGCATGCCTGCCCTTTACTCCTGAGGGAGACACTCTATCTACTAAGATTCTTCTCTCTATATAAATATCCTTGAAAAGACAGCCTGAAACAAAGGACAGGAAACACCTCACTCAGAAGATGTGCAGAAACACAACAGATGTATACAGAGTTGTCTTTGAAACGTTGTTGAGAAAAATAAAAAATCTAAAAAGTTTTTGGAAGCAAAAGATAATACAGAGACTTGTGGGTTGTACCTCAGTTAGCATCCCAGGCCACAATAAAACCAAATGATGACATTTGAAGCCTTCTGAATGCTGGTCTGCCATAGTGATTGGAACCTAAATGCCCTGGACAAAGAACAAGAAAGAATCCTAATACCCTTCTGGGCTATCCAACTCCATGCACATAAACAATAGAATATAACTCTTTTGAGAACTATGTCTGTCTTATTCACTGCTATATTCTCGAGTTCCTAAAACAGTGTCCAGCATTTAAGAGGAATTCAATATTTACAGATGAATGGATGAAAGAGGGTGACCTCATTATTTTTCAAGGGTGTTGGCTGTAACATACATTTTTCTGTATTGTAATATGTCAGAAATATGACATTTATCATATCATAAACCATGGTAGAAGGAAGTTCATCTGATTAAATCAGGAAGTTTGTGAAACACAGCTTGGAAGTACCACATTTCTATATAGATCTTCAGAGTTCAAATAGAGTGAATTATTTGAATACATAATTTTCCTTGAAGGTGCATGTTTGATTTTTTAATACAAATATTGAAGTCTCTCTGTACTTTTCCTGTGTTTATGAATAGATGGGACGAAGGCAGTGAAAAGGGTGAATGTGTAAGAGGATGGACAAAACTATAAGCACAGTGTTGTCTGTGTGAGATTAAAGTGAGCCATTGAGATTTTAGACAAGTAAGGAAGTTTCAAGTATACATATCCCTTTCTGAAGAAATAAAAGAAATGACCATGAAGAAGAAAAGGCGCAATATAGAAGAGATAGTTCCCTAAACTCTCATCAGGTGGTTCCAGGGTCTCAATGGCTCAGTTATCTGATAGAACTCCCTGAGTGAGGAGGAGGGGCAGATCTTAAGCCTGAGAGCACAAGGAGGAAAAATTCAATTCCCTTTTATACAGAATGTGTTCTTTTGTATTCTCACCTCAGCTAACTCCCTTACAGCTGGTTAAGAGATGCCAGCTTACTGCCAAACTCAGTAAATACCAACTCAAGATTTACTGTTTGTGATTTATCACAGTTTCCCAGGAGCCAATTATAGGAATAGTAACAACATGCCGACTAAGTGAGGAGCAAATGGAATGGAAAAGAATCCTTAAAATCAATAATGAGATGCTTATTTTTGTTATGTTGTTTGCTTTGGATTAAGATCAATATATCTTTAAAAAAAAGAAGAAGAAGGTAAGTAGTCCAATAGATGTCTTCTACAACTGTAGGCAGAAAATAACTGCTGCATTTAGGTAGAGTCCAATCTCAAGTTCTAAAATCTATATTCATTTAATATCATGAAGTGTAGTTGAAGTTTATCATCTAAAATATGAAGTTATAGGGGTGCCTGAGGGGCTCAGTCAGTAAAGCACCCAGGTCTTGGCTTTGGCTCAGGTCATGATCTCACAGATTGAGGGATAGAGCCCTTCACTGGGCTCTGTGCTCAGAGGGGAGTCTGCTTGAAGATTCTCTCCCTCTGCCCCTCCCTCCACTCATGCATATGTGTGTGCATGTAGTCTCTCTCTCTCAAATAAATAAATCTTAAAAAAATAAAGTGAAATAAAATATGAAGTTATAGTTCAATGATATAAATTTAAGAGAGGAATTTTACTTCTGATAGTTTATCCTACACCATATACACACGCTCTTTGGTTTTAAGAATATTGAATGTCGGGATGCCTAGGTGGCTCAGTGGTTGAGTGCCTGCCTTCAGCTCAGGGCAGATTCTGGAGTCCTGGGATGGAGTCCCACATCAGGCTTCCTGCAGGAAGCCTGCTTCTCCCTCTGCTTATGTCTCTGCCACTCTCTGTATGTCTTCATGAATAAATAAATAAAACTTAAAAAAAAGAATATTGAATATCTGATCTTTTTGTGTACATTTCTTATAGAATATAGATAAAAGCATCAATGAATATGCATACTCCATACACATATGTATAAGTATGTACACAGTACACATAATACTCAGTTACAATAAATTCATATAGGCACTTAGACACTGTGAAGTCTTATTTCCCTCCCCTTGAAATTGGGCTAAGCTGTGACTATTAACAGATAAAGAAAATATAGTAACCCTATGCCAATTCTGGTTTTTGTCTTGTTCCTGGGGATCACTGAGCTGCAGACCAGACCAGCTGCCAACTGAGAATTTCCTAGAGTAGCAATTGTTGCCACAGGAGCAGTAGAATTGCCTGGCTGAGCCTTGTTCAAATTTTTAATTCGGGCAGCCCTGGTGGCTCAGAGGTTTAGCGCCACCTTCGGTCCAGGGAGAGCTCCTGGAGTCCCGGAATCGAGTCCCACATCCGGCTCCTTGCTTGCAGCCTGCTTCTCCCTCTGACTGTGTCTGTGCCTCTCTCTCTCTCATGAATAAATAAATAAAATCTTTAAAAAATTCTTTTTAATTCACAAAATCGTAAGATGCAGTAAAAGTATTGTTTGTTTTAAGCCACTAAGTTTTGGGATAGTTTGCTTGAGTAATATAATCAGAACAGGATAAGATATGCATATTTATATACACACAGGCACACACATAGATAGCTAAATACATGAATTCACCCAAACACACACAGTGATATATGACCAATTTTTTTTCCTGGGAAGATTAATAAGAAACTAATACTAGTGACTTCTTTAAGGGACAGAAACTTAAAAGAAAGGAAAGCTTTTCCTTTTCATAATATGGCTATCTTTACTCTTTGAATTTTTGAATTTTGCTTTTTGTAATTGCACTTTTATATATTTTTCTTTTTCTATTTTTGCTGGAAGCCCTATCTGGGTGCAAAATGAAACGCTGTTTATTCCTTGCTTGTTTGCTGTATTGAAGAAACTAACAACATTTTATGAAAATTAAAAATAATCTGTGGGGCCAAAAGAAAAAAGAGAATACACTCTTTCTAACTACACTTTCCTAGCACAACCTCTTTTCCTTACTTTATATAATGAGTTCTTTCTCCTCAATCCTGTATCTCTGATTTTAGCATGTTTTATAGCACTGGCAATGTTCTAGCCCTGTTCTAATTCTGTCGTTTCCCTATGTTTTTCATTTCCTCCACTATATTTTGAAATCATCACCCTTCACTGCTCAGTTCTTAGTCACAATACCATATTCTTAAAGTAAAATCCAACCTACAGCAAATAAAATATTGAATCTATCACTAGAGACCCTTTTCTCTCTTCTCAAGAAAGGAAGAACTGAATAATGACACTCTCTCTTTGTCGTGGGCATTATTATTGATATCAAGTTGAAATACTCAGGTACTGCAGCACTTGACAGAAAAAGCTTTTTTTGATCCCTATTCAAGTTATCCAAAGAAAGGAGCCCCCAAATGCTCCACCTAAATGGGAAAATATATGCCATTTTTCAAACACGTTGCACGTTATTAGAAGTCTGAAGGAATTGCATTTGAAATGGACTCTAAGTTTGTAATAGTTTGTTTACCTAGGATGAAATATGAAAAAAAAAGTTCAGGAAACACATCTGTCACAAGTTAGGTTCTGGGGAAACTGTGAAATGGAATATGGCTTTTGATTAGGTATGGTTAGGGATGCATACCTGTGGAAGAAAGGAGAAGAGAGTAGAATTGGTCAAAGAGGGAAATCAAACTATGTTGCAGGCCCGCAAAGCACTGTCTAACCCCATGAGAGGTTCTGCAGTATACATGCAGGAAAGTGTCCCTCAGGGGGCTAAATGGGCCTTATAACTTTGATTCGGTTAGTCATTGTATTGGTCATCTGGAGTAGCAGAAAGGATTTACTCTTGGGTGTTGCAGCTTCCTGCAGTTGAGTCAATTGTGAACAGGATGAGAGCTGAGGTTACCGTCCACAGCATTCCCAGGAACTGGCCAACAAGTCTCTCATCAATGGGAATCTGGGCCATGCTTCTCCATGTCTGCCACACATCCTGTGCAAAACCATTCAAGTCTTCTGCACCAGATTCACAAGGGTTTACTGATGCAAGAAGTCAACCCAGATTTGGAGACAGAGATTTTTTTTTTCACTTCTTTCTAATCTTCTAGCGGCCCACATAAGCAAAATTGTCATGTGTATGCTTGAGATAAACAGGTAAATTAGAATGATAGGCATTTGTGTAACTCATTACTATTTATAAAATGCTATCCACATATATCAGCCCTTTGACTTTAATGGCAAACTTAGCTTCTTTTTATAATCCATTCTTAGAAATGATAAACTTAAGGTTCAAAGGGCTAGTGATTTACTGAGTGTTACCACAGATAATTAGAGACAGAGCTGTGATCTTCTGACTCCAAGCCCTACTGCTATAAATGCAACATATCATAGCAGAGATACCATGTGATTTGTGATTTGAACTCAGACAACTCTGCTTAAATCCCAGTTTTTCCATTTTTTTTTTTTTAGCTGTATAAGCTTGGGTAACTTTGTCTAAACTCTGTACAGCTTAATTCTTCACACATAAAGTGTAACACACAATAATACACTTCTTATAGTCATTATATGTGTTAATTTAAGTGAAGTGTGTAAAGAATCTACTACGTTCATGGTACACAATAGGTATTTAAACAACTGAAGTTCTTTTTTTATACTTGTAGAAGTCACATTTCATTTGTGTTTGTGAACTGGCTGAACACAAACCACCAGTATTACCCCCAGAAATGGCCTGCTCTCAAAGCTCTAAACTCAAGTCATCTACAGATGGGTGGTAAAAGCCTAAATTATTTTTAAATTTTTTAGAATTAAATGTTTAAAGTCATGCAATCTTGAAGAAGTTACTTAGTTTCTCTTGGCTTCGGTGTCTTTTCAAAAAATATATGCTTAGTAATATAGGTTAAAACTTCTATGATCATATCCAGATCCAAAATTCTAGGTGTCTATAAATTCACTGAACAATGTGCTTACAGTACTCTTAGGTGAGTGGAGCGAGAAAGGAAATAATATGGGGTAACCACTGAGTACTGAAACCCAGTAATGCATGGGCTCCTCTGGGGAAAAAAAACAAAACAAAACCCAAAACCTCTTCTATACAAAGCCTCCAATGTTTGTGGTTATTTTTGGCATAGCTGCCACTAAATGACTGTGTCTGAAACCAACCTTGGATTGGCCCATCAAACGCTGTCAGCATTTGAATAAGAGTACTGAACCAGGAAGGTCTGTTCTGGAACAAGTCAAGCTTCTAGACCTATATATCAAGTTATGAGAAAGATCAAGAAGTACATGTTAAATGACATCAATGGGATTCAGTCAGTAAAACTCAGATGGCAAGGAACGGTGTAAAATTTTGTGCAACAATTAAAAGGAAGAGAGAGAGAGAGATGGACATATGAGGACAAAAAGGCTTTTAAGATAAAAAGTATTTAAGAGGCATATTAACCAATTGTAATTGGAAACATTATTTCAATCCTTATGAGTCAGTAAATTTTAAAAAATTGACATGTATGAGATAATCCTGGAAACTTGAACAGTGACTGGATATTTAATGACATTTAGAAAGTATTGAAAATTTCTAAGTTGGCATTATGATTTTTGGCTCTATTTTGAAAAAGAATCCTTATCTTTAGGGATATATGCTGAAATATTTATGTATTTAACGATACGCTATTGAGATTTGCTTCAAATGGGGCAGTGAAGAATGGATAAAAGTATAGATGACACAAAATTGGACATTAATGTGTAATTACTCAAGTTGAATGATACTATACTTTTTCCTTTTGTGTTTGAAACTTTCCATCATAAAAGTTAAAACACACATACACATATATACATATACACACAGAGTAGGTTTCAGCTCAAGTAGAGAACTGAACCCTACTGATAATACAAAGGAAGCATGCATCCAGAATTTTCTTTCCTTGGAAATTTCTTGCTGATACTATGACTAAATATAGATAATACCCATTAACCACAAAGTTCCCATGAAATGGGACAGAGATGATTTCAGAACCTTTTATGGAAAACCCCTAGATAGTGTTACTTGAAATCCATGGCATTAAAGCAAAAGTTTGATTTAATTCCAGCAAGAGTTTCTGCAAAAATGTCTCTGCCTTATCAAATTTTGTTATCAAGAAACCTGTGTGAATTTTCCTTTCACTGTGTTGGTCCTGGGTATGTGGATAGGGTGGGGAAATTCTAACCCCCTTGCAGCATTTGCAAGTAGCAAAGGGGCATTTATATAGCTTAAAAGTTGGGGAGACCTTATTTTTTAAAATGCTTCTGTTCTAATGAAGAAGTCTATTTCATGGATGAAGTAAGTTGTTGTCTCTGCAGAGATAGCAATTCCTATAAAGGGAACAGGAGAAGGTAGAAATTATAGCCACAATGAATTTGTTTTTTTTTTTTTAAATTCCTGTCTACCTTTATACAAGGTCCTCAAATTGTCCCACTGATGGCAGTAATAAAAAATAGAGACTGGTAATACACCATTCTGACATACATGTGTACACATCATACACACACATGTGCACATACACATGCACAACACAAGAGTGATAGCTGATGGACTGTGATGGTTCTTTCCAGCACCAATTATGATTGATAGCATTCCATTACGTTTATGCTTATTTTAAAATTCCCTTGACACAGATTGATTAAAGGCACGGACCTCTACGAACCTATGAAAAATTTATGGATTTTGAAAGAGCTTTAACATGTACCATTTGAGAACAAATCATTTCCTGGCTGTCACTGTTTTTCCTGCAATCTCTCTTATGTTGGCAATATATGTTTAATAATCAAAAACTGATGCTAGGGATTAAAGCATCAAGATGTTACAGAATAAAGCAACAACAAAAAAAGAAATTAGATTTGTATGATTTTAACTATTCTTTAATCTGCTTCTGGGCAACAAAAGTGATTTGTGTCAGCCGTTATTGCATTAAACTTTAATTTTCTTCCACCGGCACAGGATTATATAAAGGAGTATTGGATTGCACTCAGCATGGATTAGCCGAGCACTGTCTCTGCTGCCAAGGAGCAAATGGATTTCCTTCTTTCTTTGATTTATATTTTTATTGCTGTTTTCCCCCTCCTTCTAATTCCCATTACCCTTCTGTTTGCCAGCTCTGAGATACCCTGTAGGAGCAGCAGAAAGGCAGGCAGAATTATTGGCTTATTGCATATATTTATGTTCCAAGGCTTCTCAGTCATCTATGTCAGAGGAATACAGTAGCCTCCAGCCATGGAGACTGTGTGCCAGTTTTAAACTATTAAATTAAAACTTTTTTAAAGGTAAAAAGTCACCTCTTATCTGCTTAAAATTGGCAGAACTAGCTGGGTTTTGCATCCCTTCTGATACCCTGGCTGTATCTACAGCGGATGGAGAAAACTACTGTTGAGATAGACAAAAGATAAAGAGCTCAGGGCTCCCTTTTGCAGACAGGTGGGTATAGGCAGCAGGGCCATTGAGATTCAGAAGGCGGAAGAGGCTCTCTTTGGCCTTCACCTAAGGGTCTTTGAGATACATAACGTGTTTCTGGAAACAAGAGTAAATAATCTCCCTCCAGTCAGAGGAATAGACGGCTGACCGCCACCTCCCTGCATAGAACCTAGAGGGGGCACTGGAAACAAGATACTCTAAGACCGTATAGTGGAACAAGCCAACTGAATCCCACTGTGTCAAGGAAACAAGCGTTTTTTAGATTTGGTCTGCAGAAATCTCTAGATTTCTGAAGAAGAAACTAAACCTAACTGATCTCAATTTTGGTTTTTGGTTCTTGCAGACTGCTTGAGAATAATGAATTCCTGGATCTCAGAAGAGTGGCTATTCATGAGTACATCCACAGCAGATGCCACTTAGCCGTACTTCTCAGGAAGGAACCATGTGTCCAAGATTGGGGCCTGACTCTTCTGACAGTGGGCAGCCCCTGTACTGGGTATTGGATTTTATTCTCCAAAGGATCCCCAAATGGGTTGACCCAAGCCAAAGAAGCTTATATGAGATTAAGAGAACCATTTCAAAGAGCAGAGTAAAGATTAAGAAAATCGTTGGCAGGCCATTAAAACAAAAGACTTAGACCTAGTTAATGGAGCAAAGAAGCTTCCACAGAGTTTGCAGAATAAAAAAAAATGTTCAGGAATTTATTCTTCAGTATCTTTTGAATACACAATACATTCAAAATCTGGAACTACAGAAGTATGTTTAGATGTGAATCATTTTTATTCAGACTTCTTAGTACATCTACTCAGGTACTAAATAAGGTAGAATTTGTTTCCAAAACCAAGAGTCACTTGTTACGTGTCATTAGTCCTTATATTTCAATCTGTTTTCATATAGGACATGACGTTATATCACAAAGAACAAGTGAAATATTAAAAAATTTCACTCCGAAGACATATAATATTTGGCCCAGATATTCAACAAATGTTTGTTCCATTCTTCTCCTTCAGCCCCATAATGCAATTAGGACATATCACAATCATTTGGTTAAAATGACTTTTTTCAAAGGCCCTTTTGGTTTTTCATTAATCATAATGTATTAAGTAGAGTCCATGACACACCAAATTTATAGCAAAGTCCATTCTATATTGAACAAATTGTTATCTTGAAGTTCTTGGATAGACTCGATTTGACTCCATCTGTTTTTTTCCCAATGGATTTGAAACTGTATAGAATTTTCAGTTTCTGTTGAGAATATTGACTTTAAAGGAGCTTCTTGTGTATGTACAATTATCTAGAATCATTTTATAGAGATTAAAATGGCCATGTCACAGAAAACTATACCTGAAATTGAATATTCCTAGCCCAGAGTCCCTTGCAGTTAGAATCTTCTCCAGTTAGGCCAGACATCTACTATATTTTGTTTTGGACACTAGCAGTTACCTATGAATATGTCCCTAAGATTCAACAAAAACTTACAATATGTTAGATAAATTGAGGAAGAGAACAATTTAAAAAAACATAAAAGATAAAGAAAATAAGGGGGATTCACTACTAAATATAGTGGAGTTCCATATAAAACATGGGTTATGTCTTATGCCTTAAGCATAAATTAGAAATAAAGTTTGTCTTTTCTCTATAGTTTTTTTTCCTATTTAACATGCTTCTTCTGGTCTAAAATCTAGCACTCTTAGGTCTCTTTGTTCTCTTTGAAAAATAAAAGCCTTTGAAAAGGCTCCTGTAAGTTTAGTCATTCTAAAATCTACATAACAAAAATAGTTTTAAGTATTATTTTATTATCACTGCACAACATTTATATCACTAAATCTTTGTTGTATTAATGAAATAAAACTTCAGAGCTCCTGAAATTTTGTTTTGGTTTTGTTTTTGACTAAGCAGCCAGCCAACTTTAAATAAATCTATGTACATTGAAGTCACATTGAAAACATTGGGAATTTATCCCTAAGATTATGATCAGTTAGCCAAATGTTTTATTTCAATATATAGTTAAAAAAAAAATTTAGTGTGAAAGACAGCTTTTATATCTGTTAGGTTTATGTTGCAATAGTACTGTGTAACAAACACTCCCAAAACTCAGTGTATGTACTTTTTCCACCATCACCAAATACTACCGTGTAACAAGCATTCCCAAAACTCAGTGTGTGTATTTTTTCTACCATCATCAAATACATGCTGTTTTTCCATATCAATCTTCTAAAACCAACTGAAGGTCCAAAAATTCAATTCAATTTAGACACTAACTTCTGGAGTAGCACAGACTTCACAGTTAAAGGACTCTGTTCCACAAAACTGCCCTCACTTCAGATGTCAGCCAAAAGTGGGGTACCCAAGCTACCCTAACTTTTGATCAGAAGACTACAAATTCAGGGGTACTTACAACTCTCCTCCTTTGGTTTAGTAACTTGTTACAGTGTCTCACAGAAATTAGGAAAGTTACTTGTGATTTCCAACTTATTATAAAGGGTACAATTCAGGAATAGCCAAATGAAATAGATGGATAGGGCAAGATATGGGAGAAAGTAGGGAGAAGAGAGCGTTCATGCCCTTTCTGAGTGCGCTGCCCTCCTGGCACACCAATGTGTTCACTGATCTGGAAACTCTCAAAATCCCATTGTTCAAGAGTTTCTAGAGAGGTTTATCCTTGTAGGGATGATTGATTAAATCACCATTGATGATTGAATTCAATTTCCAGCCTCTTTCCCCTCGCTGGAGGTTGTGGGTAGGGGAAGCCAAAAGTTAACTCTCTAATTTCACCATTGTTTTTTCTATTGATCAGCCCCCATTAAAGCTGTCTAACCCCTACCACCATGGATCATATTGTGATGTGGAAGACAGAAAATTCCAAATTTTGGTGAGCTCTGTGCCAGGAACTGGGGACAAAGACCAAATGTTTATTTTTATTATACCATATAAGAGTTTATAAAAACAGAGACACCTGGGTGGCTCAGTGATTGAATGTCTGTCTTTGGCTCATGTCATGATCCCAGGGTTCTGGTATCAAGTCCTACATTGGGCTTCCCACAGGGAACCTGCTTCTCCCTCTGCCTATGTCTCTGCTTCTCTGTGTGTCTCTCATGAATAAATAAATAAAATCTTTAAAGAAAAAAATTGATAAAAACAAACATTGTCTCTTCTGGAGATTTCTACAGGTAGGTTGGGTCTCTGAGAAGTTTAGCTGGGATCATTTGATCTCGGTCTAGGTTTTGCTTTGAGTTGAGATGTATACTCCATGTATTTCTCTCATTGGGGCCCCCAGTTAACCAGTGTGTGTTTTGTCACGAACAGAAGAGGTGGATGGTTAAAACATAAGAAGTTTTAACAGAAATGGGCAATGTTTCTTTATGCTTCATCTTAGGAGTGGTACATGCTCTTGCTGCCCCCTTGTTTTGCTTGGCCAAAGGAAGACACATGGTCACACCCAAAGTTAAGGAGACAGGGAAGTAAATCTGCTTATATGGCATTAGTTGCAGGGAAGGTGTAGTACAGGAAGAAATTCTGACAAATAACACAATGCACTAGAGGCCTGCAAATTTTTATTTAAAAGGTCAGATAGTGAAAAGCATCACAAAATGTACAGCTATGATCTAGCCAGCATTTGCTGCCCCCTGCAATATAACATAGTCTTCCCTATTACTACGATTTCCCCTTCCAAATGAAAATTATGGATACCCCAAGAATCATATTCAATCAGGGTAATATTCAGTATCTCACGACAATATCTGGCATCAGAATCTCATGCCAGAATGTGGCAACTCATGATCCAGAGACTTGTGAATTAAAATGTCAAGCCATCTGCTTTACATATATATATATATATATATATATATATATATATATATATATACACACACACACACACACACACATACACAAAGACGAAAAGAGGCAGGATAACTATAGTTAACATCCTCATTTGGAAAAGAAAAGAATGGAGCCACATAGGAGTCACCAAAAATCCCACTGATGGTAGTAAATACGTCCTAATTAATTAGGCCCCAGATCCAATTCCTGGGAATAACTTTGTAGTCCATTGTTCTCCATGGCTCTTGGATCCACCCTCTGTGATATCTTCTCTTTTGTTATCATTGACCACATTTGAAAAGACCATCAGAGAATACGCCTTTCTTTCTCAGCCTGTTTCTTGCCTGTATAAAGTTGGAATCCCTATGTTTGCTTTTATTGCTCATTCTTAAATCCAGGGTAATGTACTTTTGTCAATAACATATCTCTGAACCCCTTCTCCCATTTTTTATCTATGAGTTTTATCAGTCAGCCATATATGCCAAAGTCACACCCATAATTTTTTTTTGGGGGGGGGGCATGTCTCTTTCTCTCTCTTGACTTAATTTCATCTCCTTTGACCATATCTTCCTTCACTGAAATTATACTCTTAGTCCCCTTGTAAAAGTTATTTTGCCCAACTGTAATGATCTATTGAGCTATATCTTAAGCTGTGCAGAGTTCTTAACCAAAGGTGTTATAGCCACATTCATATTTTGTCTTTGCTCTGAGGCTGTGTCTTTAGACACAAACTCAATTTGGACTTTTCCATGAGTCTGAGTCTTAGAAGGCCTTTTTAATTCAAAATGTTTTATAATCTTATCTGCAACTGGTGAGGACTTGAAATATTTTATTTCACAACCTGAAAATTTCTAGATTTTCTTAGCATTCTATATTCCTTTTCAATTATTTTTTTCCTGAGCTCTTCTTTTCCTTTCACCACCATTTCAAATAAAACCAACAATCAGCTCTTCCTATCAACAATCTGCCTCACAGCTTCCAAACCCAATGCTACAAATTCATTAGAAGAAAGATTAACCAAAGATTACTAAAATATCATAGGTTGCTATTCCCAGGCTACTTAAAACCATTTCCTTACTCTGAAGGCAATGCTCCATATTTTAGGTTGATGTCTTGGCTGTATTTCATTCTTACTAACAATTTTTACATAATGTGTGGTTTTGTTTTGTTTTTTTTGTATAGCTGACACACAATGTTATACACATTAGTTTCAGATATATAGATTAGTGATTTGACAAGTTTATACATTATGTGATCTTCACCACAAGCATAGATACCATCTGTCCCATTACATCACCATTACAATACCACTGACTGTATTCCTCATGCCATGCCTTTTATTCCCATGACTTATTCATTTCATAACTGGAAGCCTATAACTCCCTGTCTCCTTTGCCGCCCATTTAGCCCAAGCCTTCATCCCTTCCCCTCTGGCAACCATTAGTTTTGTTCTCTGTATTTATAGGTCTGATTCTGCTTTTTCTTTGTGTATTCATTTGTTGTTTTTTAAGATTCTATGAGTGAAATCATGTGGTTTTTGTCTTTCTCAGTCTGATTTCACTTAGCATAATATCCTGTAGGTCCATCCATGTTGTCTCAAATGGCACAATCTCACCCTTTAATTGGCTAAGTAGTAGTCCAGTGCGTATGTGTGTGTGTGTGCATGCTTATGTGTACACCACAACTTCCTTATCCAGTCATCTATTGATTGACACTTAGATTACTTCTACCTCTTAACAGATATTCCTAAAATTTGGTGCTTTACAATAATAAATATTTGTTTCTTACTGAATATATGAAGCTGAAGGAGTTTGTTCCTAACATACCTTTCCTATAAACAATGCTAATGGGGGTCTTCAGTTTGAAATATAAGAATATTAGATAGTAAGTTGAAGCTATATGAAGAAAGAGTTTTGGTAAAGGTAAGTTCATAGCTAAACATAAGAGTTAGTAATATTTTTACTTCAGAATTCCTTTTTTTTTGTTTCCTACAATTTAAAAGACAAATGCATAAAACAGCAATTATAAATCTATGTTGATGTGCCCAAGTATAAGGTTGCAACTTGTGACAATAACAATTTAAAGGATGGGAAAATGAAGGTGCAAAGGAGCAGAGTTTTTGTATGCTAATGAAGCAAAATTGGTATCAGTTCAACTTATATTATTTAAATTTAGGATATTAATTAAATTCCGAAGGTAACCACTTGAAAAACAACTAACGAATACACATAAAAGAAAGTAAGAAAGGAATCAAAGTGACAGACTAGAAAAAATTAACCAAACACAAAAAAAGACAGTATTGGAGGAATTGAAGAACAAAAAAAGATAGAGCTTATAAAAACAAATAGTAAAATGGTGAAAGAAAGCCTTAATAGCAGTAATCACTTTAAATGTAAATGTATTAAATTCACCAATTAAAAAATAGAGGTTGGCAGAATGAATACTAAAACATGATCCAACAATCATGGATTTTATCAATATATGACTCTCTAAGTGTCCTATATCAATTTTCACTTGAAGTTGAAGTGCATGCTGTCTGTGAGAGACTCAATTTTGACCCAAAGACAAAAATAGGTTGAATGCAAAAGAATGGTAAAGATATTCCATAGCAGGAACCAAAAGAAAGCTGGAGAGTCTATATTATTGCCAGACAAAATCAACTTCAAGTGAAAATTGATATAGGACACTTACAGAGGGATTCCTGGGTGGCGCAGCGGTTTAGCGCCTGCCTTTGGCCCAGGGCGCGATCCTGGAGACCTGGGATCGAATCCCACGTCGGGCTCCCGGTACATGGAGCCTGCTTCTCCCTCTACCTGTGCGCCCCCCCCTCTCTGTGTGACTATCATAAATAAATAAAAATTTTAAAAAAGGACACTTAGAGAGTCATATATTGATAAAAGGGTCAAAACATAAAGAAGATATAAAAATTATGATCATGTACACCAAAAATAGAAAATACATGAAGCAAACATTGACAGAGTGCAAATCAAAACCACAATGAAACACTCCTTCACATCTATTACAAAGGTAAAAATTCTTAAAAAGAAAACAATTTTGAAAAAAGATGGAGAAATTGAAATCCTATTACATTGCTTATAGGAATATAAAGTTGGAACACAAAGTATGGAAAAATTTGGTGGTTCTTAAGTAAGTTAAATAAAATTGCCATAAGACAGCATTTCTACTTTTAGGTATATACCTGAAAGAACTGAAAACAGGTCCTCAAACAAATACTTGTACATGAACATTTATTGCAGTATGGTTCACATATCCCCAAAGTAAAATTAACCGAAATGTTCAACAACAGATAAATGGATAAATATATAATGGAGTATTATTCAGCCATAGAAAGGAGTAAAATACTGATACATCTGTAACATAGATGAATCCAAACTGAAAGAAGCTAGACACAAAACGTCACATGTTTTAATGATTCAATTTATATGAAATAGCTGGATGACTTAAACCCAGAGAGACAGAAAGCAGGTGGGTGGTTACTAGGGGTTGAGTTAATGGGGAGTGACTCAAGAATAATATGGAGCGATGAAAATATTCTGGAACTGGTTGGAGCTTGTGGTTGCATAGTATTCTCAATGTACTAAATGCCTCTGACTTGCTTACTTTAAAATGGTTAATTTTGTATTATGTGAATTTCACCTCAATTTTTAAAAATCCTTACGACCAAAAAAGACAAAAAGAAAATTGATGCAAGCCCAAGTCTTACATATTAACTCAAGGGAATTGAAAAAAAAATCTTTATTATTCACAAATACTTATACATGAATGTTCACAGCAGCTTTATTCATCTAATCCCAACCTGGAAGCAATCCAAAGTCCATCAACTACTGAATATATTAAAAAAACTGCTGTATATCCATACAATGGAAACGTATCCAGCAGGAAAAAAAAAAAAAGACAAACAACAACATGGATGCCTCTCAAAAACATTTTGTTTTGTGAAAGCCAGATTCAAAAGACTGCATACGGTATAATATCTATTTATATAAAATTCTAGAAAAGGTAAAAAAGCCATAGTGACAGAAAACACTTCACTTGGTTGACAGGGGCTAAAGTTATGAGAGGGAATTGACTGGAAAGGGGAAAAAGAGAACTTGGGATAATAGAACTGTTCCATATTTTTACTTGAGCAGTGGTTACATGACTACACACTTGTCAAAATTCATTTAAATTGAAATATCTAAAATTAGTGAATTTTATTATATGTAACATATACCTCAATAAGTTGATTTTTAAGAGAAGGGAAAAGGTATTTATGCTAGACTTTCTCTGTGGTTGGTTTTTCAAAATGCCCAACTCCAATCTTTTTTTTAGATGTGAAATAGTAAAGTTCTTTCAATGATGGCCATAGAAATCTCCTAGAATCAAGGGAAATCTTTTACCCTCTTTACCCAGGTGCTAAAGGGGAATATTAAGATGGATATGCCGTCTGTGCCAATGGAAGATTGAACCAAACAATATATTCAACCATATGTTCTCATCTCAGCCTGACCATCTGCTGGCTGTGCACTTAAATATATCATCTAGTTCACTGATTCCCATTTGAAGGAAAACTATGGGGTAAAAAAATAAAAATAAAATAAAACGATATATCCAGTAAAATAGTTAGCTAATAGCTATGTTGAAGAAACCTAAGTACACTGTTTTCACAGAATAAACTGTGCACCCTAGGGTAAATAAATTCATTCAAAGTGTCAAGGTAAGGGGTTTGGAGGGGAAAAAATGCTTTCAATCTATAGAAAAGAAATGGAACTGGAGCTGTGTCTCAAAATCTTGACCTAAGACACTCAATGGGGCAAATCTATTCATTTGATATCTCTAGATTGTCCTTAAAAAGATATTAGATTCAAATTAGAGTTATAGCTATGGTTCTATTGCAACCCTGATGCCTATATTTCTGTCCTAAAAATTTTTGTGGTTGGAGTAAGTAGCCAGTATATACGTGTTTCTGACAACTGTGGAAAATCCCATTCCTACATTTTCTTGGTACAAACTACGATATTATTCCCTTAGCACTTAAAGAAGGATCTTGATTCTGATTTTCTTCTTTCTCCACAGACAGAATTAAGTAGTTAAAACATAAACACACACACACAAAGTGGTAAATAACTGTTTTTATTGTTTGCCAACCTAGAAAAGCATATTAGCTCCCATTGTTAAGACTCCTAAATTCATATCCATGAGCATGTTAGTCTTTAACTAAAACTACAATTACAAAGAGAGGCATTATAATTCAGTCTCTTCGTTCACTCCAAAAACATTACCATCAAAGTAAAGGTTCTGACATTTGCAAAGGTAAATACAAGACTGCTTTTTGAGAGGTTTTCCCATCTTCAGCCTCTTGCATATTTCATCTCCCAAGTTCCTCAGACCCCCTTCTTTCCCCTGCAATTGGCAATTGGCGCTCTTCAGCTGGTATCCTTTTCCCAAACCAGCACTTAGTACATTGCAGCCACTGTCAGAAAAGCAGCCTGTCAAAGACTAAATCAGAAAGGATGGACCCTGCTGTTCCCTTCACATCAGAGAGAGAATCCCCTGGGGTGACTTTAAGACACAGTGTTCACCTGTCATTTCTAGCTCATTGGCAGAATGCACTTGGGGTGCTTTTCACATTGTCAGGTAGTCACATTTCTTTCCTTGTGCCTTTTATTGATGAAAAAAGAAATACCCCACACAGAAGGCCAAATCAGGACTCTTTCTGAAAAGAAAATTCGGTGAGGTACAGGTAGTAAATGAATAATCTGCTTGCACTGTACTGCTTTCAAGCAGGCTTAAACCAAAGTGTTTTTATAAGACCAAACTGGAATTACTGTATTGGAGACTCAAAATCTCTTTTTAGGCTGGGTGGTCAAAAGAGTTGTGAGTTGAGCTGGCTTAAGGGTCCCCAAATACAAATTAAGCGTTTTCAGTACCTCCTTCTACCTCCATCACTACCTCTTAGGTTCTCTGGCTTATTATCATCCAGGGAACCTCAGATCTGAGACTGATTACTAGGCACAGGGTTTGAGGAGTGTACATCTTAGTCTGAGAGGGAAGATTTAAATTATTTTCCAGAAGTGCACTCAAATCTGCCTAGTGCAAGTGAACATAATTCTTTAAGCTCATGATTGCCTAAACTGCTAAGTGCCCACTCTAGCCCTCAGAGTTCCTTCCAAATGAGCTAAGTGCTTTCTGCATGCAAATTTCATGATTGGGGATAGGCATTTAATGGAACAATTCTGTAGCTCTATGGTACATAAAAACACTGGAGGAGAGGGGACTACCTTTGATAACTGGAACTGTTGAAAGGTCCCCAAACTCTTTAGTAGGAAAAAGGTTTGATAGGGAATACCTCCAAAATGCTAAGAGAAATAGACCTACTAGCAGTCACCTGCCTGATGCACCAAATATTCCCTCTCTGCTTCAAAGCTCCCCTGCCAGGCCAGGCCCTGCTTAGATCCTCAGAAGTTATTCAGCTTATAAATGAAAGTTTGTACCCTTTGACTTATGCCTCCTCATTTCCTTGACCCTCCAGCCCCTGGCAACTATCTTATCATTCTGTGTTTCTGTGAGTTTTGCTTTTTTCCCCCATCTCTTTTTGGAGATTGCACATATAAGTGATATCATATAATATTTGTCTTTCCCTCAATTTAAGCCACCTAATTAGTCCTACGCATTTTGAGCCCTCCTATTCCATCCACTCTGTGTGCCACTGCAAGATAAACCTTTATAAACTACGACTTTTCGTGAAGATGCTCTCATACTTCATGCTTTCATGAAGATTCTCTCATATTGTATCTAGGCCCTGCTTCTTTAATTTTCTTTCATTTATTCATTTAAGAAATATTTATTGAGTGCCTGCTATGTGCTAGGCACTAAGTCTGTGGTCATAGAAGTTAACATTTTAGGGAGAGGAGACATAATAAACAGACAAATCAGGGAGAAACAAAAAACATAACAAAAGAACAGGGTGATCAGCAGATGCTATTTCAGATAGAGGGGCCAAAGAAGGACTCTCAAATACAGGGACGCTTGAAGCAATACTAAATGAAGTGAAGGTGTAAGCCATGCTAATAAGAGAAGAGCATTCTAGGCAAAGGATTGAGAATTATAAAAGCCCCAGTTGCAGAGGATGCCTGGTGAGTTCTAGAGACATTCAAGAGGCCATTGTGGCGAAAATAGAGTGAGTGCTAGGCAGAGTAGTAGGGAGTAATTTTAGAGGAGGCTATTATCATTATCCTATCCATCCTTGCAGTCAATACTAAGGCCTTTCTGTTTTACTGTGTACAAATGGAAAATTATTGTAAGCTCTGAATTCATGAGGTTTCATTTCCACTCTTATCTCATTATTGGCCCTTTGGTTTTTATCACCCATGCATCATTACTCAATCTTCTTTTCATCCAATCATAAAGTATATTGACTATCAACCTCATGTTGATACTGATCTGGGTGCTGGGCATACAAAGGTGAAGGCCTTAAACAAACAAATAGAATATGTAATGTAAATGTTACCATAGAAGCATGTATGGAAAACTCTGGAAGCACTCAGAAGTCTCAATCCAACCTGTAGGGCAAGAGACTTGGGATGGGAGGAGGTCAGAGAAGTCTTTGCAAGGGAGACTGAGCAATACTATTCTTTTAGCAGGCATTTCCATGCTGTTTTTCACCTTGGAAATCTTCCCCCCCCACCCTTCTTGTCTGTTTATTTGAATCCTGCCCACACCTCAATACCCTACTTGGATGTCATGCAGCTTCTTCTGAATTATCCAATCTTACTGATTGTACTTTAAATTCCTATTCCAGTATCTGGCAGGTCCCTGTTCCTCAGCACTTTTGCCCTGGATTTACTGAGGAGTGACTGACAAATAAAACTGTATGTATATAAAGTATACACCATGAAATGATGACCACATTCAAGTTAATTAATACATCCGTCAGCTTTCATAGTGATTTTTCTCTCTCTTTTTTTATTGTGAGAACACTTATGATCTACTCTCAGCAAACATCAGGTATATAATACCATATCATTATTAGCTATAGTCACCATACTGTACATTAGATACTCAAACTTATTCATCTTATAACTTAAAGTTTGTACCTTTTGACTTATATCTTCCCATTTCTCTGATCCCTAGCCCCTGACAATCATCCTTCTACTCTCTGTTTCTATGAGATTGGCATTCCTCTGTCTCTCTGTCTCTGTCTCTGTCTCTCTCTTTTTAAAAGATTCCACATATTAAGTGATACCATATAATATTTGTGTTTCTTTATCTGGCTTATTTCACTTAACGTAACGACCTTCAAGTTCATCTATGTTGTTGCAAATGGCAGGATTTTCTTCTTTTAATGACTGAATAATATTCCATGTTTGTATATACACATTTTCTTTATCCATTCATCCATTGGTAAACACTTAGGTTGTTTCCATATCTTGGCTATTGTGAATAATGCTGCAATAAATATGGGAGTGCAGGTATCTCTTCAAGACACTCAATTTCATTTTTTTTTCAGTTAGATACCTAGAAGTGGGATTGCTGGATCGTATGATAACTCCATTTTTAACTTTTTGAACAATCTCCATAGTATTTTTCATAATGGCTGTACCTATTTACATTCCCATCAACAGTGTACAGAGTTCCCTTTTTAAATCTCTTTTCTTTTTGATAATAGCCATCCTAACAAATGTGAAGTACTATTTCATTGTGGTTTTGATTTGCATTTCCCTGCTGGTTAGAGAGATGTCGAGCACATTTCCATGTACATATTGGCCATTTGTATGTCATCTTTGGAAAAATGTCTGTTTGGGTCCTTTGCCCATTTTTGATGAGATTATTTTATTTTTAATCATATAAACTCTGTTTTTTGCTATTGAGTTCCTTCTATAGTTTAGATATTAACATCTTGTCAGATATATGGTTTGCAAACATTTTCTCCTTTTCCATAGGTTGCTTTTCATATTCTTGATTGTTTCCTTTGCTGTACAAAAGCTTTTTAGTTTGATATGATTTCACATGTTTATTTTTGTTTGTATTATCTGTGTTTTTGGTGTGATATCCAAAAAATCATTACCAAGACCAATGTCAAGGGGTTTTTTCTTTGTTTTCTTCTAGGAGTTTTACTAGAAGAGTTTTATTTGTTTCAGGTCTCAAATTTAAGATTTTAATCCTTTTGAATTAAGTTTTTGAGAGGTATAAAATAAGGGTCCAGTTTCATTCTTTAGCATATGGATATCAGGTTTTCTCAGTATCACTTATTGAAGAGACTCTTCTTTCCATACTTATGTTCTTGACACTCTTGTCAAAAGTTAGATGCCCATGTATGCACAGGTTTATATCTGGGCTCTCTATTCTGTTCCATTGATCTATGGGCCTGCTTTTATGCCACTACCACATTGTTTTAATTGTTATAGCTTTGTAATATCACTGAAATCAGGAGGTATGATGCTTAAAGCTTTGTTTTCATTGCTTTGTTATATAAGGTTTGCTTTCCTGACAGATTATAAATATCCTGAACGCTGACAAGATCACAGTTTAGACTATTTCCTCATATCCCTCAAATTATCCAACCTAATGCTTATGTAGAACTAGAAAAAGGGAGCTTCGGCTATATAAATAGTAGTGGCCTAAAAGAAACAGGCAGGCCCAGGATGAGGATCTTTTGTTTCCATCTTAGAGGGCAGAGGAAGTATATGCAGTAAAAGGAAAAGTGAATCATCTACTAAGAAACATTTACTCATTCACTCATTCACCAATGACCTAATGAGCATGTGTAAGGAGCCAGAGTCTCGTCTCCCAATACCACACACACACACACACACACACACACACACACACTTGATGATTTTGTTCCTGCAGCAGTAAAAATATCTGGCATTTGAAGGTATTTATAAGCTACTTTTCCTTTGCTCTATTTTACATGGATTCTCAGGAATAAAACTAGCGATTGCAACAGAAATGCAGTTGCAGAGTTTGCTATAAATGAGGCAGAAAGTTCTTTGCTCCAAGCAGTTGCTGACAGAGGGAGTAAGCCGCTTAGTAACTTTACCAATGGCACTGTGCAATATCATCCAGAGTGTGATGCAGAAGCAGGGGAAGTGGTTAAAGGCAGAGTCATGAAGAGCTAGATGTTTTAAGAGGTGGGTTTAGAGCAGGCTGGGATGGGCACCAGGACCACACATTCTTTTATCACCCTGATGTCAGAGCTTCTCCAGCTCCCTCACATGGAGGATGCATGGTTAACATAACCACATTGTGTATAATCTGAAATTTATGGCAAATATTTACATCTAAATTTCCTGTTAGTAAAGTGTACGTAGGTCATTTCGTGACGAGGGCTTAATTTTCCATGTGGCCTTTAGCTGGTCTTCTAAATTTCCAAATTGAAAAGAAACATATATCGCTAAGATAGAACACCCGCTTTGGGTGGACACCAACCACTCTTGGTGACTGCTTTGATGCCCTGATTGCTACAAGGTACAAAGGACTTAAAAAGTTAGAGCAGGGATCTGTTTTGACCTGCTATGTAATCATCCCTTCTCACATGCTATGAATACCCAATAAAAATTGGTTGATTAGAATATCAGGTCTGTTGCTTGATTGAATCAACAAGTTATTGAACTGAAATTTCAATTATGTACCCCAGGTAAACATAGCTCCAGGTAAGACTCTGAAATTCCTACATTGGAGCAGGGAACACCCTTGAAGCTAAGTCTCCAGCAAGCTTAATATTTTCTGCTATTTACCCTGGAGTTCAGTCAAATACATCCACTGTCCCTGTGCAGAAGGCATTGTGATCACCAATGTGATTAATATGCTCCTTTTGCTGTGGCGAAAAAGCTGCCTAAAGCAGTTTTCAATGAACTCTGTAAATGTCTTTTTTTTATGCCCTCCATTGAGCATATGCCTACGAAGTTTAAGTAAACAATGGGTATTTGAAGGTATACATTATATGGGCAAATACATTCCTCCCACTTTTGAACTAGTCTCCCTGTGACGAGGCAAAATTGCAATCCTGCCTGACTGTTCATTGCCAGTATCTTTGAGTTCATGACTCCTTTACACAAACAATGATTAGGTGACATGTTACTTCACTTTACCACCTAAACAATGATGGCAAAGCATGCAGAGGACTTAGGGGATTTTTGCTAGACACACACACAAACTGTTCTCTGCCATCGATTGTGAGTAAAAAGACAGAGCATGCCTCATAATTTGCTGTCCATGTACATCCCCAGGAGACAGATGCAGTTTCTCAAAGTGGCCACACAGTGCTCTAGTTTATGAATGGCTGGCCCTTTCCAAACCGGGGAAGTAGGTGTGGGATATTTTATATGGGGCTCTCTTTTGGTTTAATCTGTCAAAAGAGAAAAAAGAAAAAAAAATGTTAACCTGTAGCAAATCATCCTTGGAAATCAATGCTTGGATGAGCCCTTCGGAAGTGTGAAACAAGATAAGAAGCATTGCGATCCACTCTACAGATTTTAAGATAAACTGCTAGAGTTTGTTGCGCTACAAAGACATTTTACCAGAGTAACAAAGTCCAGGCACAGCACACATGAAAAGGCAGATATTGTTCTGACCTTTTGAAAGTCCTTTGGGGACTCCAATATAGACTTCTTTTCTATTTTGTAAGCTCACAATCCTAAACCAGCTTCATGTGGGGTTTAAAAAAGAAATGCCAATTTCACTTATTTTTTTTGTGTGTCCATTGATTTGTTGCTTAAATTTAATTTTTTTCTCATAGAAATACTGAGGATGGCATCATTTTATAGTAAAAGAAGCCGTTTATTCAAATCTTGTTCCCAGAATCTCACACACTGTGTATGTGTCTGTACATATGTACACGTATATGCATATATGTAGGTTTACATACACATTACCAAGTATGCATTCTTTACGTATAAAGATTCACAGCTACTTACAATTTCCTCATGACCTGGCTCTTTGTGAAAAAAAAAAAAAAATCACAAACAGGGCAAATGACGGTGCCTCATTTTTACCTGTGATGAGACTAATGTATTTATGCTGTAATGTAGCCACTTTTATTTTTTAAAACAAAATAAACTAAAATGAATGATCTTGTTCTCTGATCAAGAATATTGGCTGCATAAACCAAAAATATAGAAAGATACAGAAGAAAATACAGATGCAATATTCTCAAAATATAAAAAGTGACAAGTTACTTAAATAATTGTCTCATATATTCAAAGGATGCGGGAACCGTGTTTGTTTTGTTTACAGAATACTGAATCATATACTTTTAACATGTTAAAAAAATGGATTGATTCCGTGCCACCAAGTGCCTGATCCATTTTAGTAGATTCTCCTTCTGCAAAATGGCCCCTTGGTGACTCTGAGGATGAAAGCTAATAGAGAGTTGAGAGGTTGAAAATTTACCATATGTTAGAACATGTGTACAGCGGAGGTTGCCTTGGATAGAATGTTGTCAACATGGTGATTCTTCAGTCTGTGTCATTTCATCCACACCTAAAGCCCTCAGCAATGTTTTTTGTCCTTTGTTTTCTTCTTATGAGAGAAGCCATTCAAGTGCAGATGTTTGCTAAAACACAATGCATCATACCAAGATTCAAATAATTCACCACTATTAAAGTTTGGTGCATTTTAATGATTCTCTAATACCATTTGCCATACTTTTAATTTTTATTTTTAGCAAAGTAGTATATATGCATGATTTACAAAATAAGACTGCAAAACCGCAGTCGCCTTACCTATTCACCCTTGATTCTTGTTTTCTAAAGGCAACCACTTTCAGCAATTGCTCCTGAAATCTACCTCTATATTTCTAGTAGTATCCTTACAGATTTAATTGTTTTTTCTCCTTTAGATATTATTTTTCAACTTCCTACTGCAGGGAAATAAGTATTTCAGTGTCCTTATATATCCACCCCACGACACACCTATATCTTTTCACTACCACTTTTTCTACGCTACCTTTTCATTACAAAATATGCCACAATTTTAAACAATATCCACAGTTAGTAACTTTCTTGTTTAACATTTGATTTTCTCTAGCATTAATAATTGTGCTGGGTTTTATTTTGTTTTTTTTTTTTTAAATATCTAGCAGTAATACATCCAAGAGTGTGAAACATCATTCAAAAATGTAATACAAGGATAGAGAATTTTTTTTTTTTCTGTAAAAGACCAGACAGTAAACAGCTTAGGCTTCGTGGGCTCTATGGTCTGTGTTGCAGCTGCTCTGCTCAGACTGTAGCAATATAAATAAGTGAGGGTGAGTATGGGAAAGGAAACTTTATTTATAAAAGCAAGCATGGGGCAGGATTTCCCCCAGCTATAGTTTGCTAACCCTGCTCTTCTGGGGGATCCATGAGTTCCTTTAGTTTTCTCAAAGATATTCCTCCTAGATGTTTTCATCTTCTTGCTTCAACCTGGACTTGCTTCTTTCTCCACCTGCTGCATAGCCATCATCCTGACATTTCCCCATTCTTCTATCCTAAGTTGAACTCTTCTTTTCCTGGATCCCATGTCATTCTTGCTTTACATCGTCCTTTCAATAGCTTGCCTAGAAAGAGGGCAGGAAAGTAAATTTTCTGGTTGCATCATTTTCTCAAATGCCTTTATTCTATTCACACACATCTTTGATATCTTTACTGGGTTTAGAATTCTGTATTAGTAATAATTTTCCTCTCAGAATGTCTAACCATATCATTTTCTTGAAGTTTCTAATTATCATTGAGAAATATGACTTTATTCTGATTCCTGGTCTTTTCTTTTTTTTAAAGATTTTATTTTTTTATTCATGAGAGACACACACAGAGGCAGAGACACAGGCAGAGGGAGAAGCAGGCTCCATGTAGGGAGCCTGACGTGGGACTAGATCCTGGGTCTCCAGGATCAGGCCCTGGGCTGAAGGTGGCGCTAAACCACTAAGTCACCCGGGCTGCCCTCCTGGTCTTTTCTATATGACTTATTTTATTCCTGCTGGCAATTTTTTTAGGACTATTCTCTTTTTTCATATTTAGAAATTCTATACTAACACATTTTGTTGTTTTCATCAATGTATTAGAGAATCAATGGATCCTTTCAATATGGAAATGTATATTTATCATTTGTGGGAATATATTTGGAATATTTTTGGTTAATTATCTCTAAAATGATTTTCCTTTCTGAAATTCCTTCCAGTCAAGACCTCCATAATTCATCTTATCTTTCCCCTTCCTCTTTCCCAGCTGAGAATTGCTTCTAATTTTTCTTTATTTCAATACTCGTTTATAAATGCCAACTGGTCACTGTGAAAAAAAATATGAAGCATGAAGTTATATAATAAAATTGGTCATAACAAAGCAAACAAACCAAGCCAAACATTTCCAAGCATGTTTCTCTAGAATAGATATAGAGATTTTGCTTCTCCTTTTACCTACCACCTGGCACAATGCCTGGCACATAGTGAATGTTCAGTGTGTGTCTTGGTTCTATTTTGAAGATAGTTATACAACTTTATTTTTCAACCAGTACTTAAGTTACAGCAGATGATGAAGTAATAGATGAAGAACATATAAAGAATCACAATTAGAGAGTGTAAATGTTCTTTGATGGCAAAGGATCTGGGACCGTACAGAGCCAATTTGCTCAAAGCAGGCAATAACACCATATGGGTCTGAACTGATGTATGCTTCCTAGATCCTTCCTAGGACCTTCCTCCAGAGTAGTGTAGCTTTGGACAACACCTACTGTGCAAAGAAGGATTCCAACAAAGAGCACCCCTGATGTTTAAGGCTGAGATATCATATTAGACATGTGTTAATTAAATTATTTTTTTCTTTGCTTTGTATTTCTTCTTAATTCCTTTGTTTTATTTATTTATTTATTGTGGTCTCTTCCATATCAGATACTTTCCTTAAGTGTTTGATGCTCCTTAGCTATTGTTCATATTTATGAATGATACGCTAGGTAGCTGGTTAGAATGAGGCAGACATTAGTTTGATACTTCTTTTATACAATTCATTTACCAGCTGTGCAAGCCTCAACAAAAATGTAAACTTTGGTGAGCTATACTTTTCTCATCTATAGACTGGAGATACCGAATCTTCTTACATAGCAGTTTGCAATATTTAATGAAATCACATGTGCTAAATGCCTATCAAAACCCAGACTCTTAAAATTTGTAGACTTTTGAAAATTAGCAATCCCTTCTCTGATAATTTGCATCCAAAAGGGTGGTTATATCATTAATTATCTGGCAGATATTAGATCTTAGATCTGACTTAAGAATCAGACAAACTGGAAGATGCTTTCCAAGCAACTTTCTTATTTTATTTATTTATAAGTTAAAAAATATTTGTTGAATACCATCTCCACCTTTTACTAGCTGAGTGAGCTGAGGTCAATTACTAGATGTACCTCATTATCTCTTAGTTTACTCATCTATAAAATCAAAATAAGAATATCTACATATCAAGGTGGTTGTGAAATGGAACAAGACACAAACCTCACAGCAGATTATCACTGAGAAATATGTTAAATGATTAGTTTAAGAAATGAGTTAGTAAGCGGTCACATAGTATGTTTTTTTTTTAAGCTTAGTTTTCTTGGAGTGTGAACTAGAATAATATTAAAATATCTATAAATACACCTCCCTCTAAATGTGCTTGTGTTGAAAATAAATTACGGAATTTATTCAACATATTTGCCTAACATTATGTAGCTACTAAACCTAGAGCTCTGTGGGCCCTTCAAATTTACATCTTCTATGATTATGGGAAATATACATTTATCAATCCTTAGATCATACCAACTGAGGTAAGAAGCTATAGGAAAGGCATTTGTGAAAATAGTATGTCAAGGAAGAGGAGTCTCAGTAGCTTACATTCTGCTTATGAAAGCTGACTTATTTAGCAAGAGTATTTCCCACCTTCACCTTTTTCCTTATGATGTGATTTATCATTAAAAAAAAACTGACTCCTGAGGTCTCTGACCTATTTTAAGACTGTCTTATCTTAAGAGGCATTTCTTTAGTGACTCTAAGAATAAAGCTGAGAGATGGGCATTGAAGTTGTGCCATATGGTGCAACATATGTACAGTTGATATACATGCCTTGAATGGATAACAACATAAAGACACACTTTATATACAGTGTATCATCACACATAAACCTTTCAAAAGAAGTCCAGAATATGTGTGTGCATGCATATAATTATAGGAATACATATGCATAAATGTGCATATATATGCATATGTACATTCTCAGATATGTAAGAGTACAACTAAGAATTTTTTTCATGTGAGAGTTTAAAATATTGGGAGATGCCTGCCTTGGCCATTCTACCAGGTTAATTTTGAACTCATTAATTTATTTACCTAAAAAATACTGACTGAATATTTATTATGTGCCAATATTGAACATACCATTGAATGGCATCACAGGCACTGCAAAGAAGATGATGTTTTGTAACAAAGAGAATGTGTCACCTTCTGCAGAAGATCTTTAGGAAGAAATGGCAGGCTGAATAACATTTTCTACGTTCTCAGTAAAAGTGTTTCTTATCAAATGTTAGTCCCATGGTTAAAGATTGTTAACCAGGAAAAATGTATTTATTTTGTCTACAATTTTTAATGTAAATGTAAAAGGATGAAAAAACTACTAATTTAGTTATGACTTTAAGCCATGACTTTCCAACTACTCTCCAATACAAGGGTGCTCAATTAAACTTTAAAGAATTAAACAGTTACACACATACACATACACACCACATTAACTAAGAGATGATAAAATTGAAGAGGGAACACTGTCTTAGAACTGAAAGTCTCTGTGGAGTGTCCTCAACACCTTCAGAACCCACGTGGTCCATCTTGTAGATAACAAGACACTGTGCCCAACCATCGAGCTCTGATTTCCTTCCTATTTCTTTTCTTTTGGTCTTTTCCTTGTTTGTTGACTATTTTCTTTTACTTAATATTCATTTCCTGTGAAGTAAAGAAAAAATCTCCATATAAAGGCAGTCTATGATACAACCAATAAATACATGAAATCTTGGAGAATGGTGGCAGATGAAGATGTCAATATGAAGGCACAAATGCAGAGTTTGAAAAAGTACCAGCTAATCCAAAAACTCTGAGAAGTCCACATGCCACCCTCATTGTTATATCTGCTGAAAGTATTTCCACCCATTCACAGGTCATTGCGATGAGTTACCTATAAAACTCTCAAATGTGGATCTAGTAGTTTCCTTTGGTGAGATGTGTTCTTCCTCTTAAACATACGAAAACATGTGGATGTGTGATAGAATAGCAAATGAGAAAATATTTTTCTTAAGAAATAAAAATAGCTAGAAAGACAAATGCAGCATATGTCACATATTTCAAATAAATAATTTTAACATAGCAACATATTTTAACACAGCAATATTTCTACACCAAAGAAAAACTTTGAAGTCCATTAGGTATTCAAAAAGTGAAGTCAAGTCCAATTACTTTTTGAGTGATTTTAAGTGCTGTCTTTGCCTCTTATTGACCACAACAAGATATTTGTGATTAATTTGTTATTCCTTCTTAATCATCATGCAAACACTGCAGTGGTTGCTTTGTTTCTCTCAGTATTTATGTAGAGTAGGTACTCAACACATTCATTTAATCAGTCTTCTCCCATCATTAGGTCATACGAGTGGAGTCTCAAGTCTCTCCAACAACTCCTGATCTTCATTTCTCCAGTTAGAGTTGTCATTGCCAAGAGTTATACTTGAGGCCATAGACACAACACTAAAGATCACTTCCAGGTGGTTCCTCTAGTGTAAGAACAGAGTAGAACTTCTATGCAGCCCAAATTATCTGCCAAAATGTCTTCCAAATTACTGAATCTGGTGGCTTTAACTTTTGGGAGCATCAGTGTTAGTCAAAGGTAGCTATGTGGTTAAGATTTTCCTCAAGCTGCATTTGACATATCTCCAGGCTAGACAACAAGACTTAACAATATCAGCAGTGGCAGAAAAATAGCTACATTTATGTAGCAAAATTTTGTGCTTGGCAATGGTTTCTGTAGACAAGATCTGATTTTATTTTCATGGTGGCCTGTGAGGGAGATACATTATTATTTTATTAATGTAGAAATACCCCAGAGAACCAAAGAAGCTTGTGCAAACCATTCAACTAGTAAATAGAAAAATTGGGATTTGAACCCAGATTTATATGATTCCAATTCTATGTTGTAAAACAAAAGGGTGTATTGCCTTTTCCTGCCAGACAGTTCTTGTTAACTATTTCATTTCTGTGAAGATCTGAAACACTCCCCCCAAACTCCCCCCAAAAAGTTTAAAGTTTTGAATTCTTTTTTTATTCTTTCATTCTTCCTCATCAGAGGCAAGTTATTGCCAAATTTTTGCTGATTCTACCTTTAAATACTTGGTTCAGCTATCTCCCCTTTTCTATTTTTACTGCCACTATCTTGTTGAGTTCATTCTTCCTCTCAGCTGGACGCTTTCAATAGTGCATTTAAAAAATTATTTAAATTCAATTTGCTAAAATATAGTATAACATCCAGTGCTCAATAATGCACTAACCCTTGCTTTCCCTTTCAGCAATCAACTTCTCTTTTATTCCATTTCAGAGTTCCTCAACCTCAGTGCCACTAACATATGGGGCCAGATAATTCTTTGTTGGAGAAGGCGTTGTAGGACTTTTCGCAGCATCCTAGATTCTATCTCCTAGATTCTTCTCCTTTTTCACATGTGGTTGTGACAACCAAAAGTGTATCCAGACCTTGAACAATGACCCTGGAGGACAAAATCACCTCCAGTTGAGAACCATCATACACCTTAATCACTTAGTAGTTAAGCTTCCATGTCTTGGTAGTGTTACTCCCTGCTTAGCATGTTTCAACACAAATGTTCCCAACTGATCTTGACTACCTCGTTTCTCCTCTTTGCATCCTCTGCTCCTGCAAATGTATCCCAATTGTTGTAAGATAAATATATCCTGTCTTTATGTTTTTGCCTACCTGGTGCCTACATGTTCCACCTGGATGTATATTCTTATCAGTTTTTCCTCCTGAAATTCCATCCATCCCCTAAGGTCTATCTCAAAAAGTGTCTCCCCTAGAACTTCTGTGATACTCCAGCCAGAAGTGATGGCTCACTTTTCTATACTGTCCCTATTAAGATTTTTTTCTCTTATGGTACTGAACTGATAGAAATCTTCTTTGAATTATAACCACCTATATCCATCGTCCCTAACATACTGCTAGCTCCTCAGGAATAGTTTATAATTCTAACAGTGCCTGGTACCTATTAAGAGTACAATAAATATTTGTGATTGAGTGCTACTTAAAAACAAAAACAAAAACAAAAACCCTCCGAAAGGCTACACTGAAAACATATATTTAATGTCCAAAACTTTCTTTAGTCTATCGACTTACTGGAGTTCTTAGACTCCAAGTAAACTGGGACATGTGCCCCCAAGTTTGCCCCCACACCAAGCTATCTAAGAAACTGGAACACTCATCATGTCAGGGCTGAAGGTTGCAGAGTGATGGAGTTGTGCTGGGAGTGTTAGCAGGTTGGGTGGCAGTCATAAGCAAGGGGGTTCTAGGGCTCTACCTATGATGTGAGGAGGTGAGGCATGGCCTTTTTTTGTGGAGGCTGGTTGTTGATCAAGAAATTCCTTCTGTACAGGCCCTGCTGTGTTTCACCAAGCCAAGGGGTGGACTGATGGAAATTTCTCTGGCATAACATGAGTATCAACTGCTAAGGTCTCATAAAAATCCACCCCAAAATGATGGAATACATGAGCAGTCATTCCTTACATCTTTCAGACCTATGGTGTAAATACTGTGAACGGAGTGGGTAGGGAAGAGGGGCTTTAAAAATGTCTTAAGATCCTAAACACTTGGGCAGGTTCTACTTTAAGGATTGTTATATATAGCCAGCACACAGGTATATGCTACAAATTAGATGAATTAACGTGAAAATGACAACTGGTAAACATGTGAAACCAGTGCCCTTTCAGAGTTTAAATAGAAAAGTGACATTTCACAATGTGCTGCACAAGTCCGCCAGATTGGCTGCAAACCAACCCAAAACACATCCAATACTTCATCCCAGAAGGTCTTCATGAGTGGTAACACACATTTCATACACGTCCCATCAGATGTCTACCCTGAATGTGATGTTGGCACAACATGCCCTGTGCCAGCCTGCCAGGGAACTGCAGGGTTTTGTGGTCTCCAGGCTCTTCTCAGGACTGCCGATTCCAGTTGTCCCAATCACCTTTCACATTAATTATGGATTTTAGTTGATATAAGATTGAAATCTGCCTCATTGCTGGCAAGGTAGAAGGAAAATCTAATTCAGGATTCTTGCATTTTAGATTGTATTTTGGATGAATGTAATGCACACCAATAATTGCAGAATATTGTTTCTCTGAGCCAAGCTTGCAAGAAGAGACTTGCTTATCTTCATTCTTGTCATACACTTTTCCTCCCTTGGCCCCCCTTCTTTTCCACCCACCACGTTCATTTGTGACAGTTGCATTTCCTTTAAAGCACATTTTTTTATCCATATTGTATGTTACTCGAGCTCTTTTATTTGGGATTTTTCACACATCCTTCACATCTTCTTTGCAGCTCCAGTCAATAAGCGCTAAGACCTAAATACGTCTTTGCACTTCATGGCTATTCCCTTATCACATGCATTTTCTGTTGCCTCAAGGAAGACCTGTACAATTTTTGTTATTGGAATCTGAATTTTTTCCCTCCCAAGCAGATGGAGGATGTGTAAATGTGTTTAAAGACTCAGAATAGCATTAAATCTGTTTTTTCCCTCTTCCTACAAAGCCCTGGGAGTCAGAGTATTTCTCAGGCACTCATTAAAAACAAGAGGGGAGAAAAAACAGCAACAATTCTACAACCCAGGGAAAACTGCAAGAGCATGTTACCAAGCCTCTCCTACACATGGACTTTTTTTTTCTGACTAAGGAAGCAACTCCCCATCTTTGGCAAGACAGTATGATTCCCAAGTCATCCATGGATGGAATTACATTATTCCATTATATATTGATTAAAAGATGTAGAGTTTTTATATTGCTATTTGTCAGGGCCCCTTGCTGGGGGATGTATGGGAAATAATGCTGCACAGGGAGCCATGACTTACCCACCTGCTCCACTGACAGTCCTCTGTATAGATTGACTTGGTACATATTAAAATGCATTTCACAACAAATAAAACCATGTTGGGTGGTTAGGTTTTTACAACAAACCATGAAGGCTCAATGAGCCCTTAATAAGATACTCCTCCACTTTTATTTTATACTTCTAGTCCACCAAGCCACTCTTTGGTCATCTGATATACCTGCATACATATAATTCAGAGATAGCTCTTGCTATTCTATACTTTGAAGGCTACAGTCATCCTATTCTCATTGAAGTAGACATCTTTCCTTTCCTTCTTCATGTAAGTAACTCTTAGACATCATTTGTGATTAAGCTTATGCATTGTCTCTTATAGAAAGCTTTCTCTGATTCCTTCCTCACCCACTCACCATCCAGCTGAGTTACATGCGGTTCTCTGGTTCATCATGACCGTGGCAGACATGGTGCCATGCTGTTAGATTAAGATGTTATTAGATTAAGATGTTATTAGTAGCCTTCTCTTTCATTGACTAAAGTTCTTGATTATCATTGTGCCCAAGAAGTAGTAGTTGCTCAATATATTTTCATAAATGGCAACCTAATTGGCAGTCACACAAGTCCTGTCTCCAGGAGTCCTCCTCCAGTACGTTGTCTTCCTTACTTCCTGCCAAACACAGGGAGGTTCTCTTAGAGCTTCAAATTCACTTCTGGAAGACTCTGAGCCTTTATCAGCAAATAAATCTTTAAACTGTCTATGTTTGAAGAAATCCAGTGCCATGAGAGGGAGGGAGAGGGGATTATATGGGAAATCTAGAAGCAGCAGAAGTCCATGCTTGGCAGGAACAGTGGTGATCTTAGATATCTTAAAGTGAACACAGGGTCTCTGCAGAGATAATATAAGGGACACCAACTATCATATACACGTTAATGCCTATAGGTAAGTCAGCTTCTGCGGCTGCACCATTCGATATGGAATGGCGAAAGTTCCATAGACTTTGCTTTAATCTAGGATGATTTACAACACTTACCAACAGATGAAATAAAGATTTCCCATGTGCTAGCAACTCTATGAACCATTCCCTCATAGAGCAATCTCTTCCTCCTCAGACATTTCATAGCTCTTAGTGGTCTTAGTGTCAGTTTATAAATGTTTCTTCCATGTTCCCATGGCACTTTAGCTGCCACTCTTTTGTAGTATCTAACTGCCACTCCCTTACGGCACTCAAAGAGCACAGCATCTTGACATTGGACAGAATCTTTGAACACATCTGGTTTATCCTTCTTATTATACACCTAAGGAAACTGACATCCAAAAAGTAACATGCCTTGCTCAAGTGGTCACAATTAATTAGAAGAAGAGCAGGGATGACAGTCTATATAACCTAATTTCAAGTTTACTATTCTTGCTGTTACATTAACAATCTCTGTCTTGTCACACTTCAAAAATTCTGTCTTGTCATATTTATGTTGAAATATGCCCTATCTTCTTCTTGAAGGCCAGATATCTGTCTGATTTGCCTTGTATGAGTTCAAGTCCAGACAGGAAAGATAGAACATTAAAATTGGTCATTTATATTGAATTTTAGGGACTATTTGCAAAGCCATGGGCAGGGTTTACATTTTCCTTAACAGAAGATAGTGTAGTACTCTAGGACCAGCCACTGTAGGGAACCATTACTACCCTGAAGGGGCAGGGTATGGAGCATTTTCTAGAACATAAAGACGATAGCTCTGTGAGTAAAGCAGCCTATCTAAGATGACCCAGCAAGAAGGGAACCAGGAGAATACCTACCGAACCTTCATTCTTTTCCCACCCTTGATCTCATGCCGGCATCTCTTATTGGCTCAATCTAACAAGAAGCCAGAAGGCAAGAGATCCTGGATGGATATACTCTATGTGCCTTCAGAGGAAGCTGAAAAGAGTGAATAGTGAATCTGGAGGAAAAAAAAATGGGAGGTAAGAGAAAGAAATGCCTGCCTTGTGCAGAGTAGAAGCTCGGAAAGTATTTTAAAATTAAGCAATGTACTTAGTGACACAAAGATTCATATCATTATTTTATATTTTAGGTGTGATGTCTTCACTTTGTCACTTAATTATAAGTCTACTGAGGGTTTCTCACACTGCACGGAGCAACTCTGTGCCTAGCATCAGCATTAAATAAGTATGTGGGGAAAGAAAGATTAACTAGCCTAGATAAACAAAAAGTGAAATCATTTTTTTTTTTCTGGGCAGTAATGAGACAAGCTCTTTAGAAACATGCATGAAAGTCAGACCTAGTCAGTGGAAAAGATTTAACATTCCAGAAACTATCAAAGATAAGACTCTCCTGTTACTTACCAGTCTTCATGGATTTTCCTGCAAGTCATTTCCTCCAACTGTGGTTTCTGTGTTCTCTTCATTTACATTAGAAGTTTGAGGAACAGGAGAGACATAAAGCTACACACTCTTTACAACATTTACTGTCTGATTAAACTGAAACTCTCTTAAATCGCAACACTGTTTACTGTACAACAAGTTCTATTGTTATTCAATTCCCCCAGGTACTAAATTCAACTAAGACATTTAATATGGCTACTGGATGTACATGCACTGGAGTTATTGCTTGGGTAACAGATTCTTTAGAAACTCCATATCTATAGCAAATACTGAAAAAGATATAAAACCTGATAAAAATTGGGGAACTGTTAGAGACATGTTATTTTTCCTCTAGAAGAGTAAATATGTAAAGAGACCAGCTTCATCCTTTAAAGGGTTTTTAAATTTTTATACAATATTGTCCATTCAATTCTACTACTTCTCTTCCCATTAAGCATACTGCCAAAAGTTGTCCACCAGGAAAGATGACCCAGGCAATTCATGACCACAACATTTTCTAGCAGCTAGAGACAGACAGAGGAGTCAAGCTCAAGGCTCAGCTGTGTGACAGTTCACATGGGATGCAAAGGTCTCTCTTTTGAGTTCATAGCATCTTTCCTTATTAGCCAGCTAGAAAAAAAGAGAGAACATTTCAGAGGGTAAAAGGCAAAAGAAGGTGTAGTCATCTCCTGGGTGATTATTAGAGGTAAAAGTGAGGGACTTTGTATGCACATCTCCTTAGGAGACTTCTAGAGCCCTCAGATGGAGGCCTAAGACCTAAGACCTTCTATCCTGCTCCCTTGTCCTGCTCTGACTGAAATCAACAGGATTCATTCAAGCCCTCTGAGGATAGAATCCAACTCTATGTTCTAAGAATCAGGAAACCTACACAGGGCAGAATTTTCTTTTTCTACTTTTAGGGGTATTTCCTCCCCACCAATTGTGTATGCATTTCCTTACCTTTTTCTCTCCTCCTTGTGGATATCTGCTCTCAGGAAGGCTAGACACAAATGAATGAGCAAGATGTATTATATGTGACTACCTAGGGCAAGAAAATGACCAATGTCCATATGAGACAGGCAAGAGGCTCTCTATTCAATGTAAGGAAAGGTTTTTGAGAACAGAGTGGGTAGACTCAGCTTTGTATCTTTTGTTCATTGCCTGGTGCTGGGCTGTTTCTGTCAGAATCTTCCAGGAAAACAGAAATCACTGTAGGTATTCTGAGCAGCAAGGAATTTAATACAGGGCATTAGAAGCTTGTCCAACCATTAGGATGGCTATGAGTTAAGATCAGGGAGATCTCTGCTGCCTTTGAAGAAGTCTAGAAGTACCAGAAATGTAGGCGAGCTGCCACCAAAAATCTCAGTTGCTTGTGGCACAAAAGCAGATGGCCATCAGGAGAATGTTGGTGAAACCCAATGGCCCTGTGCCACCCACCAGAGCCTACTTTCCATTGCTACTCATATGGAGTGATGTTTTCTCTTTCTTTCTTGCCTTCCAAGTCTCACAGAGATGCTTCTCAGTAGGATAATTTCAACTGAATAAGGCGACTGGGTTTGTTACTGAGAAATAAGAGATAATATCTGTCAACAGGCAGAGTAGAGAGAGACTCAAAACATATTTGCTAAATTAATGAATGAATAATTGAATGGAAGAATGGAGGGAGGGATATTTTCTCAAAGAACAGGCCGCTATTGTACAGAGATTGAGTCCAGAGTCAGGCAAAGAATAGGAGTCTGGAAAGGCCCTTTTGTTCTCTCTGATCTGTGGGTCTCATGCTTGAATTGATTACACTTTACCAGGCCAGAGCTCTCTTTTCCTTAGTTCAGGGAACTGAATTTCTAATTTTAGAATTTTAGACATTTTCTAATAGGCCGTGAAAAGTTTGAGAAGGCAATATGGAGTCCTTCCAAAATCCCTAAACTTTCCATGATGCTTATCACCTAATTCCACCTACCAATGAAGAATGCTCATGTAACAAAGCAAGACACAACTGTGTGTGGACACACACACACACACACACACACACACACACAGATTCACATACTCTTCTCCACTTATACTGTGTTCAGAGATTAGCCCTAATTTAGAAAGCTTTATGAGAAATGGTCATCTCACATTAGACACAATTTTACCTTTGTTACACGTAATTATCCATCATGGTTAATAAACGTCTATGGATATGTAGTAATGGGAAGAATAGGTCCTCAGGGCTAGACACATGGATTTCAAATACCAATTATTACAAAGGTTTCCTGAGTGACAATATATGTCTTTCCACCTCTTAGACTCTCAGTTTTCTTAATTTGAAAATTGAGGGGTTTGAAATGTATAATCTCTGAAGCTGCTCCAAGGTTTCAAGAGCTATGTTATTATAATTTAATTATCATCCGTGTGGAAAATGTGACTATTAGCCATTACTAACGCCATGACCTTACTTGAATGCCATTTGCATGACCTCCTAATTCTTTCTTGACCACTCATTCTACCATGTTGGGATTTGTGATGGGATTATAACCTAAGGTTGCTAAAGCTGTTTCAGTTCCTACACAATGTTCTCAGCCTATAAAGCATCCTTAAGAGAAAAGAATGTATTGCTTTGTCACTAAAGAAACCTTATTGGAAGACCACAAATTTCTATCTTCACTCATCTCATCACTGGGCCTGAGGCGACATTAGGTAATACTAGAATAGTATTAAAATGATATTTGGCCAGAGATCAATAGTATAAATATACTGCCTTGGCTCAGGGCTTTGTCCTGTCAACAAGTACCCTAAGGGAAATATATATACAAAGAAAGCTAAAGCAAAGTAACAATTCATTATTTGGAATTTTGATCCCAAACACCATTAAGTTCCACCATGTGGAAGCCTCCTTTTACTTAAGGCTTCTTGTAATTATATAGGCCCAACTACTCTTGAAGCAAAGCACTGCTAGAGAATTGCTACATCTATTTCACTCCTAATGCATAAATCCTACTCTCACATATTACCACTATGTTAAAAGGCTAATCCAAAATTCAACTGCCAGAGCCTTAGACACTAGAACTAGAGGGAGCAAAGACAGGAGGAGATAGTTTGCTCCCAATGCCTGGGGTTAACCCTAGACTATAACAGGGAAACAGTCTAATGTTGGGATTCACAAGAGAGGAGGAGGAAGAAGAGCAGGAGATGGCTGAGACTGTTTCCCCTTGACCTCTGGGAAAGAAGGGAGAGACATCTTGCCCAAATGTGTTTAATCTCTAATCGTTTTGAATTCCAACCATAGAAAACTGTGGCTCAAGCCTGGCCACATATTTTGCAGGGCCCAGTACCAAAGGAAAATATAGGGTCCCCCAGCCAGAGGTAGGAAAGGCAATATCTACTTCCCACAGGCCCACTGCCCTACTCCATGACACACAAGCAACCCCCAAGGGCCTGCGGTCTCCAAATGGGACATGACAGTTACAAATCCCTAGGTGGAGAGCACTAGGGAGAGGGGAGGCTGGGCAGGGCCCTGGGAGTCTGAGGGCAGCGAACAGGTAGCAGGTAACCCCCCTCCCCCAGCCCCAGGGGGGCACAAGAAAGCTTGATACACTGTGTTTTTGCCAAGGCTCCAAACCCTGAGCTCATGTTCCACTGTCCCTTTAGACTTCACTTACACAACATAAATTCAAAGATAAAATTATTAAGAATTTCAGGACAGTGATAGCAGAGCATTAAACCCCAAGTGCAGGGCCCTTATGGGCAAGGGGCGCTGTGTGCCTACAATGATTACCTGCCCATGAAGCTAGCCTTGCCGCAGCCCATCAAACTTCCCCAACTAGGTTAATGCTCCTTCCCTCCCAAGAGCGGTAATGTCTGGCTGGGCAGGGAGGAATGGATGGCTGTGGAAAGCAAAATGCTCTCTGTAGGCCACAAATGGGACAGGCTGGAGAGCTCAGAACAGGCTAGTTCCACCAGCCAGCACCCTTACCTGCTTCTCCCATCATAAGGCTCTGGGCAACTAATGACTTCCTGCAATCTCCACCTTGGTTCTAGTTGGCAAGCCCCATCTAACCAGGGGGAGGTTCTGCAGTGCCAAAAAGGATCATGGACTTCAGAACCAGGGAGATGTGGATTCAGATTTGACTCTGGTTCAACCAGGTATAGACTATTTGACCTCTTTGAGACTTAGCTTCCTTGAATGTTGAATGCAGATACTAATACCTCCCTTAGAGCTTATGTAATAAAGAGCCTGGAGTCTAGTAGTACCGTATCTGTTTTGGGTGGTAGCAACCTCCATCAGCAGGGATTTTGCATAAGGGCTTTCAGCATCATTTCCCACAGCTGATGCCTCCTCTCAAGAACCTAATCCTATCCCAAAATGGCTCTCCAGGGCTTTTAGCAGCTACATCATCAGCCAGACCCAGCCGTGCCCAGCACCTCTCTTGCCTGGGACTTCTGGAGTGCACTGGTGCCTTCTGCTTCCCTGAAGAGCTCTAGACAGATGGAAAACTCGGGGGGGGGGGGGGAAGGGTTGTTGTTGTTTTTTGTGTTTATTTTTTTTTAATATCATCCCTCTGTTCTTACTGAGTTCTGGAAAAGTAGTGACAAGGTGGTATCACCCTTCAAGAAACTGTTGAGAAGGTCTCAGAGTAGCATTAAGAAAGGAAGAAGTGTCTGTCTCATGATGGTGCCACACATCTGTCTCTGTAGTCTCACTGGGCTGGGTTTTGAGTCTCCTGACTCCTGAGTCTCATAGCTGAGATGTTTCCAATCTCTATCAGGTTCTTCTCCTAGAGGATGGATGCCAGTTGTGCTCTTCTGACAGTGTCTGAACTCTGTGTTTTAGGGGATTAGGGATTGGCAAAAGTCCCAAATCCCTCTTTGCATAAGCTCCAAAGAACTCAGGAATGCCTATGCAGATAGGACTTGCAGAACAATCTCTGTATTCTGTTCTTTCCCAAAATAGCTTTGCAAACTCAGCTTTAATAGTGCTCTTGGACTATATTCCGTGTGCCTATATACATATTTTTTCTCTGCTTATGTCACCCTCACAGCTAAATTTCAAACCCCTGAGGACTATTCTGGTAGTCAGCCTTGAACGGACGCCCTTGCCTTGGTAGGAGCTCAGTGAGTGCTTGCTGATCTAGTTTATACAGGTCAAAGCTCTGAAGTGCTCCTAATCTGAGAGATAGGTTGTCATTTCACTGTCACATTCTTTTGTTTTGAAGAGGATCTGCCATTGTGGATTCACTCTTCGGCATTTGGACCAGGGCCTTTTATACCAGAGCATAGATTAATGTGCGTAGAAATCATCTGGGGATCCTGTTAAAAGTTAGATTCTGACTCAGTAGTTCTAGGGTGGGGCCTGGGACTGCCTTTTTAATAAGCTTCCTGGGTGATACCTATGCTGTTAGTCTGAGGACCATGAGGATTTTGATAAAGCTCATTCGACAGAAGGGAAAATAGAAACAGTAAGAGGAATGGAGCAAAAAGGGGAGGCCTCACTTGTAACTCAGGCTCCCATCGTGCTCGCTGAGCTTCAGGGTCCTCTAGATGGGGTTTCTGGCCCCTTTCTCTCCTCACTTCTCAACTCAGGCTCTAACTATTTTCTTTGGCTCTCCAGACCCGATTTGGAGACTCAAGGCCAAAAGTCGACATTTTCATGACAGTCCCGCTGGAGCCCCACCAGAGTTCAGAGTAAGGTTAAATTTGCTCTGGCTGGGTTGCTGACAATCACTTTTGGGTGCCCAAACCCCCAGACTTGAAGATGGAAATATAATATCTCCCAAGGAAGCACTTTTCTTGAGTCCATGAATAAGACAGCGTGTATTTTGTTGGGTCTAATTTCAACTCTACTCTCTCCATGAGGCATGCCTGCAAGGCAACAGTGCTCGTGGCTGAGTGATACCAGAAATGTAGCAGGAGTTAGAAAAAAGTTGGAACCTGTGTTAAAGTAGAGAGCTATTCATAGCAGCATAAATGGCTACACTGAGCCTGTGCTTCTTTTGCTATTATCTAGGATTTTTAAATTATGACATTATTTGTTTAAGAAACATAGTCAAGAGTCTCTCTCTCTCTCTCTCTCTCTCTTTCTCTCTCAATTCCTTTAGCACTTAAAGGAAACTTAAAAATAAAATACAACTATTTACAAAGTTATCATTGGCGTGGAAAGATTGGAAAGGGATGCATCTGCCTGGTTTTAAAATTTCATCCTAATGTTCACTGCAGAGAAACAATATAAATAGTATTAACACAGGTGATGTTACCTAACAAGGCCATGGGATTGAAGATATTTCCCTAGGATTGTTTTAATAAAAGTCTGCCACATTATTATTTTAGTTGCTGGAGGAAATTTTCTCCCCCATGAGGAGCAATAATTATTGGCCCTGTACATTTAATAGAATCTGTAGAGATTTTGCTTCCAGGAAGCCCCAGGGAAGAGCACCTTTTAAAAAGTGGGTGCACTAAAAGAAGTGCAGCTGAAGCAGTTTGCAAAGATGCAATAATTCAATACTAAATTTAAAAAAGTTATTCTGAATATTCCATGTATGTAAACTGAGATGTGAGAAATGTTAATACTTAATTATTCTACCTTTGAATTTACAGTCTAATCCCAATCCATAATATAGTCCAAACAGAATAAGGAGGATATAGCAATGGGATAGTGGGAAGTTCAATTTATTCACTAATATTTAAAAATGTATTTTCTCTCTCCTTACCACGCATAAAATGTAATGTCTGATTTTTATATTCCCAAACACTTAAAAGTTTTCTCTTTCTCACTCCTCTTAATTCACATACCAGCTGAATTTTACCAATATAACCACAGGAAAGAGCTTCCGTTTCTGCATGGAAAAAATCTTTAAAACAAATAAATAAAGGGAGGACATACATTTTCACAGCACCATAACAGGTGCTTGGGGGTTCATACATCTTGCCTAATTCAGACCCTCTGTTTGAGTGGTGGTCTTTTTTCAGCAATAATTTCTAATCAATGTACAGTTTACTGGAACAGAAAAAAATTTACATTGACTGGACAACCACAAAAAGAATTATATGGTGTTTTGCTACCTGTGAGTAAATAAATATGCTTTTGGCATTCCTGGATATCTGATCCATTAAGTGAACCAAAACAACCATTCGTCCTGCTTTTTTTATGGTTTAAATAAATTCTAGAAACCTATAACAGCACTCAAGGGTGAGTACTTCTGTGGTTTAAGCTGCAGGAAATATTACTGTGTAGCATAAAGTATAGCAAATGAGATGTCAGGAGATGGGAGTCCCCCCCCATCTACCACTTACAAGTGGTGTGACCCTAAGCAAGTCACTTTGCCTTTCTTAATTGCAGTTTTCTTATCTGCAAAGAAAGAAATTTCATTCATTTATTCATCAAATATGTACAGTTAATCTTTTAAACAAACTGGTTTGAAATGTGCAGGTCCACTTTTATGTATATATATAATATATATATATTATATATATAAATATAATATTATATATTAAAATTTATATATATATATATAAATATAATATATATAATATTTTTTCTGTAAAATATATATATATAGGGCAGCCCAGGTGGCTCAGTGGTTTAATGCTGCCTTCAGCCCAGGGCCTGATCCTGGAGACCCGGGATCGAGTCCCGTGTCGGGCTCCTTGAATGGAGCCTGCTTCTCTCTATGCCTGTGTCTCTGCCTCTCTCTCTCTCTCTCTCTCTCTCTGTGTGTGTCTCTCATGAATAAATTTAAAAAATTTAAATAAAATATACATATATTTTACAGAAAAAAGTACTGTAGAGTACTGTAAATGTATTTTCCTTGTGATTGTCCTAATTACATTTTCTTTTCTCTAGCTTACTATATCGTATGAGTACAGAATATAATACATATAGAACATACAAAATATGTGTTAATCAACTGTCTATGTATTTGGTAAGACTTCTGGTCAATAGTAGGTTATTAGTAATTAAGTTTAGGAGGAGTCCAAAGTTTGTGTGGGTTGGGGCCCCTGACCCTCACAATGTTCAAGGGTCAACTATATGGAGCTCCTATTGTACCAAGTAAATTTATGCTATAGGAACACTTTAGTGAACAGAAAAACATGGAGTTTGAACCATCTTGGTATAAATATTAGACTTTAGAACCTACAGTCTAGATAATCCATAATTTTTTTCCCAGAACTGAGACTCAGTACTTTATTTATTCCCAGAGCTTACTAGAAGGTGAGCACATGAAGTGGCAACAATTAAGGTAGAGAGAGTTTGGGGGGGGTGGTTAGTTGTTTTATGTTTTTGCAGCTTTACTCTTGCTTTCGCAATTGACAGTATGGGAATATCTGTGCACACATATGGAAAACCAAAAAGCAGTGGAAATTTTTTCTTTTTTTGTACCTCTGATGACTCATTTCCATCCCTTTCTTTTCTACATCCTGACCCTTCACCGTAAGTCTCATAAGACCCTTGAGACCTTGCTATTCTTAAGCCTCACCTCTTCTAAACAGGACAGCAAATAAAGATTGTTATTTTGCACTTGTAAACAAGGAGATACCTATTTCAAAATGAGGCAAAGAAGAGACTTAGAAAAAGTTTCCAATATCAGGAGAAGTCTTCTTTCATTAAGACCATCTTATTTCTCTGCTACACCACTCAGCATGAGAAAATAAACTGGGTTTTGTATTCTTAAAAAATTAAATAGCAAATGGAAATAATCTGGCACCTCAACCTGGTACCAACAAACGTTGGGAAGTAAGAGATCCTATCCGGTTCATGCCAGGTACCTATGCTCTGATGCAAAAAAAGAAATTGACTGAAGTCCTTCCTCTTATAAATATTCTGACTGGTGGTGGAAAGATGTGGAGGAAGTCAGAATATAATCTGACATTTGAAAGTCCGACGGGCACTGAGGTGGACACTTGACGGGATGAGCACTGGGTGTTTTTCTGTATGTTGGTAAATTGAACACCAATAAAAATTAATTTAAAAAAAAAAGAAAGTAGACAAATGTGAAGGGTGCCACGGTAAAGGGAAAATCAAAGCAATTCATCCTGAGAGAGTCAGAGAATGTATGACAGTTAAATTTATTTTTGAACTGGATGCCTGTGTCATGTCCCCAGTGTCTAATGGGGTAAGTTACACTTCCTAGAACATCAGTCCAGGCCCTGGACTCGACTGGCCACCCTAAGACAGAATCCCAATGAGAACCAGAGGTCAGTGTGAGTCCAAAGCTCCTTTGCCCATTTCCATCAGCTCACAAAAAAATCCCTTTGAACACTAGACCCAGACACCATCTCAGGATGTTCGGGAAAGGGAGTAGAAATCTGAAAGGCCAAATTTATCCCCAAAGAGACTGAGGAAAATAAAAGATACCATTTATACCAGGCAAGAACTGAAAGATATTATCAAGTTAAAGTACTCCAGCATCTCTGCTGCCAGGTGAGGGGAGTTTATGATGAAGAAAGAATCAATTATAAAAAAATAAAGGAGCCAAATGTTCTCTATATATCTGAATTGCGTTTGTTACATTTTAAAACCTGTTATGTCTCCTGCCACATTTTAAAAGCACCTAAAATTGCACATGCCCAAAACAGAAGTCATGAAGATTTCTCATCCACAAACTGGGGCCTTGTACATTATTTTCTCTAGCAGTGGCACCCCCACCCATCCAGATCTAAAATCCTAAAACCTATGAGTCACTTTTCCTTTTATGAGAAACCCACCCCATAATGATACTGAGTTTATTTACTAACTACATCTTGAATTTTTCCATTTTATCTCTCTTTAGAATCACTATATTCTCTCTGGCATTTATTTCTCTTTTTTTCCATATTCCAGCCTGAGATAACACTAAAAATGAAAATTCGATCTGATCACCGACCACAACCGTGTATCCCCTTCCCATCTCCCTTAGAATAAACATGAAATCTGTAAAGCCTCCCTTCCCACTACTACTTCCTACTAGTCTCCTCTGCTCTGTGCACTCACGCTTCCTTGTCTGTCCTCTGGTGTCTGCAACCTCACACTACACTGTGTATCTCACTGTGGAACACCTTCCCACACTATCCCTGGTCCCCTAATTGTTATCCTTCCCTGAGATCCCAGCTTCCTCAGAGAAGCCTCTGGATCTCCAGCCCAGGTGAAATATTCTGCTACGTGCACTCATACTGTGAATACTTGAACCCTCCTTTCACACCATCTCTCATGGAATAGGATGAAGCCACATCTAACTTCACATCCCACACCCAAGGCTGGCACTCAACGAATAGAGAATTAATGAAAGGATTTACTCTCTTCCTAGTGGATGGACTTCTCCTGAGGTTGTCTCTTACATTTTATAGTACAAAATTGATTTTGGAAAATCCTAGCTAATTTCTCCCCTCCCCCACCACCCTCTCTCCAAACTACAGATTTAGGTAAATAGGGATCCCAGTGGGAAACAGGAAAATAATGAATACATTATTGTCTATTTCCATAAATTCTAGAGGATAGCTCTTAAAAATATGTTTTTCCCCTCTGTTAATAACTAGACGATAAAAGATACAAGTCTGAAAGGAATTTATGTCTGTCTACAAAATTGTCAAGGAGGCTGATTGAGGCTGAAATTATAGCACAAGAATTTCAAATCTAACTCCCCCACACTGAGGCAACTTTCCCTCCTCCTTGCAACCCTATTTTAATTGCTTCCTTCTAAAGTTTCAGTCATTTTCTCCGGCATTACCCAGCTCTTATACTAAATGCTGAAATGAGTATAATACTTCGTTTAACCTTGGTTAGTAATGTTCAGGCAATCATTTCCAGTTCTAAACATTAAGTGTTAGTTTGGTACAGAACTGCATGGTTGGGTAATTCCAGTACCGCCAGTGATGAGGGCTAGCTGAGAACTTGCATTCATGCTTTGACCAGACTCTGATTTATATTTGTATAAGTGAGTCATATCTCCAATTTTTTATTTTAAGCTGCTATAGTCTTGCAGGCACACTGAAAGCTTGGGTCCAGTCTCACCCACAAAGGACCTGATTTCAAGCGAGGAGAAGCAATAACTGCACCATTCCAACCACACACACCTCATTTACTTTATTTCTATATGAAAATGTGTTCCACGCTCTAGCAATAGATGGATATCAAGACGGAGGAGTCTTGCATTTCTCATTGAGGTTAGCTCTTTGGGCCATAAGGATGACAGGAGATAAGCAAAGAAACCATTCCTGGGTTTAGTCTTTGCAACTACTTTAAAGTTTTGAAACTCTCCACTTCCAATGAACTGTCACCACTACAGAGTAAAATTCTGAGTGCTCTGGATGAAGATCATGCAGAGGCAGAAATCCCAGGGCAAATTTGCCCCAAAACTTTTCCAAGGTTCCTGATTGAATGTTTATGTGTAGAAATGTCATGGCCTGAATTCAGAGACAGGTAAGCCCACGCACTAGCCACAGGTTTCCCTCAATCGGTGGACTTTCTTAAAATTAATCCCATTGCTCCCAATGCCAAAGTGATGTGTGGGGTATTCAGAGGACGTTCATGGTAACAGCTCATAATGGCCATTGACATTCATTCCTTCATAATGAGCTCATCTGCCCTCAGTTGCTTCAGATGGTAAAGCAGAAATATCAAAGTCTCTTGCTATACCCACCAAAAGTTTTGTAATTATGACTAAGCTTCAGTCAGCTTGCTTTATAATAAAGCCATGGCTGAAAAACGACATGCAAAGACTGAGAATCACTTACTTGGGCAGCTTCATAGAAGGAAGACTTCAAAGTTATGCTAATTAGAGGTATTATAGCCTCAAGATAAAAGCCTTCTAATGAGCTAATTTTATAGACATAGAACTCTTCAATGTTGAATCACTCTGCACTCAGGCTGCATACTTGGGGCTGTGTGTATTTGTTTCTACATCAGCACCTCTTTTACACCTCTTTTATACTAGAGAATTTTTCCTGACTACCAATCAAGATACTTTACCAGAAAAAAGTACATAATAAAAAAAATGCAAAAGAAAGGACTTATCAATCCTGACATGGTATTACCTTTCAGGAAACAGGAAAAGTCAGAGTCAGACAGCCCAGAGAAAGAAAATCATGAGTGGTAAAAGTCATTCATTCTTCCCTCATTCAAGGATTTGTTGATATTCAATTACGTAAAAGTTATCATAGTTAGCTGTGTGAGCACAAGCTCCCCAAGAAGCATGAAAGGTTCAACTTATCACAGTGAAAGTTGGTATACTGCCAGGACATCCTGCAAAAGAACCTGAGAAGAGGTGATTAGAAAGGAGAGAAATGTGGGAGGTGAGAAGTGGGAGCTGAAGAGGTCAGGGCAGAGGAGGGAGACCGCCAAAGAGGTGAAATCCATCCTCTCCTCCAACCTCACCTCAAGAACACGAGGAAGAGCTCACCACGGTGTGCAATGGAAAAAAGTCTCTGCAACCACAACCAAGAAATATCGGGAGACGAGAAGCAAGAACTAGAGAAATGTGGGGATAGACTGACACTGTTAAAGGAAACCTGTTTCCAGATGGTATCAAGAGAATTTTAAATATCATAAGAAAAAAAAAACCTGTTCTCCAATATGCATCTCAGACCACATGTTGAATAGGATGAAAATAGAAACTTATATCCTTTTAAACAGTGATTCTTTTAGCTTGATCCAGGCTCAGGCACAGAACTGGGTGTGGGAGAATCTAGGGACCCTAGAGTGGAATTTGGACAAGAAGTAATTCCTCTGCAAGGTAGTTATAAGATCATTCTGGGTTTAATTTTCTACTCTTTAACTTTTTGAGGAATTCTGATACTATAAATTTCTAAGGGTGGAAAAATAGCCCTGTTGAAATGGTAGCATATGGGGAAAGAATTTTGATTATGCTTTCTTCAAATATGAGAGTGCTTCTTCAGCTGCAACATTCTGGACTCTTGAAAATGTAGTTGATTCTTATAATGTCATGAGAAAGGAAACTGCAACAGATTGAAGCGAGACAAGTTTTAGCATTATTTGAGGACTTAACAGATCAAGTATTTTAAAAAGGAGTTTGGACCAATGCCAAAAATGCAAGAGAGAGGGAAACAAAGAGAAAAATTATTTTAAAGTGTATTTAGGATCCATGTCTCTATAAGCATGCTCTTACCTGTATTTTTTGGTTGTTTGGGGAGTTTATGAATCTTAGCTGGTCCTAATTGTTGATCTGAGGTTTTAAAAACACTTTCAACTGTCCCCACTCAAGGGAGGAGTTGGCATGAACAGGGAGGGATAGAGACTTAGGAGGATAATCAGAGGTGTAGGTAAAGTGCTTTGAGTTCAATATGCATCTCAAATTAATGCCCACCTCAAAGAGAAGAGATTTATTGAAGACACAAAACCTTTTACTGAAGGAAAAAATGCACATGAGATTCATTTACTACTTAAACTCTCCCACCTCTGAGTCTGTATATAGAGTAAAGCATTTTGGTAGCAAAATGCAATCATTTGCTCTCCCACATCATATTTGCTCTTCAGGGGGATTGCATTTTAGTATGCAGACAGCCAGGAAAGAGATAAACCCAATGCAGGATGATGATGATGATGGTGATAAGGGTAGAGTTGTGTACAAGGTACCTTGGAGCATAGAGCAGAAATCTACATGACTTGGAAAAGACAGGGAAACTAAACAAAGCAGGTGTCACTTGAGATGCATTTAGAAAGAAGAGTAAGTGTTTTCCAGTTGACCAAGAGGAAGAGAAGGTCATTCCAGGCGGCAAGCATAACACAAGACACAGAGAAGCCTATGTGGTTTAGGGTAGTCAGAGAATTAGAAATGGTTAGATACAGGAGGTTGAGGAAAGGCAATGACAAGAGATGCAGGTAAACAGATTGGTGGGTAGAGCCCAGATTATTAAAATGATGCTATGGATCCCTGGGTGGCGCAGCGGTTTGGCGCCTGCCTTTGGCCCAGGGCGCGATCCTGGAGACCCGGGATCGAATCCCACGTCGGGCTCCCGGTGCATGGAGCCTGCTTCTCTCTCTGCCTATGTCTCTGCCCCTCTCTCTCTCTCTGTGTGTGACTATCATAAATAAAAATTAAAAAAAAAAATAAAGACAGCTCTTCTTTAAAAAACAAAATAAAAAAAAAATAAAATGATGCTATGCAGGTTGTTTTACTCTGTAGATGATATTAAGATGTGGAAAGTTCTTAGAAAGAGAATAACATGCCCACATTTTCAGCTTTGGAACACACTTGAGCATGTGTCTGTCAGAGCCAATAGATTTCCCATTATATGGCTCAGTCAAAGTAAGATTTCTCAGTAGCCTTTGAGTTTACCTTCAATGTGTCAAATGTTCAAGCTTTTCTCAGAAGTTTATGAATCAATGTATATGACTTGCCTCTAGAAAATTCTTAGCCTTGATCTCTTTAGGTAAATAAATGTAAGCAGACACTGATCTCCAGAGGAACAAAAAATTAACTATTGGGAAAAACATATTTAATTTTATATTCTTACCTACTAGGAAAGAGGGACCATTTGCAAGATCATTCATTTTTCTGGCTCCACTATTAGGAGTACTCAGGGTGTCAATACATCGGTAATGGGCCTCATTTAATTTAGCCGACTGTAACAGTTATCAGGAACAACACGTCTTTATAAAAATCATCTTACTGGCAAGTCCCTAGAATTTGTTGTTGCCTCAGGTTGTCATAACTAAGCAAGAAGAAGGAGGTTAAATTAAGATGGTGAGCTATTCTTAAATGAGATTGTCAGGTCAATGACATCCCCAGAACCAAGGAAAGTGTTCATGAGACTGGGAAGTACCATATCGCTGCCCTGTGGCTCTCAACTGTAAGTTATGTCATGGGGGCCATAAATGCCCTGCTCATGACTTCTAAGAGTGGGAAGCAAAGTGATTTGAGGATTACCAAAGAAAGCCTCTCTACTTATGAGAGGAGGAAATCAAGTGTGACAGTTAGATATAAGTATTCTTAGAAACAGGCTCACATGATTTGTGTAGAAGTTATGAAGAGCTGTTAGTGAAGTCTAGTGTTTTTCAATCTCTCCGGGTGAAGTGTAAAAACTTCCTCACCTCGAGGATAAGTGGAAGTCTTCCTACATTATATCTGAGTTAATTTGGGAATTGCGTATCTTCTTGCGGAGAGGTACAAGATTGCCTTTGTCTTTACAGTTTCAATGGTTCTTGAGCTTTGGAGTTGGATCTGAAAGTGGAAAAGTGAAAAAATCATCAGTCTAGGGATCAGAAAACCAATTTCAGTCCTGGTTATGCTACCTACAAGTAGTCTTGTGGGGCCATTGTATCTCAATTGAACTTGGGGATTCTGATTTTTAAAACTGGGACATTACTCACCACTCTTGTTAGATTCCTTCTGCTAGATGATGCTATGTGGGTCTAGAGACAATGCACAAGTATCAACCTAATATTTTAATAGACCAATAAATATAAGCATCGGTACTAGTAATGGCCGAGGAGGCCTGTTAAGACAGTATCTGCTTAGAAGAGGATATGGGGTCATGGAGTTGATATTAATGATTTTTGATGACCTGGAAGAATGAGGAAATATTGGAAGGTTTGAATTTTTCTCTTAAGAACTGAGATCTTGGCAGGAGACAGTTTTCATGCCTTCTAATTTAATGAAACTACAACTTTGATGTGGTAATAGAAGCTAATTTTACAGATTGGCCTTGAATTTCCACTATTCACAAAAGAAGCTCTTAAAGATACTGTGGATAAGAAGCTACTGTCTGAAGTCAGGCATCAGACTGAACAATGATTATTTCTGGTAATCAGTTTTTGGTTGGCCCAGGTGACAGCAATCTTATTCCCTGATGTTTACAGTCAGAACATCAGCACGATGATATCAAACTGAATGGAAAAGTCCACATAGATAGGCTGGGGAGAAAAAACACACAATGTGAGACCCATTAAATTTACCATATACAAATCAAAACATGATATCTCCTTGTCAACATAAGCTCCCTCTCCTGAGTTTTCTTTTAAGCATATAAATGTGCAATTATTGCTGACCTTTTTATCTTCTTCCTTTGCTCCATTATCCAAATGGTTGTTGAAGATCTACATATTATTACTATAAGTCCTTTCCTTTTTGCCTCCTCCCCTCAAAAGAGGGAGGATCCAAAGGCCCCCAAGGACTCACAATACTGTCAACAGTGATCCAAACTTGAGCTCCAGACCCAGAGAGCATCTGAAACTATTTTCTGTTGCATTGTGAAGAATTCAATAGACCAATGAACTAAACTTGGACACTACTCCCAAACTTTGTTTCCACTGAGAAGCCCTCTTCTTGCCATCCTGGCAATCACTGCCTTGCAATGACCTCCTTCCTCTTCTACCCATCAAGAATATATTCTTCTGTTTGTGTCAACTCCCCAGCTGCCTCTTGGTTCAAAGTGCTCAGACTCTCTACCAACAGAATAAAACTTTCATTCTTGCCTGTTGAGATTCTCCCAAGAGCTGCAGCAGTTTTAACCACAGAAGTGGTTTTGTCCATAACTTCAGCTACTCACTCTTGCTTCAAGGGTCTGGGAAAAGGTCAACTAGATTGTTCTCTACTCTTACTTTATAGTGCTTAGTTGCAATCTGGTTTCCTGGCCACCTCCTTTTTTCCTTCCCTGGTCTCATTACCAAATACTGGGTCTGGTTTTCACTGCATAAGAATTTGGGGTGGGGTAAGGGTGGTAATATTACAAATGACCCAACAATGTTACTGTTAGAAGTATTTTCCCAGAATTTGAAAGGTTACAAATCAAGACATGTGGTTACTAATTGTAAAAACAACTAAAACCAGATCTAAATTGCTGGATCCAAATTCTATCATTGTAATCAGCATAATCTGGTCCTTCCTCAAGTTCCTTCTGTCCTCTGGAAGTACTTGGGAGATTCCATTATACTCCCCTGGACAGTTGTCCACATAGCAGTATGTTTCCAGGCCCTGTCTTGTGGCTTCCTAGGCCTGTGATACCATCTACAGTGTGCCCAGCAAGCTTCCACTCCAGTTTCTCCTTTCCTGTACTTACTGCTGCAATAGCTTCCCATATGTGGGACCACATTCCCCAAAGAAAGATTTGTGGACTAAGTCTTGTTGCCATTAAAGCCAACCTGTAGGTAGACTCCGGCCACAGTCCAAGAACTGGTTCTCCTACTCACTCACTGGAGTCCTCATACCTGGAAAATGAACAAAACCATACCCATCTTGATCTTGCAGTATTTTTATGAGGATCTAGTAAGTTAACACATGAAAAAGTTTTAACGCAGGGTGTGTCACATGGCAATGACTCAAGAAGGAATATGAGTTATTCACATAGTCATCAGGGGAAGCAATAGAGAACAGTGTTTATTAGCACAGACTCTGGAGCCAGATACTCTGGGCTTGAATCTTGGTACTATGGCCTATTAGCTCTGTGACCTTGGTTAAGTCGTTCAATCTTTCTGTGCCCCTTTCCTCATCTGAAAAATGGTGATAATGGTGATGATGCTGATGATTCAGATAGCAATGATGATACAACTCACCTCATGTCATGGGGATTAAGAGAACAAATATATGTACGGCACTTAAAAGAGTGCTTGGCATACACATCATCAATGGTGATATATGTGTTGGGTCTTATTGCTATTGCTGTTTTTCTTCACAGGTGGCAGAGGGCTTCAGCTACTGTTCTCACAAAGGATGTGAACACATGTCCTGCTCTGAATCAGGTTTTCTCCATTATGCATTGCTCCACCTTGGCCTCCTAACCATCTTTCACCATGTTACCACCACCACCAGAGAGTAGTTCAGGATGCATCAAACCACTCACATTTCTACTCCTAAGAAGTACAACATCCAAGGACTAGAATACACACTAAGTACATCTGTATGCACTACAAACCCAGAGGGCCCTCTCTGGATACTGAAGGAGAGAATTGAGCATTTCTTCCTCCAACAGGACTACCAATGCTCCAAGATGAGGGTCTCTTTCATCCCACAATTTGCTTCTATTTTCACCCTAGCCAGGTGCCTAAAGCTACATCCCCACTTCACCTTCTAATTAAGCTGTTTCTTTTATACCTAAAGATGCAAGTAAGGTAAGAAAAGTGACTCAAGCTCCTCATAAAAATACTAATGTTAAGCTTCATATATTTTCCCATTTTGACAAGTGGTATAATCATTTTAAAGAAATACTTTGGCAAGTCACTGAAATCTACAGTAGCCAAGAGCCCCAGAATAGATTGTGATCCCATTGCTAGCATTCTTTTCACCTAATTCCTGTTTAAAGCTCTGATATTGCACAGACTGAGCTTCTTTAACATGTAGTATAGATTAAAAGCAAAAAAAAAAATCAACAAAGCATTACACTTAAATATCTAAATGCTAAACAGCTGGAAATTCAACCTAATTAAAATGGCTGAATGCAGAGTCACAATTAAACAGTGAGAGAATTATGGAAAAGTAAATATTTACACACACATTGTACACTTATTAGGGTTTACAAAAATGCTTCTCATCTGCACAGCTTTCCTTGTAATGATATTGTTATGAGGCAATAAATGTGGTTATAGTTAATAACAGATGTTAAATGGCATAATTCATCCACAAACCTCACTAATTACTGCAGAAGTACAAGACAAATGTACAGCATCATATGGGAGGTATTTCTTATCTGTTAGTTTATAAACTGATAAAAGAAAGGTCACTTCTAGAAACGGAGATACTTAGAGTAGAGCCTTAGCTATTTTAATGAAAAATTTAAACACTGCAAAATTACAACAGGCTTCCCCTTCTACAGAGTTCATGCTTCATTCAGAGACAACAAATTGGCCTAAATGAGTTTGAGTTAACTTGGCCACTCTAGTGGTAATCATTTTCTAAATTAGTTTAGGGAAAATGTTCCATATTTTAAGCTCTATTATGTGCTGTCTTTAGAATGATGCTTACCATCAATTATTTCATTTCCCTTCAACCTAAACTTCTCTCTTTACAAGGGCATTGAAACAAGTAAAGGGGGGAAAAAGCAGAGTATAAGTCACCTAGAGTAATTTTATTTTACAGAGGTCATATAAAGAGCTGTGAACTACAATGCTTAAAATACTTTTTCAAAATAAATTTGGGAAGGCCAATGGAAAAAAAAATAAAATCCAGGCATCTTTAGTCTCCCTCACAAGAACTCAAAATTCAGATAATCATTGTGAAAGTCCAGGCCCTCTTACATAGTTGATTTTAATTTTAGTCTGGAATGTTATTCAGTTGTTTCCTCCACATCCATGCTGTCTTAATAGTGGAGCCCTTTGAAATGTTTGTGGTTGATTTGCACCATATTTTACAAAGCTTTACTTCTTGGATTTAATTTCTATTGTTCTTCAAAACCAAAGAGCTTGCTTTCCATCTTGATTCAAACAAAGCCAGGATGCTGAAGTTAAAACAGCACAAGTTTCCCAGACTTTTTGGTTATACAAACACACATCTGTGCACACATGGACACACAACACACAATGAGAGAGGGGACAGAGGAAGGGAGGGAGGGAGAAAGAGAAGACAGAGGCTAGGACAGAAACAAAGAGAGACAAAACAGTGCTTTTCATTTTCTATGAACTAGAAACCATTATACCAAACCTCAATTTTCTTCACAATGTTAAATTGTCCCTTTTTATTATGGTAAGTCTGATGGCCAAGCGATTTTTTTTCTTTAATGCCTTTGAGGAAGACAACTTTGAGTCTCCTGTTTTGATTCCCTGGAGAACAACTTCCCAAATACAATAGAAACTGGACAATAAAACTCAATGTATATCCATCACTCTCATCATTTGAGTCAAAAGAGAATGTTTTTATTTCTTCCATATTATCTTTTGAAACAGTTTGGAGAGAAAATTGCTTAGGAAAAGGCAAAGACAGTTTATGCTAGGGATAGACACAATGGCCTGGAACAGTGCTTCTCAGACCTCAATGTACTTATGCATCACCTGGGAATCTTCTAAAGGACAGATTCTGACCCAAGGGCTCACATACCTAAGAAGCTCCCAGGTGATGCTGGGGATGCTGCCCATGGACCGCACCACGAGCTGGAAAGGCCCAGAGCAGTGCTGGCAGTCTCATCTAAATCTGGTACCTTACACCCTACTGCTTGACTCAACAGTCACAGAATTCTGAAAAAGGAAGCAAAGCGAAAGTTCATATTGAGCCTTAAATTAGAAAGCTGGAAGGGTACTTAACGGGTACCCTGATTTATTTCCCATCACCTGGTATCCTATAGTATCACATAGAAACTATTCCAGATGGCTGGAAAAAGTATGTATGTAACAGTCTCCCTTGAAGACAGCCTGCAACATTGCTTGGTAAATTTATTCGGTTTTTAATAACCTCCATCACATTTAGCAAAAACTCCCTTTGCTATATCATCAGTGAATTCTTTATGTCCAGACGTCATGAAAGCAAAAAATCCTTCTAAATAATAACCTTGTATGAACCCCAAAACTATTCACTAATATATAATTTTATAGTTTCCACTTTTTACACTAAGCTATCTCAGATGGTTTAGCCCTTTCTCAATGGGGTATTTCTCAACTCTTTAATCATTTTGGGTAATCTTACCTAAGTGATGTCATTCCCCCTAGAGAGTAATTTATTTTAACCTCAGTTTAAAAACATCCATCCTCTTTTTTGTTTTCATTCTTTCAATCCCTAATGGACTGCTTCTTTTCAAGAACTTCTCTATCATCTTTATAAATCAATGCCATCTCCTTAATTCTTAAAATCTTTTAGTCATCTCCAAAATCTCAGTGTTTTTATTCACCTGCAAAGTAAGAGACCACAGTTAAGAGACAAAATTATCATCATGCTGCATCTTTGATATTTTTGGTTTATTGTTATCTCTGAAACAGTCTAATAGTTCCTAAATCAAAAGAGTTCCTAAAATATCCATATATAAGACATATGAACCAAGGTAAAATATAGGGACTTTTAAAAGACATTTTAACCTTTTTACATTTAGCTTTTTAAAAACAGCTTTATTAAGGTATAATTAGTATACAAAATACTGCACATATGTAAATATACAATTTGACACTTTAAACCATTTTAACCACTTTTAAACGTGTAGTTCAATAGTGCTAATTGTGTTTTTAGCTTTTTAATATAAAACTTAGCATTCAGTAGATATTCAATAAGTAAATGCATATTAGACACAGATACAAATTCCTCTTACTAGCTCTGTGACTTTAAACAAGTTAACAACTGGGATTAAAAGTTTTCTTATTTTTACTTATTTTTTAAAGACTTTATTTATTTTAGAGAGAGGTGAAGGTAGCATGAGCGTGGGTAAGGGCAGAGCGTGAGAGAAAGAATGTAAAGGGACTCCACGCTAAGCTCGGAGCCCTGGAGCCCTGGAGCTCTGGAGCCCTGGAGCTCTGCTGGAGCCTTACTCAGGGCTTGATCCCATGACCCTGAGATCATGACCTGAGCTGAAACCAAGAGTCTGATGCTTATCCAACTGAGCCACCCAGGCACCCATCAATTTTCTTATTTTTAAAACCGAGATATAATACCTGCATTATAGTTGTTCATACAAATTAAATCAGATTATATATATATATATGTGTGTGTGTGTGTTCCTTGCACACAGAGGGCATTCAATAAATAATTACTTTACTCTTCTCTAAGTAATGAAACTTATCAATTAGACTATCACTAGCATTTTTCACATTGCAAGCATTCAATAGATGAATCAAAATCTAGAAATAATCAAGTTGAGTGTTTGGACAAAGAAAAATCACTGGATCTGGTTAAGTCCCACTTTCATTATATTGATAAATTCCTATCAATTTCTCAGAGTTAGCTTTTAAAGGTTTCATTCCCAGGATTAAACACTGAAACAAAAACCAGATACCAGATTTAGAGGAGACTCTATCTAGGTCATGTGAATCATATTGGTATAAAAAGCCATATTAGAATATCTTAGGATTTTTTAGAGAAAAGATAATGTAAATGAATTGTATTACATAAGGATTATATTAATTTGGTGGAAGTCTTTAATTAGATAGGCGAGATTATGACCATTTTACCTAAAGGGGTTTTGTTCAAAATAATATTGTCACAGTTAACTGACAATTAAGGGGCAAGCCTCAAGAAGGTGGTAATGACCAAGCTCATACTTCTCAGTGCTCATATAGACTCCTAATCTCTGAAAGAACACTTGTATCTTAGCATAGCCACTGGTTAGTGGGGTAAATTTGGATGTTTTGGGCTACCTAAAGCTTTTAATTTCTAGCTACCTAAAATTTTCATTTGTAAGGTAAGAATGAAAATACAATGTTTTATTAGAGCCTTTATCAGTGTCCAATACATTTTTTCAGACTACTTGTTTCTTCAACATACATGTAGCCTCCTTTTATTAATGACTTTATTTATTTATTCATGAAAGACAGAGAGAGAGAGAAGCAGAGACACAGGCAGAGGGAGGTGCAGAGTCCATATAGGGAGCCTGATGTGGGACTCGATCCCGGGATTGGAATCATGCCCTCAGACAAAGGCAGATGCTCAACCACTGAGCCACCCCGGAGTCCCCATGTAGCCACCTTTGTAAAGAAGAAATTAGAACTCTTGAACTCTAAATCTGCAAGATATTATATATCCAACTATATTTCTATCTAAAATGTGAATGAATGGATTTGTATTTGTGGCTTCAGATTGAGTGATGGTTTATGACATTTATTTTCACATAATAATGCTATTATTTCTAGGGTTTAATAATAAGCCTAGATGATTACATGATTATCATGTTAGCAATTCTAGTTATAATTATATAAATAATATTTCCCTAAAATGAGCATAATTTTGTTAATAATCAAGTAGCATTAGTATTGATGATAAATGTATTATTAAAAGTACTGAATTCATAATTTCAGGAAATGCATGTAGATTTTAAAGTAAATTTGGAATGGTTTTGTCATGAATTTGGCATTAGCAAAATTGCTGGCAAGTTCTTTTAGTTAATATTTTAAGATTGTATAGACACATGGTTTAAAGGCAAGTAGCTAGTTCTATGCTAGGACAAACAATAAGTCTTCTAGACAAACACCCCTTCCCCAAATTCCAGCTCTCAGAACACTTTTAATCTTTCAGCTTGTTCTTTTGGTGTTTATCTTCATATCTTTAAATAACTGGTACAACACACTACTCCAGCTTTTTACATTTGTGGCTTGATTTATTGACATTACTTTTGAGGCAACTTTATTTCTCTCCATATCCTTTACACATATATACATTTCCTCAGCCCTCTCATGGCAATAGAGAAAAGTCATAATTTTGGCTAGATCAATACCCAGTGCTTACATTGTTATGACTAAATACTATGCACAGTTGAGTCATGTAGTTTAATATAATTACTTTTATATTTTTCTAATTTTGTTATTTTTGTTGTTGACATTTATATTTCCTAAGATATTAATGATTGTGTTTCATTGCTTAAGTTTCTAAACATTCATCACTAACATATCTAAACTATCCTGCAGTTGAAAAAATCTTAATATACTCAGATTCATTAGGTATTTGGTCAATGTTACTAATTAAATAAATCTCTCAGAGCCTTTTGACCAGCTCCCTTTTGCTGTGGTTGCTCTCCAGACCTGCTGTACAGCTCTCATCCTGGGAGTTTATTTCTTCCTTTTTAGGATTATGTTTGTCTATCTTTTATGTTAGATTGCTCGTCTTCTGGATTTAATGTGTTGTATTGCTTTTGATTTACTTGTTTACTTGTAGATCACATAATTCCATAACTTCAATAATTTTTGAAAGGTAAATTCTTGAGAAGTTATCTGTCACTAAATGAACTTATGCTATTTCTACATTTAATTGAAAGTTTGGTTGATATAGAACCATAAACCAGAAATCATTCTTCCTCAGATTTTGCAAGTATTGCTCTATTATCTTCTACTATCTGGTGTTGGGTGCAGAGGTCTGAATCCAGTCTGATTCTTGTTTCTTGTATGACATCATCATTGTTGTTGTTGTTACTCTCTGGAATTCATTTGACTCCTCTCTCTATCCATCATATTCTGAAACTTTACAGTGACATGCCTTGGTATGGTGCTATTATCTATTTTCAAGGCACTGTGCAAGCCCATTCTTTCTGGAAACTGATAACTTTCAGTTATAGGAAATGATCTTGAATCATTTATTTAATGATTTTTTATACATTTCATTGTCCCTATTCATTCTCTCTTTTGAAATTTTTGTTATAAACCCTCGTGTGTTTGCATCAAAAAAAAAAAAGAAATTTTTGTTATTCAGCTATTAGAACTTGTAGATTGGTCCTCTTTTTTGCTTTGTCCTTGTAGGTTCACAATTTTATTTTTTTATTTTTATTTTTTTTAAATTTTTATTTATTTATGATAGTCACACACAGAGAGAGAGAGAGGCAGAGATACAGGCAGAGGGAGAAGCAGGCTCCATGTACTGGGAGCCTGATGTGGGATTCGATCCCGGGTCTCCAGGATCGCGCCCTGGGCCAAAGGCAGGCGCCAAACTGCTGCGCCACCCAGGGATCCCTTTTTTTTTTTTTTTTTTTTGTTCACAATTTTAAAGATATATAGATATATATCTTTACTGTTGATTTAGTAGAGGGTTAGAAAGGAGTGAAAGTAAATGCATGTGTTCATTCTACCACTTTTAACTGGAAGTTTCTATAACTAGTTGGTAACTATGTATTGAAATGGGATATTTTAAAACCTCCTCTGTTAAAGTTTTATAGTCAAGAAGGATCTATCATCTTTTTTTTGTTTTTCTTATATTTTAATAAAATATCTTCTAGTGTCATTCTATGTGGAAAAAATTATCAGTGATAATGGCTGCCATACTATAAAGTACTGTATTTTCCAAGTCTATTGAATTGCTCCACAATAAATAGTTAACAAATATCTATTGAGATCTTTTAGCTTTTTTTAAACCTAGACTTTTTTTTTTTTTTAAACCTAGACTTTATATTATAAAACCAACCACAGGGAAACTCAATTGACCCTTCCAGGTCACAGTGATGAGACTTGGTTGTGTTTTGTTTTCTGTTTATCAACCAAGAAGGGTCCTGGTATGGAACATCCTTTACTTTATAAATAAAGTCAGAACTGCCCTAGAGAATCAGCAATATTCCAACTTCTTAAGAAGACTGTGAGACAGATCCTTATTTAAGAAGAAAAATACTTTGACAAGTGCTACAACTTTGCCTACTTGGTCTCCCTGGATGACCCCCTTGGGCCCCTACATTTCTGAGGGGTAAATATGAGGAGATCCTATTTTCTCTTGAAGTGTCACCGTTTATGACTTTCCAGTGGCATTAGGTCCTGTAATAACTTGTTGAAAGGTCCACAGGTAAACATAAAACAACACAAAACCAAAAAAAAACCCACCATCAATGGACTTTTTGCTGGATGGCAATTCATGAAGTAACTTGAGCCAGATGATTTTCAGGTTTGCACTGCAATTTTTTTTTTTAAGTTTTATTTAGTACTGCTTGTTTTCCTTTCAATCCATACTCTACATATCTATCTTGTTTACCAACATCTCAAGTGTGGTTTCACAGATCCGTCAAAATTTACAGTAAATTAGAAAGGTAATGTTTCCAAGAAGATTTAAAATTACTGGTAGTAAAATAGACCACAACCCAGATTGGACCCTCTGGAGAAGGCTGAGGTTTGCTTTTCCTGAAATGGTCAATTTTAGATTGCTATTGAGGCAGCTTCCTGAGTGATGAGTGAGTTAAGGAGAAGGACTTTAGCTAGACCATATGTTTCAAGTTCTGTAATTTCATCCTCCTGGTATAGATCCATCATGTTTTCTGAAAAGGTATTTTTATGTCCTTTTTCCCCAAGCAACATAAAATACAAAACAACACAAAACACCATAGTGGTGGTTTTGTTTTTGTTGTTGCTTACAATTAAACATTTGTTAAAATAAACCTGCAGTCTTCCGAAGGTAATTCGAGAAAATGTTTTACATGACAACTTCAGAGGTTTAATTATCTTACTGTTACAGATGTAAAGACCTCTTCCAAATCCTCTCAAGGAAAAAAAAAATCTAAATGATTCTTCCATTTTCAATATATAACCCAAATACAGTGACATACTGCTTTCAATTAAAAAGACAGCAAGCTGTAAGTGAATGTCAATTATTTGTTTATTTACAATGAGGCTGAGAGAAGAAAGAAAACAAGGTTGGGGTAAGGGCTATAGCCCAAATACACCAATTTCCCAGGTGAGTGCTCTATTTGAATTAAAATATTGGTTTTGCCAGCTCAAGTCAATAGAGACTCCTTTCCCCACAATTCCATACAGTATATAAAGAACAAACCTCAAAGCAATTCAGTGGGTACATATTTGGTAGTTGAAGCACTCTATCTTGCAAGGCACATTAAAAGAAAAATAAAATCCTCACTACATTCAGACACAGCTCCTTCCCAGCTGAATATAATATGACCACAACAAGGTGTATAGAAACTAGTTACAGGTGAACCTCAAATGGCTTGACTATTAGGTCAGCATGGACTTACTTACCTGCCTCCATGATTTGTAAAATTGAATTGACTTCTCAATAAACTACAAGGCCAAAGTACCAATTGAATGTGAAATGTCTCTTGAAATGTAGCTGTACTTCACCCACCTAATTTTGAAGTTAACTCAATAAAAGAGGTATCTAATCTTTAGTATTCTTTATAATCAAACTTACTTATGCAATTTTAAACTTTAACGTGGGGGGAAAATCCACAACTTGAGTTTTTCCATACTCTCTTCCATAAATACTTTTGCTCTATAACAATTTTTGTGTGCAAAATTACATGTGAGGTCATTTGTTTTTTAAACATTTGATCCAAGATTTGCATGAGGATTCAAAATATTAATCAAAATTTCCCCCTACTCATTATAAAAAAGAAATCCAGACTTAAATTGTAAGTAGAATTTTAGCTTAATTAGATGCACATGTCCCATTTTGTTGCCTAAAGCCTAATATTTCCAGCTTTGGATTTACAGAATTATTGTATTTACAAACACAGCATACAAACTTAGACTTGCTTTAATGGAATGGCATAAAAGAGTTCGGCTGACTGAGTAGACACAAAGATTTTCTCCAAATGTCTCCAGACCACTGGTATTCTCACATATGCCTACCGGACAGGAGGCAGGAATAAAATGCTGAAAGCATGGACCATGGATGGACATGGGTTCCAATATATCACAGAACAAGCACACAGAAGGAAGAGGGCTGATCCAAACAAGAAGCTGCTCTCAGCATCTTCTTTCTGGGGTCTGTCTCTGGAAAAGCATGTGAGTAACACACAAGGTTTTTGGGGTTTCTTTGCCTCCTGCCAGTAGACCCAGTCAGTTGAGACCAGCATCAGAAGAAAAACTCATTCAAAGCCTCCAACCCACAAGAATGAGAAATAATCATGCACAAATTCTGCCCTCAAATCTTCCAGCAATGCTTTATGAGACCAGTGATGTACAGCATTAACCTTCAAGGAACTCAAGGCAGAGCATATAAGAATGCTGAAAAGGTCAGACCTTCACACCATAATTACTACCAAAAATTCATAGGATACTTTCTGTGTTAAAATTCTCCAATTATTCACACTTATAAAAACATCTAACAGCATTAAAGAGGAAAATGACTTTCTCTTCCAGTTTTTAGATAATTGGGCAATGTTAGTTGTGCTTGTTAGCAAACAAGCAGGGTATACTCACTGTGTTATTTTTTTTTTTTTACATAAATTTGAAGTACAATAGTGGCAAGGGTGGTTTTATTTGGTCTGAGCATTATAAAAGCCTTTACATTCATTTAAGGCATAACAAGAGAAATCAAGACAAAAGCTTCGGAGACCACCTTGATTTTCTATTCAGGTATATGTTCATTCCACAGTACTTGGAGCCATATGGCTTGAAGTGGTTTCATTTTAATGAATTTGTCCCATTCTCGTTCAGAAGACCTCTCATTTTCCAAGACTCCCTGACACTGGTTTAAATTCTCTCTCTCTTCTTTGCCCAGTATTCAGCAAACTGGACTTAATTCTGCAGAGTGTTGTAAAATTGTGTCCACGTTTTCATACTAGATTGCATTTTCCGCACACCCAGGACACAAGCAGCGGGGATGCAATTTATATCACTAATATCCAAGGAATGGCAGGAAGTAAATCTATTTGACTTCTTGGGTCCTTGTGGACCATCATTATTTTAAAGCAGAAGCTTAGACCAGGATTGCATAGATACTATGACCTGCAAGGCAATCTGGGCTTTTCCTGTGTGGGAAGGGCAAGGAAGGGAAACAAACAAACATGTATTTCTATAACATTTAAAGATCACCTAGACTTTACATGAAAATTAAGTCTGTTATTCCAGTGTGTGTGTGTGTGTTTGTGTACAGTATTTGCTGATGAGAGAGCAGAAGGCAAGCTGAGGACAAAGTACAAGCTGATAGCTCACAAACCACTCCCTTACTCCCAGGTGGGATATGTGTGACATTCAAAAAACAATGGAAAAAACAAATGGTTAATTTATAGAGATTCCAGTCCAGCAAGACCTGAGTCTCCCTCAGTTTGTAAATGTCTTAGTGATTTACAGGAAAAGAGCTTCTTATCAACAACCTAACTCCCAGAAGGAAGCTCCCAACTTTCTTAATGTTAATGCTTTTCTAGAGGGAAAAACAACCTTAACTTGACAATGGGAAGACCTCCAGTATCTTGTAGGTCCTCTTTACCATACAAAAATTCTTTTGAAAACCTCCCCTTTTCCTTATCCCCAACTCACAAGTATATAATCAGTCATCCCTCACAACTCTGGTGCAGCAGCTCTTTCTGCCCATGGGTCCTGTCCCTGTGCTTTAATAAAAGCACCATTTTCCACCAAAGATGTCTCAAGAATTATTTCTTGGCCATCTACTCTAGACCTTACCCCACCAACAGTGCCATACCTCACCTATATTCCCAAACTATATCATTTGCTTTCAAAGACATTATACACTATTAAAGAAAATAGATACCATAATGCTCTATCATTCAAGACAAAACAAAACCACAGTGATACATTTATATCAAAAGGTATCAGGGAAGCCTGGAGCTCTGGAAAAAAAAAATCCTTATTTAGGGCTTTTAGGGAGGCTTCCCAGAGGAGCTGAATAAGATTTTGGAAGGTAGAAGCTGGGGTGGAAGGAGTTAATTAGCTGAAACTCCACAACTAAATAGAAAGCCACTCTTGCCCACAGGAGAGTTCTTCTGTTCCTTATTCAAATTCCCTCCCAATGGTCACCAACTTGACTAAACTCATAAAATGCCACCATTGTCAGTTTCTGAAAAACATTACTGCTCCTATCTACAAAGGTAAGAAAGCAGAATTACATTCCTTGCTATTTATAAAATATAAGAGCAATTCTTATCAGATTGGAGCTACAAGAAGAAAAATTTAATATTTGTAATGTTTATATAGAGATTTATCTCTGAGACGCTCCTCTCATATACATTATTTCCTGGTATAATCTAATATTTGCTAGGAATCTTCCTCATGTTCAATACTTTTTAGAACTGTAATAAATAATCCAATTCAATTTAAAAAATAATAATGTTTTCCTCCAAATTCTAATAATACTGTGATACAATCTGTCCCCAGTTGTGGTTACATGTAGTAATTTCCCCTCCTTTTCAATTTCTTTGTCAAATTTCTTTCTTTGTCCCATTAATTTTTTATATGTGATCTTTTGGTTCAAAGAGGTCATGAGAGGTGGGTCGGGTTCTTTAGAATTCATAGTTTCATGAGATCTTTTCAATTTATTTATTTAGTGTTCCAGATATTACTCTCTTGAAATATTACATAGAACAACTAATGGACATCATTGCTGACTGGGTCAGATGTTTCATTTGTACATTTAACTGAACTCTAATAAATCTTATGTGAGGTTATTGTTTTATTTATTTATTTATTTTTTAACTTTCCTTGATGCTAGAGGAATAGGTATGGGGAAGCAATGCTGTCCTTATATATTAAAGCTCTCTGCAAAAGCAAACCTCTTTTCTGAAGTGAATTTTCTTTCTCAGCAGAGGGAGGCTTCCTTTGAAATAAATATTTAGTTGCTGTGAGCATTTGCCCTCATAATTTTTGGTATAGATTTTAGCTATATTCATATTTGGATTTTAGTGTCAGTCTTTTACAAGTCTAAGGAGAAAATATTGGTATGTCCTGTTTAAAATGAGCTGTATATTTTTTCTTGTTAATGAATATATAAGTACACTATTCCTCAATTTCTCTTCCCAGGAGCACCCTAGTTATCTTACAGGAAGTTGACTCTCTGCTACTTCACATATGGTCTTGGGGGTTAGGTATTGGTCAAACCAACTTTCCACTATGACCTCTCACTCCTGATGATCAAAGTCTGGATCCTGGCTGAGTAGCTATTCATGTTTCCTGCATATTTTTACATTTTGGTTCTCTGGTCTTTTAGTGATTCTATGAATCTTAATATATTTCCTATATTCCCCTTTTAATTTTGATATTTTACTTAAGATAGACTAAGATAGTTTGAGTGGCATACAACCAAGAATCCAGACAGATAGAGGAAGTATCATTATGAAAACAAATCCACAGAAAAGACTAATGGTATCAAGGTTTTGTTGAAAGGCTGAGAAGTTTCAAAACACACCTGTTAGAAGAACATTAGAAAACACAATCCATTTTTAATCATTTGACATAAAATAAAAAGACTCAAAGTGACTATACAATATATAATAGATATAATAGTTTTTTTATCTGTGTTATTTTCCTAGCATTTTTAATTATGCTGTGGTATGTAACATAATTCCTTTTTTTTAAAGAAAATACACACTGAAGTATTAGGAGTAAAAGGGTATCATGTGTATAATTTCAAAAAAATTTAAAAAGTATAGCTAGGTGGATAGATAGATATAAAACAAATGTAGTAAAATGTTAACATTTGGAAGTTTGAGGTAATGAGTATTGGCAGCTAAGATTTCTTTGTATTATAATTACAGATTTTCTGAAAGTTTGACATATTAACAAAATTTTAAAAATTAAGACCTTTGAATTTGTGGTGCTTTATAGGTTCATCTAATCCACTCTCCCTTTCTTTCACAATTGGGGAACTGTCCCTGAGAAGTTAAGCAAGTTGCTTACAGTCACACTGTTTGACAGTGGTGAAGGTTTATCCAGGGATAAAACAATGCAGAGAGTAGAATAGAGGTCTCACTGAATTTCCAGTTGGGGAGGTCAAAGAAGAGTCAAGTATAGTCCATAAGGAAAAGGTAAGAAAAATTAAATTGAGAAAGGATCCATTATGGAGAGAGAGAGGATTGAGAGTCCCACATGAAGATTTGGGACTGGAAAGAGGGTGTAGGTGGCAGAGTGGCAGAGACAGAAGTGCAGCTCAGAAGGATCCCAATATATGCATTTTTAATGAATTTACTTGTCCTTGAAAACTGACACATTGGTTGCCCTTTATCCTGGACAGAAGCTGCAAGAGTCAAATGTCACAACATTCATAGACACAAAAGATTGTAATATAGATCTTGTAGCCTTGGGCAAGTTTCTTCACTTATGTGGCCTCAGTTTTCTCAGTAGAAAAATTGGGATAACAGGACCTCATGGGCTTTAGTGAAGATTAAATAAGCAATTACATACAGGTAAAGTGCTTATAATAATGCCTGGCACATAGTAAGTGCTCAATAAATACTAAGGGCACAGTACATATTAGCTATTAGTTCTGATGTAAGGGTAGGTATATACCCTTGTCTTGTTTCTTCTAAGTATGTAGTTTTATTTAAAGTGTACATTTGCATATACTTATGTATGTATAAAAGAGTGAACACTGGAAATTTTGAGTAATTCAGAGTACTAGAAAAGGTATGAGCTATCACCTGAATTGTAAAAATTAATCAGTTCCAGTGAACACACATAATGGCTGTGTGTTGCAAAGAAATGGACTAACCAAAAAGATTCAGGAATAAAATTGAATATGTATACCTTAATCTCTTATCTCCTGAGATATGCTTGTTCTGAATGACCTTATTAATTATAACATGATGATAATGAAAGTATACTGATTGAAATAAAGAACTAATGCAGAAGAATCTATGTTCCATCTAGGTTCCAGGTCCTGGGTATTTAGTGGCGAAAAAGAGAAGTTTCTGCCTTCATAACATTTATATTCTAGATAGAGAGTCAAATAATAAATTAATTACAGATGCAATACAGTAATAATAGTGTCACATAGTAATACATTCTATTTGGAAAGATATAACAGGGTGAAGAAATAAAAGTTGGCCAAAAAGTGGTTTGTAGATAAAGGGAACAGAGAAGAGCCTCGAAGATGTGACATTTGAGCAAACATGAAAGGGGTAAAGGGTCAGCCATGTGAAGTTTTTTGGAAGAGTGTTCCAGGGAGGGGAAAACAGCATGTGAGAATGACCTTAGTGTGTTTGTGGAAGGCAAGAAAACCATATGTGTCACATACTGCAGTAAGGAAGGAGATAGGCTTAGAGAAGAGATTGGAAAAATAGCTAGGGGCCAAGTTGCATAAATTCTTATAGGTCTGACTATGGAGTTTGGCTTGTATTCTTACTGGGCACAGAGAAAAACAGGACTTGATATGTGTTTTTCAAAGATTGCCCTGGCTGGTTTGTGAAGACTTGACTATCAGGAGACAAGATGGCAAGCAGGCCAGGTTGAAAGCTATGTAAATGTGGCTAGGGCAAGGTGACTGAAGCAGTGGTGAAAAGGGATCAGAATGTGGAAATATTCTGAAGGATTACTGGATTAGATGTGGAGTATAAACAAAAGAATGGAATAAAAAATAATCTTAGCTTTTTGGCCTGAGCAAAGAGTCGAACAGTGATGCCCTTTTCTGAGAAATCAAAACTTTTTTTCTAGTCAGGGTAATTGATGTGCTTCCTAAACATTTGGTGAGGATTGTGAACAATTAGTATAGAAAAGTCTGAAATTCACAGCAGTCATACCTGCTCTTGAAGAGGGAGAGGGGAAAGGCATCTCTAATTGTGTCTAATGTTGCTAAAAGATTGAAAAGATGGGAACTAAGAGTTGATTACTGATATCAGAAAAATGAAAATTCTGTTTGGAATAATAGAAATACTGATTGATGGAATAATCCAAAATAACCCAAAAGCCTGATTGAAGTAGCTTAAGAGAAAGAAGGAAATAAAAAAGTGGAGATAATGATATGCATCTCTTTCCATAACTTTTGCTAAAAGAGGAACAGAATCATGGGATGATTTTGGGTAGGAAGTTGAGGTCTGATTTTTAGTTCAAGATGTGAGATATTTTTGCATGTTTATAAGTTGATAGAAATGCTCAGTAGAGAGAGAAAAATGATGCAGGCAAAATATAAGATACTTACAGAAGCAAAGTCCTTGAGTAAGAGAGAAGAACTTTTAGAAGCAGGACAACCCATCCATTTGAACAGGAGGAGAGACAAACTGTTCATAACAGAGGGATATTATATAGCAGTGAACATGTATGAGCTCAGTGTCATGGATGGATCTCACAAACAAAACGTTGAACAAAAGAAGCAAGTGAAAATACATGCAGTATAATCATGCAAATGCAAGGAAACAAATAATATATTGTGTAGATATAATCTCAAGTAAGAAATTTTTTTGAAAACAAGGAAATCATAAACAAAATATAGAATAATGGTGATAAGTTAGGGCAGAGTGAGTAGAGGTAGCCTCAATTTTACTAGTAAAGTTGGAGGTAGGATCACAGGTCTTCATATTTTATGTTTCTTAACTTAAATATTTTGTGTTAAATAATATATAGCAGTTTTAAAGTATTCTGCTAGGATTTCAAAGTGGGTACCCTTGGGAAAATTCTATATGACTCTATAGCACAAGATGGTATCTCCATTGACTTCTGGGAGTCATTAAATTTAGAACATCAATGAGAACTCTGTGTTTGGAGTAATTGAGTTTACAGACCCTCCAACCATACTGGAAATATTTTAAATATATTTAGCTTTGCTGATAAATGATCAATCCTACAACAAACCTTATCCCGAATCATATTTGTTTGGAAAGATTATTTTCCAGTCTTCTCATTCATAGCCAGCTATCTTCCCTAGTTAAAAATCTGAGACAACGTAGTAGTAACTACTAACTTTATTTTATTACCACTTTAAAGGTTTTGCTCCTATCTTAACTAATATGTCTTGGCCAAGACTCAACAAAATATGAAATCTGCTTTTATAAAATTAGGCAACAAATACTCCCTTCCACTCCTTTCCTGCCCCAACTTCAAGATCTACACTCTCAAGCCGTATTCGTTAGATTTTTTCATTGTTCTCAACATATCATGCTAAACCATATTCACATTTCCAAAATAAGTATTACAGCAAAACTATTTTTTTCAGGATACCCTATTTTAACCAGCTCTTTCAATAAGACAAAGTAAGAACCCAAACTGCCTCAGACAAGGGTACTCACTTACCTCATAAAATTGTAGCATAATATTCCTCAAGTGGAGGCCTAAGGATCCAGACCGGCTGAAGAAGGGTTTAGGTCAGAAGTCTCCCAGCTGAGAGATGTCAATTTAAACACTATGGAGGAAGATGCAGGAGAGAAATCATCACAGAGGGTCTGAGTGTTGACTGGCCTATGCAGTTGTCCATCATCACCAGCCAACAAATGAGCTTAGCTCCAGAGAGGTTTATGTCAGAAACCCAGGACTCCTTGGGAGATTCTAAGGAAAGCAGGTTAGGGAAGTCTTAACATTTTTTCCTCTCAATTTATTTAAACTAAAAAATAAAACACAGAAACAGTTCACCCATATCCACCTATGGTAAACACCAATCCATTCTTTATATCTATGAGCTTGGTTTGTCTGTTTTAGCTAGCTATTTTAGATTCCACATATGAAAGGTATTTGTCTTTCTCTGACCTATTTCACTTAGAATAATGGCCTTGAAGTCCATATTGTCAGAAACAGCAACATTTTATTCTTTTTTGTGGCTGAGTAATATCTTTCTATCTCTGTCTCTTTCTCTCTCTATATATGTAGATATACATATATATAGATATGTATATCTACATATATATATCTTAGTAGTATCTTACTATATATAGTATTTTTATACTAGTAGTATATATATATAGTACTTTTAATACTAATAAATACAGTTATATATATTTTTTGATGGATTATTTAGGGTTTTCTATAAATAATATGATGCCCTCTATAAACAGGGATACTTTAAATTTTTTCTTTCCAATCTGTAGGCCTTTTATTTCTTTTTTCCTGACTCATTGCTCTGGCCAGGGCTTCTAATACTACGTTGAATAAAAGTGGCAGGAGTGGGCATCCTTGATGTGTTCCTGATCTTAGAGGAAAAGCTTTCAGCTTTTCACCAGAGTATGATGTTAGCTGTGGGCTTGTCATACATGGCCTTTATTATTCTTAAATACATTCCCTGTATATTCACTTTTTGAGAGTTTTAAACCATAAATGGATGTTGAATTTTGCCAAATGCTTCTTCTACATCGACGATCATATGATTTTTATCCCTTGTTTTATTAATGCAGTGTATCACAATGATTAATTTGCAAATGTTGAACCATCCCCATCCCTGGAGTGAATTCTGGTGTATTCATTATGCTGTATGATTCTTTTAATGTATTGTGGAATTTAGTTTGCTAATATTTTGTTGAGGATTTCTACATCTTTGCTCATGAGGAATATAGGCCTATAATGTTCTAGGTTCACCAGATTTTAAAAAAGTATTAAAACAGTAAAGTTTCTCTCTACCTCAATTCTCTCCTTCCACACAATACAGTAATCATTACCTTACATACACTCACATCTTTTCCCTTTCTTCGTCCTTCATCCTGGACTAGAAAAAGACCAAGCCTGGTTAAACCCCACTTTTGGTCTACTTCATGGCTGTAGCTGGACATGACTGGTGAAATCTATGCAAATAAGAACTACCAATCATTTCACTCTCCTCATGTTCAAGATGAGGTATTTCACACTCTACTTTCTCTGCTAAAATATCTTATTTTACTAAGAGAAACAACTGGAAGAATCTATTTTCCATCAATAAATTTACGCACCTATCTATTCCTTTTTCTTTTTTTCCTGACTTCTGCCAGTTTGTGTTTTATCTTCTGTTACACCTACTTCTTGCTTGAATCTGTACATTTCATTTTCAAAGAGGTAAATTAAAAGAACATAATTCAATCACAATTTTTATAGCCTTCTTGGTAAGATTTTTCCTTGTCATTATTCTAAATAGATGAAGGTACTGCTTTTTTTCCATTTTATTTAGATATTAATTTTTGCCTTACAATATCTTTTTCTTGACACTTTTCTTACTTGTCATAGAATGAGTAACATTTCCCCATTAGGAGGGGCAAGAGACTTAGGTTGCCTTACACACTTCACTACCCTTTATTCCACAGACATTGCTTCCCCCAAATATGGCTACTTAACATGACAATTTGTATAGCCTTATTTGCTATATGTTTTTGATACAAATCACCGAGTAAGTCTTCCTCTGAGCCCTCAGGGCATTTACCTATCCTCATTTTTGGGAGAAAAAAGGCAGTGGAAAGATTTTGCTCTTCAAAGAGACTCCTTACTTTCTGCCAGTATATTTTTTGTTGGTTCTTTGAGGACTTCACCACTGAATATGTTCTCTTTACCTCCCCTATGTAGTGTCTGCACAACCTCAATAGCTTTTACATGGTTTTATTGTATGAATTCATATGCTTCTTACTTTGAAAAAAGATGTTTGGAAAGAATTTTTTGTGTGAAAGAATAGAGGTCCTTTTTGTTCCTTTTGTATGATTTTGGGAGGGGAAACACAAAGATGTTGACAGCTATAGTCATCTAAAATTGTGTTGTTACTCTTTTTTTTTATGTCTTAATTGGATTCTAATCTTATCAATTTGTAGCCATCCTTCTCTACTAATGTAAGCATTTCACACTGTTTCTGAGTATCTTAAACTTCATCCTGAAAGCTTTATTATATTTTATTCTTTTAAAGATTTTATTTTTTTATTCATGAAAGACACACACACACACAGAGAGGCAGAGGTATAGGCAGAAGGGGAAGCAAGTGTTCTGTGGGGAACCCAATGTGGGACTTGATCCTAGGACCCCAGGATCACGAACTGAGTCAAAGGCAGATGCTCAACTACTGAGCCACCCAGGTGCCCCTGAAAGTTTTAAGTAACGATTTATTATCATTCAGTTAGAAGAATTTTAAGGACCACCAGGTGGTTCAGTGGGCACTTCATTTTGGCCTAGATCATGATCTCAGGGTCATGGAATCAAGCCCTCTGTCAGGCTCTGCCCTCATCAGGAAGTCAGCTTGAGATTTTCTCTCTCTCCTTCTGCTCCTACCCTGCTAATGCTCTCTCTTTCCCTCTAAAATAAATAAATAAATCTTTTTTGAAAAAAAAAAGTATTTTAAATGTTTCAATATCTTTGCTTTTTGTCTCACTTCTTATTTATAGGGGTTTTGTGATTTAAATTTTTTTTTATTTTAACTTTTTCTTATAAACTTGCAACTTAATTACAATGTGACCATATAACATAATCTGTATAATTCCTATTCTTTGGAAATATTAAGACTTATACCATGGCTGGTACAGAGTCAAATTTGGTAAAAGTTCTGTGTATGTTTGAGGAAAAAGAAAACTCATAATCCTGCTAAGCATAGTATTCTGTATATGACTATTAAATGAAGCTTGGTACTTGTGCCCAACTCTTCCACAATTTTATTTGCTTTTGTCTGCTTGACCTATGAATAACTGAGAAGCAGTTGTTAAACTTTTCCAAAAATGCTGAATTTTTCTTCCTGTGTTCCTATAAATATTTTTATTTCTACATTTTAAAACTATGTTATTAGTTGCTAGTATGTTTAGGATTATATTATTCTTCTGGACAGTGGCTATATATATTTTTTCTATGAATTCTAAAGTAAATAAATATCTTGATATATCTCTTGAAAATCTAAGTACCTTTGAACTTTTAGTACCCTCCCAAATTCACGGTTTTTGTCTATTATTTTAGCTCTATTTCTAATCAGAAATATTGAAAATACTTACATATGTCTTTATCAGTTTCTTTGTGATGCCTTTATTTATTGCATCTAAAACTTTTTTCTGATGTCATTATTATTCTTCCCGAGGTACATTTTTTTTTAAGTTTCTTTAGATAAAATTTGTTACAGGTGGTAAACTATGTTAGTTACTCTGAAAAAAACCTATTCTTTTCTCAGTATTAAAAAAGTTTCATTGTGTACATAATTTTAATTTCACAGATATTTCCTCTCATCCTTTTAACATATTATTCTACTGTTTTCAAGATTTTGTCATTGGTGTTGAGTCTACTGTTCCTGTTATTTTTGCTAGGCAATTGGGGGTTTTTTCCCTCTAGCCATTTAAGACTCTTTCTTCTTTCCAAAGTTTCTGTGAATTTCTTTTATATATTAGATTTGATATTTATTGTACTTCTTTTAACTAGATTTTTTTTTTGCAAAGAAGTGGATTTAAAAATGTAGTCAATGAAGCTCAAGTCAATGAAGCTCAAGTCCTTCATTTGCATGGATGATTTCCAAATCTCTGTAAGGGGCATCATCAGCATGATGTTCAAATGTTCCTATGTTGTGAATTTTCAAAATAAGATATTTAATCACAATTGGCTGAAGTTATTGTCTATCTCCATTTCAATTTTCCTTCCTTTACATTTTCTTAGCATTGGGTAGCACTGGAGAAGCTGCAGATATTTTGGGATCTGGCGTACGGCAAGTTGTCAGTTAATTTGGGTTTAATGAGATATATTTATATAGTTTGCAAATCATTTCTATGTGCAGGTAAGTTATTACTAGCCATTTATCCAACCTAGTGTAGTCATAGTTTCCAGAAACTATGTGCCTGTCATGGCTACCTCATTTGGCATCATGACATGAGAGTGTAATATTTAACTAAAACTCATAAGATGCCATCACAATAAAAACATTAATGACAAACTGGTAATGAGGGTCATCAGTTCAAAGAAAACTTTAAAATACTCTGAAATCTTATAACTCATAATTAAGCTTCAAGTTTCATAAATATGAATCATCCTTTGGCTCTTTATGTATTACCTCTCATCCAATTGTCTGTATTTTCTTACTCTGGGACTCCAAGTACATATTTATTAGGACTTCACATATAATCTTTCAGATCTCTTAAACTTTCTTTCGTATTGTCATTTCCTTGTCTTCCTGCACTGTGGTATATTTTTTTCCAGATCAATCTTCCAATCCACAAATTTTCCCTTTATTCATGTATAATCTGCTGTTTAACCTTATGATTAGGTTTTTAAATTTCAAATGTTAAAAGTTTCTAATTATAAAAGTTCTATTTCTTTTCATTTTCCTGATCATCCTTATGGAGTTGTGTTACTCATTCATTTTTGTGATTCCATTTTTATTTGTGTAGATATGCATACTTACATTTTATTCTGTATTTGACCATTCCAATATTTGAGAAAATGAGCAGCCTATATCTGGCATGTTGTTTCTGCTAACTGCTTTTATCTTGTGTGCTTGATAACCTTTGATTGTGAATCTACATTTGGTTGATTTTAGAGAATGAACTCCTGAAGGCTTAACTTGAAGATGTTTTCTTCCAAGAAGGATTTTCTTTTTCTTTCTTCAGGATCCAAGGCTATGGGCAATCTGAGATTTCTTTAGCCCCCTCCATTGATCCTAGTTTAACACCAGAGTAGCAGATCAGCATTTGTGTTAATCTATGCTCCCTTTGGCCTTTCAGCAGATTATTTTTCCTCTTTCTGTATTTTGAAGGTTATTGATCCTTAGTGTTTTTTGTTTAGTTCCTCCAAAACCCTAAGAATATATTATGACTTCGATTTTGACACAGGGCCTAATTGTAGAAGGACCCTTCAAAGTATGTAGTACTGGACATCCTGCTAGAGTCTTCTAGAAAAAAAATGCTTTTTATATTTTAAGTGATTTCTCAAAATAAGGGAAGTACCTTTCTTGTGATCTAGGGGATCTTTATCAATAAGTTATTTAAGTATATTAATCACAGGATGATGAAACTGAAAAGGAATTCAGAAGTAATTTCTCCAATCCTCCTAATGCTTTACTCTCTTAACATTCTGATATAACTTGTTTGACCACAAATTTATCAAAGTATCACTAAGATGAACTAGGATTTCCAAAAGGTATTCATTCTTCAATAATGGATTCTGTGTTTAATGCTAAACTTTAAAAAATATCTCAAATGCTTGGTAATTTGGATATTTTTCCTAGAAAACTGTTTCATGTAAACATTACTTATCTTGGTGTCATTTGCCTAGAATTAGTTTTTAATGGATTTATATGGACTTAAAAATTAATTATGAATCTGGAACTTTTTATCCACAGATCCTTTTAAGGAAGGATGTTATTTTGATGCAATTGAAATAAAATGCATGTTTTATAAAAGGATGTATCTTTTAAATGAATCTAACCTGTAGAAAAAAATAATTAATATACATCAAATTCAAAGGCAGTCCTTCATGTTTCATAGAAAGTAGTATGGACAGATGGATCATAAGAGACACTCATTTTGCCTTCCTCAAAAATATTTGTAGCAACCTTAATGTAATCAGATGTCACTTTTCACCAAAAACTTCCAAAAGACAGTCTATAAATCAAGCTCTAAAAAAAAATTAAAATAAATGTTTCTTCACTGAAATGAGAATAACTTTGTCTTTTCAAATATCTTGTCAGAACTTTATATTGGTTTGGTTACTTGGGATGAGAAGTTAGCTATTAAGAGACAACCTTTTTTTCCCCCTTTTAACAACACAGCTTTGGATATCAATGCTATAGGAAATATTTCTCCACAGAGGGAAATTACAACATTGAGACTTTTCCTTCCTCAAAATGTCAATTCCTTTTAAGGATTGTACTAAATTATAATACGTATTTCTTCTCAAACTTGAAGGTCAATGGAAATAAACATGATCAAAAACTAAACCTAGGTAATATTTAAGTAGAAAACCTAATTTTAAAAAGGCAATATATGAAAAAAAGGCAATATATGGTAAAGGTGATTTTTAATAGCAATATGCAATCCTAAATAGGATGGCCTAGGCTATGCTCAATGCTAAGAGGAGTACATGTTGGCATATCCTGGGAAACAATTGTGGTATATGTTCCCAAAGCAGTAAAAATGTGCATGCTCAATGCTAAGAGGAGTACATGTTGGCATATCCTGGGAAACAATTGTGGTATATGTTCCCAAAGCAGTAAAAATGTGCATGTCTTTTGAGCCAATAAACTTACTTTTAGAACAATGATGTTCTAAATAGTGAGATTACACTTTCTAAATTTATACCTTAGTATATTTTTCCAATTTTTCTGTGATTGCCACAAATTATATTTTAATAATTTATATATTCACTCATAGAATCTTTCCTTGAGCAAATTGAGACTTATTATGTACAGAATACCTATATCAACTTGACAATTTGCCTTCTATATACTAATAGGCTATCATAGCTGATTTCCAAAAGTGTTACCAATGTTATTGATAAACTTGCTATTCTTAGCACTAGCTGTTTAGGGCAGAAATAGCACTGGCATAATATAGAGGACTGGGCTGGCTAATCTATGATGGGCCTTCTAATTTTAAGATAATTCTTGTCTTTTAAAATTTTTCTCCATAAATTATAAAGAAACTTCTCTGTGAGTAGATCAACCCACTGAAGTTAGAACAATCAACATTTTCATACACAGTGGATAAAATTTATTAGATCTACACCGACACTTCTGTTACACACTTTTGATGAGCTAAATATGTAAAAATAAGATAATGAAAAGCTTTTCAAGCATAATGAAGTAAAAAGGAGAAAAGGGAAACATACATATAAATATTCTGAAGAGCAATCAGAATAAGTATTGTAAAATATGAGGTAAATAAATGTTTAGGTGATATGTAAATAAACCAAATGTTATGAAAATGACAAATGAACAACTTATTTAGGAAACTCATCATTGATGTGTTGTGCACATGTTGTGTCTGTGGTTTTTGTGTGTGGTATATGTATTTTCTGTGTAGTGTTTATTGTTTGTGACTATCATGTTTTTGTCTATGTGTTAACATATATTAACTCATGCATGTGTGGTGTGATCACTGAGTATATATGTTGGGTATGTTTGTGTGTCACATGTATTTGTGTGTTGTGTGTATTGAGTTCTGTGTGAGTTTCATTCATATTTTGTGTATGTATGAAATTTTGTATGTTGTAGTTGTATGTGTCTGTGTGAATCCAAGGAAGCTGGATCAAATAAAGATTGCTAAGCAAAAAAAAAAAAAAAAAAAGAAGAAGAAAAATGTTGACACTCTGGCTACATATCAAACATTTAAGTTGCATGCACATCCATGGAGATTGCAAACAGCATTAATAATAAGACTGAGCATGAAGGATGAGATTCTAAGTGCACTGTGCATCTGTGTGATGTGTGGGAGTGCATGCATGCACTCACACATACACAAAATGTTAGAAGCCTGAAAGCATAGGGTGGGCCATTTTACAAGGATCATTAATTTCATGGGCTCCTCTGGGCTTTCTTTTCCATGGATCTGGTTTTCTGAGCTGTCTAAAATTGTAGTAGGTGTAGATTTCTGCCAACACATTAATAGTCTCTGATCTCTGCCCTATCTGTTGTAGATGAGAGAATCAAGAGTAATTAATTCTCTTCGATGCTTTCTTCTTATTACAATAATAACTTACTATTGAATGATAAACTATAGTTTGAAAATGATTTCACAATCATTAAAGTGTTTTTCCTTATAATCCTGGAAGGAAAGTATTCTTCCCACATGCCCCCCTCCCCAAGAAAGAAAAAAACTTGAAAAGAACATAGAACAGTTAATTTTGTCCAAAAAGGAAGCTGAGGCTTAGAAAGATTAGTGATTATGTCTAAACACATCTGACTTTAAGTGTAAAGCTGAGATTAGAAATCACATTTTATGATTCTTAACCAAGTGCTAGAAATACCATAATATACTAACCATGTTTCCCATCCTAGGTATATTTTCATTAGCATTTTATAATATCTGATGGTAAGGAATTTCCTTTAAGTTATCCTTGAAAGATTTCAATCATTTTGTAGGTTAACACTTCCTTCTCTGGAAGATCTAAGACCTTGTAGGAAAATACATTCAATAAAATGCTATGCACACAGTTCTCATCTTGGTTCAAACCATTTTAATTAAGGCTATATATACACTGTGTATATATTCCATGGCTTGATTTCCTTGCCTTGAGTCTCACATTTTTTTCTGTTGTACCATTCTGAGTGCTGCCAGGAGTATCTTTTTTTCTTTTTTTTAACATTTTATTTATTTATTCATGAGAGACCCAGAGAAGGGACATAGAGAGAGAGGCAGGGACATAGACAGAGGGAGAAGCAGAATCCCTCCAGGGAGCCTGATGCAAGACTTGATTCCAGGACCCCGGGATCACGCCCTGAGCTAAAGGCAATTGCTCAACCACTGAGCCATCCAGGTGTCCCTGCCAGGGATATCTTTAGAAAACGCAAATAAGATCACTCTTTATCCTAGACTAAAACACTTTGGCTGTCTCCACTGCCCCAGCAAGAAATCCAATGTCCTCAGCAGGCTTCTCTTAAGGAGCCTGGAAAACTCATTTCTTTCCAAATTCGTTTTTTACTTTGTGCTACTTTCCATACTATATACCTCAGCTATACTAAATCATTATTTGGTATTCAAATTTGCCAAACTCTTTCAAGCCTCCGTAACTTATTCACAATTTTCCCTTCCCAAAATGCCATTTTTCCTCTTGTGTACCTGAAGAAATTTTCACTATGTGAAATTTTACTATGTGAAATCTGAATTAAGAATTCTCTCTCCTGCACTGTCATGTTACCCAAAACAATATATTATATTTATTTACTTATATGTGCATCTTCTCCTACTAGTTTGAGTTCTTTGATTTCAATCATCAGGTGAGGTACATTTCTGTATCTCTAGTGATGAGCACAAGACATGGCATGTAATACATGATCAGTGAAATAACTGAAGATGTGGACTTTCAGAAGTTTGAAAAATATGCCCTACAAACCAAATATAGTCCACTTCCTGTTCTTGCAAATGAAGCTTTATTAGAACATATCTCTGCCTATTCATGTACATAATGTCAATGGTTGCTTCTGTGTTCAATGACAGAGCTGAGTAGCAGTGATGGAGACAGGTTGACCTGCAAAGCCAAAACTATTTACTTATCTGGCCCTTACAGAAAAACACAAAAAATTGCCAACCCCTGACCCAGATAATCTCTAATGATCTAAAGGTATTGCTTTGATTGCATGACTTTTAACATTATGGTCTTTAAGAAAAAAATCACATAAAAAACAAGAAGCATATTTAGAATTTATTGCATTGTACTTACTGAAATACCAGAAATTTTGCATTAATCCTACTTAGTTATTGTTATTATTGTTGTTGTATATTCTGGCTGCAGTTTAAATCTATGTCATCTCACTAGTGTGCAGTTCAGATAACAAAGAACTAAACTGCTAGGTAAATATGGATAAATGTTTAATTATGAAAAATACAGAATATATTGTTTACTCAGAAATTTTAAGGGATAAAGGGCATTTGAGCTTTCAAAAAATATAAAAGCATACTTGAATACCTTTAAACACATGTTTGAATTAAAAAAATCAGTCAAATAACTGGATAAATTCCAGTCACATTACTGAGAGAATATATTCTTGTGGTTTAAATTTAGCTCACTAAACAATAAATTTATTTTTTATTATGGAGACCAAATTTATTTTCTGCAAAATGACTAATAATTTTGTAGTGATATTTCATTTTCTTCCTTTAGAAGAAAAGAGAGGGATATTTTATAATTTGCTTTCTCTAATTTCTTTTGACTCACAATCTTGGTTTTATTATTATAATGTAAATGTATCCCCCAAACACAGCCTTATTAAGAAAATGCATAGCTTCTTAGCTTTCATGGGGCTTAATTATATTGAATGATACTGTATTAAATATTTCTCTATATTGCATCTGGAAATGGAAGGGATGGTTCAAAAAGGATGATACTGTTATTTTCCTTGGATTTATAATAATGTACCTTTATCATTGTATTAAACCCTATCATTGTTTCCTAAAATTCATAACCCTCCTGAAGTCAGCTACCATAAATAAGCTAAATGGCATTTAAGTTAAATAAGTCTAACATAAGTAATCTCTGAGAGTTTTTTTTTAACATATCTTCATATCCCTTGAGCTAGTTGGAGGTGTGCTAGGGGATTATAAGACCAAGGTTAGGAGTTATTCAGAGTTGGACCTATAGCATACATCACTCACTTTAATTGCCACTAATTTAAATATGCTCTTGAATAAAGAACATATTCCCTGTCATTAAGCCCAAATATGTTTTCCTGACACCTCACTTGTTGAAGAATAATGAAAATAATAAAATGATAAAAATAATAACAACCCAACAGCAAACAAATTCAAACTCAAAAGCATTTCAAGGTATTACTTTCATAGTGGTAAACAATTGCCATCTTATGTTTCCTTAAAACACAGGTAAACATAAATGACAAGTGACATAATCAGTATGTTTATGTGCCACACAATACTGTGATAGTATATAGAGAAAAGAAGCAATTCCTGAGAGTAGTTATCATCTATTCTGAAATGTATCCTGTTTTCTCATGATAATAAAATATTTTACAAGATAAGAGACAAGATTTTTCACTGCTCTTCCTTAAAATGTAGGCCATCTAAAAGCTTATATGAAGGAAAATTTCAATATGGAATGTTTCAAAGGTTTGGTTTATTTAAATGCTAAACCCCAAAATTTGGCAAAAGAATTTCTTCCATAAAGATGTCCCCAAATTGACATTTTAGTCATGCTGATCAAGTCAAAATACTATAAAGAATTTTTATATTGTTTATGAAGGGAGCAGAACTGACACCTATTTAAATTTCGAATTTTCTGTATCATGACTGAATTTTATTTACTTATTTTATTAATTTACAGGAGAGGGGTGTTAAAGTTTCTTCCTGTAACTTCATTTGTCTCTATTCTTAGTTCTGTCATTTCTTGCCTTATGTATATTGACACTATGTTATCTGGTGAATATAAATTTAGAATTCTATCATCCTGGTATGTTACATTTTTATCAACATAAAGTGTCTCTCTTTATCTATAGTAATGTTTCTTATCCTAAGATCTACCTTGTCAGGTATTTATATAGTTACACCTTATTTTCTTTTCTCTATTGTTTGCATGGCATGTATCCTTCCATTCTTTTACTTCCCATCATACAATGCTACTATGAGGCATGACTCTGGCAAGCAAGAGTTGGTAAAGTAATATTGCTTTAACTCAGTGTGAAAAATGTTTGTATTACACTCAGTGTAGTTACAGATACATCTGAGTTAATATTTAGCATCTTATTTGTTTTCTATTTGTCCCACCTATCTTGTATATTTTTTATATTCTCTCCTTGCTTTTCCTCTCCTGGATTAATCCATATCTTTAAAGTTCCATTTCCTCTATCTATTAGCTAATTAATAATGCAATCTTTCACTATAATTTTAGTGGTTACCCTACAGATTATAACACATACTTTTTATGTTTTTTATTAATTTTACAAGCTCCCAGACATGTTAGGGCTTTAGAACACTTCAACTCCATTTGTTCCACTGCCCCTTCCTTTAATGTTGTATGTTAATGTATTTTAATTCTGCAATAGATGTAGACCCCAAAGGATGTTAGTGCTGTTCTGTTCAGATGATATTAAAATATACCTGTCCACATATTTTCACTTTCTGTTACTCTTTGTTCCTTCCTGCAATTTTCTGTTTTAATTATTTGAGTTTATTTTTTTCTGTTTAAAGACTTCCTTTTGTATTTCAGTTAATGCAAATCTGACAGGGATGAAAATTTTCAGTTTTGTTTTCTATAAATGTCTTTTTTAAAGGTTATTTATTTATTTTAGAGAGAGAGAGAGGGAGAGAGAGAGAGAGCCAGAGAAGCAGACCCTCGGTTGGGTGCAGAGCCCAATGTAGGATTTGGTCTCATGAGCCTAAGGTCACAACCAGAGTGAAAACTTAGGAGTCCAGATCTCAACCAACTGAGCCACCCAGGTGTCCTTTCTGGAAAGGTTTTTATATTGTTATCATTTTTTAAAGGATATTTTCAGTGAATATAAAGTTCTGGATTGGCAGAATTTTTCCACTGGCACCTTAAAACCTTAAAAGATAGTCATCATACTATTTTCCAGGTGCCAATATTTGTGTTGAGAAGTCAGCCAATAATTTTGTTGCTTCTTTGAAAGTAATGTGCCTTTTTCCTTCTGTCTGTCATTGATATCTTCTCTTTGACTTTGGTTTTCAACAATTTCAGTAAGATATGCCAAGGGTACTTTTATTTGTATTTATAGCTAACCAATTACCTCCTTCACAAATTGCTTTTGCTTTATTCTTTTCTTCTTCTGGGACTCCACTACATGTCAGATATTTCTATTATGTCTCGTATGGCCCATATAATACTTTCGGCAGTTTTATTCTTTTTCCTCTCCATGCTTCAGCCAGATATTTTCTAATGACCTATTCTCAGTAACTAAGGCTCTCTTTTTCTAATGCTTTCAATCTGCTATTGAAGTTACCACTAAATTCTTAAATTTTCTTATTGTATTTTTCAATTCTACATTTTTTAATTTAACTTTTTATTAAAAATTTTTTGCATATATTTTTTATTGGAGTTCGATATGCCAACATATAGCATAACACCCAGTGCTCATCCTGTCAAGTGCCCCCCTCAGTGCCCATCACCCAGTCACTCCATACCCCCGCCCACCTCCCTTTCCACCACCCCTTGTTCATTTCCCAGAGTTAGGAGTCTCTCATGCTCCATCACTCTCACTGATATTTCCCACTCATTTTCTCTCCTTTCCCTTTTATTCCCTTTCACTATTTTTTATATTCCCCAAATGAATGAGACCATATAATGTTTGTCCTTCTCCGACTGACTTACTTCACTCAGCATAATACCCTCCAGTTCCATCCACGTTGAAGCAAATGGTGGGTATTTGTCATTTCTGATAGCTGAGTAATATTCCATTGTATACATAGACCACATCTTCTTTTTATCCATTGCTTTCAGGGTTCATTTCCATAGTTTGTTACCAGAGCAATCTTTTTTTTTTTCTATTGATTTTCTTTCCTTTTTTTAAAAATTTTTTTATTGGCGTTCAATTTGCCAACATATAGCATAACACTCAGTGCTCATCCCAAGTGCCCCCCTTAGTGCCCATCACCCAGTCACCCCAACCCCCCACCCACCTCCCCTTCCACTACCCCTTGCCTTTGTTCATTTCCCAGAGTTAAGTGTCTCTCGTGTTTTATTTGTTTTTTAACTAAGTTCTACTTCTTTAAATGGTGACATTTTTCTTTTTTTCTTTTTTAAAGATTTTTATTTATTTATTCATGAGAGACACAGAGAGAGAAAGAGGCAGAGACACAGGCAGAGGGAGAAGCAGGCTCCATGCAGGGAGCCTGATGTGGGACTTGATCCCAGGTCCCCAGGATCACACCCTGGGCCGAAGATGGTGCTAAACCGCTGAGCCATCTGGGCTGCCCAAATCGTGGCACTTTTCATTTTCACTTTGTTGGGTTTTTTTTTTTCAGCATTTTAATAATACATTTTTTTAATTTTAAGATTTATTTATTTATTTGAGTGAGAGAGAGAGAGAGAGAGGAGGGTCCCAGGGAGAGGGAGAAAATCTCAAGCAGACTCCCAGCTGAGTGCAGAGTCCATCATAAGGCTTGATCTCATGACCCTGAGATCAGAATCTGAGCAGAAACCAAGTGTCAGACACTCAACCAACTGAGCCACCCAGGCACCCCTTACTAATACATTATCTTAAAGTGTGTATTTGGGGACACTTGCTGGCTCAGTTGGTTATGCCTCCGACTCCTGATTTGGGCTCAAGTATGATATCAGGGTCCTGAGATCAAGAACTGCACAGGGCTCCATGCTTAGCTCGTAGTCTGCATGTCCTGCACCCTCCTCCTCTGCCCACTTCTCATTCTCTCTTACTCTAAAAATGAATAAATAAAATATTTAAAATAAATAAATTAAGTGTATGTTTGATAACCCCCATAAATGGTTTATTTGCCTTTTCTCTTTATTTTCTTTCTTTAGTATGCCTGATAATTTTAGTGAATGCTAGACATTTTGTATTAATTGTAGAAGTTCTAGATGATTTTATCTTACTCCAGAGAGCTTTTACTGTATCCTCTGGATAATTATCTTAAGTTAACCAAGGCAAGGCTGAGTTGCAGTGATTATAAACCTTGGTCTACATCTGGTTCATACTCATTCTTAAGATATAGTTCTTTAAGGGTCCCAATTGAGCCTAATGGATGCTGAACAGAATTCTGATTTTCTTGGAACCCTGAAACTGTTAAATATTCCACTCTTTTTCAGTAGTTTTCTCCTTAGCTTCATAGCCTCTTTCCCTGTGTAACTTAAGAATTCAGAATTATGAGGTGTCTGACCCTTCCTTATGCCATGCTTATCTCTAAGATTTCAATCACTTGATTCAGACCTTGACAATGGCAGCATTCCTCTAAGATCATAACTCCTATTAGGCAGCCCCTCCTCCCCCATTCTGGAAACATCATTCTTTCCATTTGCCCATTCAGACTTAGAGATAGTAATGGCTTTTTACTTTATTTACTTTAGTCATGCCCACACTTCTTAAATACTATGTTTATTAAAATACCATCAGTTAAACCAATTCAGCTTCCTATATCCCAACTGGTACAGTATACAACTCCCAAAAAGGTAAGAACTGATACTGTGAGGTATTAGGATTTTAAAATCTGTAATCTTAAGCAAAATTTGTGCTTTAACTGGATCCTTTAAGATATATTAAAGAGTTTTGTTATCAGCCAATCTGATTCATAGAATATATAAGAGGCTACTTATATGAAACAGACAAAAACAATTTTATGCAAATTACTCTTTGCTTGAGCTAGTCTATGAAGTCTAAGGATTAGCTTGAATAAAACATCTTATTCCTCTCTGCTTCATCTTCTTTTGATAAATACATGGAAATGTTTACAGAGCCCTTCTTATCAACAACCTCACCAGCCATCAGACATTTACATATCATAAACAAAATGAACAATATGTTGAATACATTGTTTCATCAAGTCCAGTGCCTGTATCCTTCAAAAATAGTCATTTTAAAATAGTGCATGAATGTCACACTCTAGTCTCCCCAGATAGAAATCTTGATGTCAATCAAAACTCCCTGCAGTTTGTTACCTACTGATGAAGTTACTTCCTCATTTGAAAACCTTTACAGTACCCTTGAGAGAAATTTCAGTATTCCCTCCATCACACCCCATTGCTTTTTAAATTAAGACATATGCCATACATTATGAGAACTTGCAATCTATAATACAAAACAATAATAACTAATAAAAATCATAATATGATTAAGATTTAAATTATTAGGTAAAGACGAAACCAAGAAGAGAGCCCAGGAAGGTCAATTGAATATGAAATGGGATTTGAATACCCATAAATATGAGTAGAAGTCATTTCTACTGATTGGGAAAGAGCATGAGTACATATCTTCACCAAAGTCAGTTAGAAATTTCGGTGGCAAAGCTGGGTTTTAAAAGCAACCAATAATCATATGTCTAGCCATTTGGCAAGTCCTTTGAGCCCCACTTACTTTGATTTGATCCAATACTTCATAAAACATTTTTGCTAGAGAAATGACCTGTTACACATAGACTGCCTCAGGTTGGTTCTCTGCTATTAAACCTTTGGAAGAGGAGGGAGCATGAAAAGTTTTCTAGGATTAGCAGGATGATGTCCTGAAGTTCCATTGTTTTTGAGTCCTACCTTTCTGATACAAGTCTGTCTCTAGCTCATTAAAGGGAGTTGTTGGTGGAAAGGAAGAGAAAATATGATGAGAGGAATGAGTTCCATGGTGTTCATATCATCCATTTAGGCCTCAAGGTAAAAATTCTGTGAAAGGGGTTCTTTGCTGATTCCAAAAATAGAGAAGCTTTGTAAGAAGTGAAAGCCTCTGGGGTTCAGAGGCCCCAAGGCAATATCAAGAGCCTTCATTTGCCACCTCTCAGGAGGTTTGTAAAGTGCAAAGAACTATTTAGTTTTAGACATGGGACTTGAACATCACAGAACCCAGAAATACCTGAGCAATGATGGTAGTAAGGGCCTCTTAAAAGAGGTGGATCCCTGATTTTGACATTAATTGTTACCCTGGTATCAGAACCAATGAGAACAAACTGAAAAAGAGCCACAAGTCCAATGTCTTTCCTTTTTTCCAGACGAAACACAATCCTAATGAGCTGTGGGTAGGGTGGATACTTACCTCAAATCATATAATGAATCATATTAGTTAATATTAGTCATTCTGATGAGAAATGTATATGCCTCACCTTACTTAATTTTCCTAACAATCTTATGTGTAGGTACTCTTATAATCACAGAGGGGCAGAAAACTGGTTCACATAGTGACTCCACCACTTCTGGGCTATAAAACCAGAGCAAGTTACTTAACTAATGTATGATCAATCTTCCCTTTTTCAAAATGGAAATGATAATATCAGCAATAATAATAATAATTTAAAAAGTATCAACAAGCCCTTTAAAACATTAATTCCACCCATTAGAAATGCATTTTCAAATATACATTAGAATTTTACTCATCTGGTGTTTCTTTTTTTTTTTTTTAAAGATTTATTTATTTATTCATTCAGAGAGAGAGAGAGAGAGAGAGAGAGGCAGGCAGAGACACAGGCAGGGGGAGAAGCAGGCCCCATGCAGGGAGCCTGATGCAGGACTGGATCCTGGGTTTCCAGAATCACGCCCTGGGCTGCAGGCGGCGCTAAACCACTGCGCCACTGGGGCTGCCCTCATCTGGTGCTTCTGTTACTCCTTTTCCCATGGAGATAGATTTAATTAGAGAAAGAAAGGAGTGGTTCTCTCCAATACTTCCAACAGCAGGCAAAAGAAGAGGGAGGAAAAAACTTTCTTTTACGTTGTCCAACGTCTTGTAGCATTATTTGTGCCTAGAAACCACCCAGAAAAAGGCCTTATGTTGCTTTTATAATGGGTAAACTGATGGTAATAATGATGTCCAGCTTTTATCTCAAAAGGAAAGCGTGCTTTAGAAGTAGAGTTAAATAAGTCAGCTGTATTGTAGACTCATGAATTCTCACTCACAGCCATGCCCTCAGACACCCCCTTGACCCTTTGGCAACCCTCAGAGGACAAGGAAATGTCAGCCAGCAGCCTGAGGTCATTATTTCTGACACAGATTTTATTCCACTTCCAATAATCTTAGTGAAGGTTCTAGCTTTCCTCCGCATGCATCACATGTCCATCAGCACCACAACATGCATCTGGGGATAAGCCATAGCAAAGAGATTGTGAATAGGTCATATTTAAATTTTTCTTTCCATACTGACAGATGACATGGGGCTCCTATGGGTGTACATTTGACACCCTCATGAATGCAAAATGAATTTATTATGATTAGTGCTTTCACCTAGAATACGACATTAATTCATAATGATTGATGGGCTACTTAAAATAAAGTAGTAACCTTTCCTAAGGTGGCTAGGTGACCCCACATCCACTTCATTAGTAATATTCTCTGAACTGTATTTATGTAAATGGAAAAATGTATCATAAGGCTACTTTATCCTTTACAGTCAAGCACAATTCTCAATGTAACTATATCTTATACAAACCAAAATACAATACAATTTTGTTTCCAGAGAATTTGAAATTTTTTATTTCCATCCTTGAAAAATAAGTACACTTGAAACTGAACAAAATGCTCACAAATTATCATTTAAAAATATGTAACGATCAAATTTAAATCATTAGGAAGAGCTATTTATGTGCTTTTTGCTGTCAAGAACTATTATTTAGGACTATCTTACATAAATTAATGGTGAGTCTAGCTCACATAACTAGTATGATGTTTTCACTGATGTGTGTGTTATACATTTGTGAAGAAGCAAAACCTTGGGTCATTTAGTATGGATTCTTACTCATTCCTTTGGACTAAAATACATGAACAAAGGGAATCTCTGCACTCTAGGTTAATGCTGTTGATTGGTTTTTAGAAACTGCTAAGTAAGTAAGGGCAAGAGTTTAAATGTTTTTTTAAACATTAAACACAGAAAAACAGCTGGGAATTTGCATCCTATTGGGTTTTCTTTGCTTTTCTACCAGTTCTTTTCAGTGTAGTAGTTTTCACAGCCTAGCTACTCATCTACTCATACAGTTATGAACATGGACCCCTCCTTCTAGTATGATTTTGATCTAATGTACAAAGTAAAGGTTACATGAAAAGTAAAATAAACATCCATGACATACTGAAGTAACAATAATATGATGCACAATGTATCAATAGGATGAAAAAAACTGACTTGCTTGAATTGTATTCTTCCTAAAAACATAGAGGTTAATATCACAAATAACATAAATACTCTCCATTTCTTATCTGGAGTGTGAACTTAGGTTTATGACTCAGCTGGAGAGGTGTTGACTATGGAAGTCAAACAAAAGCAAATGTGCCAGTTACACACCCCAATTTTGATGAAAACACATTGTACTTTAGTGAAGCTATGTAAGTTAGTAGCTAGATACTGAGTCTTTCCATCTACACTCTGCCTTTGAGGACATGTGACATTGAAAAGATGATGTAACATCATTGTGCCTCAGTTTCTTTTCATTTAAAATTATAATATCCATCTGTTTCAGTTCCCAGATTTGTATTAAGAAACAAATAAGATATCATATTTGGAAGTGTTTTTTTTAATACAAAGCATAAAACAAAATTAAACATTACGGAATGCTATTTAACCTCTCATCAACATGCAATGTAGGAATCTAACATGCCAGAGCAATGGTGATTCATTCAAGCTAATATTTGTTGAGAGCTTTCCATGTGTACTGAGAGGGATGCAAATATAAAATTGGTCATGACTAGAAGAAAAGTGAAGACATACACATAAATAACTAATATATGTAAGATAGACAGTGGCAAGTAGCAGTGATACCAAAATAAAGATAATTGCCTATAATAGTTCAAAGGAGAACCAGAAAGGCTTGCAAAGAAAGTTCACTAAATCTAGGCCTTAAAGGATGATGAGATATCCATGGGGAAAGACAACATGAGATTAGGTACCAAATCTGGGATTCCACTAACAAACTTCAAGGGGTTCCATTTAACTCTTAAGGATGAGTGAGGAAGATGTTGTGGAAATATTTATTAGTAATATTTACTGAGTGCCTCCTATGTGCCATGCACCATTCAACATGCTAGGGAAAGAGCAGTGACCAAAACAAACCAAATCACTGCCCTGTGGCACAGGAGCAACATTCTAAGTTATAAGTGTATGCCACGGATGTCTCTAGTCCATGCTTACTTCCTAAAACAGCCTTCTCTGTGATTAATCTCCTTCTCCCAGAGTAGACAAAGCAAACACTTACACACACATTATGCATTTAGACCCTAAATTTTAGAGGATCATTATTAGTGTTGTCCAATTAATCACCAATTAATGTTTTCTGATTCTGTTTGAGGAAATTTGGTATTTCTCAAAGTTGGTAGGGGTAAAAAAAGGATGAGTTCAAAAAAGGGGAGAAGAGAAAGAATTTCCCCTGGCTTTCAACACTGGATGGATATTAGAATCATCTGGGGAGGTTTAAAAAAAATACCCACGTCTGGACACTGACTCGAGAGCAATTAAACCAGACTTTCTGGAGGTTGGATCCAGACATCATTGTTTATTTTTAGAGTTCCTCAGGTAATTCAAATGTGCAGGTAGATGAAAAACCATTGAAGTAATCAATACTCCAAAGGACCATCTTACTTTTTTTTCCCTGCTTCACGTTATAGCTTAGATAAGTGGATAGATAACTTGCATTAGCTCCCTAAATCTTTTGTTAAAATTCAGTCAGCAAGTCACAGAATTTTGGAAATGGAAAAGGGATCACATTTTGGGACAGATGAGAAAAAGCCTGAGAAAGTCAAAGTGACAGTCACATGGAGAATTACTTGGAGGTGGCACTGAAGGTAAGTGGGGAGAAGTTGAAATGCAAATATGATTTCCTGGATTTGAGTCTTGGCTACACAGCTGACTTTGTGATTTCTTCATCTATTTGAACTTTTATTTTCTCATCTATGAAACTGAAAACTATAAGAACTCTTCCTCCTACATTGTAGGGCTTTACTGAGAATCAAGGGAGAGGCAGTATTCGTAAAAATCTACTGTAAACCAAATGCTGTAACAGAATTTTGAGGGATTGTGTCCTAAGAGCTAAAAGAACATCAGAAAAAGAAAAGTCCTGTGAACAATGTCCAAAAGCAGTGTCTTCGCCACGCATTTAGACATGGCAAGTAAAACCAACCCTATTGGAGGTATACTAACCAATTAAAGTCACTTTCTTTCTGTGCAAAGTATTATATATATATATATATATATATATATATATATATATATATTTTTACCAGCCAAGATTTTTCTACAGAAGTCCTAGTGGAAATCCTTATTAATAATGGCAAGAAACTGGGCAGCCCCGGTGGCTCAGCGGTTTAGCGCCGCCTGCAGCCCAGGGTGTGATCCTGGAGACCCGGGATCGAGTCCCACGTTGGGCTCGCTGCATGGAGCCTGCTTCTCCCTCTGCCTGTGTCTCTGCCTCTCTCTCTCTCTCTCTGTCTCTCATGAATAAATAAATAAAAACTTTAAAAAAACATGGCAGGAAACAAAAACTAATCAGCTGTTAACAATCTGGACAAGATTATGCTAATTTAGTTTATAACCAAATAAGGAGGAGGAAAGGAAACATGGGGGTTGGGAGAGAAAGTCTTAACAATTCATGAAGAGAGAATAAATCTCACTGATAGAAGATAAACTTCTTAGGCACCAAGGCAATGAAAATGGTGTTGATCTATATGTCCGCAGATGTGACTCCTGGGTGTAATCTGTCCAGCTGCTCAATATCAGGACAGCCACATGGGCAACACCTCGGGGAAGATAAATAGGAAACCTCTTAGTCAGGGAGATAAACACAATTGCTCCTGCTAGTTCTTACATGGAAAGCCTGCTGATTGTCACTGTTGGTTGGAGGAAGTGCTACTAAAATATTCTGAGGCATGGAGAGTAAAAGATCTGGTCACAAATGCAAAGGATGATAGGATGCAAATAGACACTAAGTTGTGCTTGTATCAGCTCTCTCAAGGTAGATAAGGTTATCCCACTGGATTTCTGTAGGTATCGAATAGAGCAAGTTTAGAAAGCATAAAACAATTGGGAACCTTCAGTGTAAAATGACATGTAAAATTGTATAACTTACACAACTGTTGTGTGTACTACATAAAGGCTATCCCTCAAGTTTAGGGAAGATCAGAGATATGAAAATTTGGAAAGAAAAAAATGAGTTGGTATATCAGCCAACGGATCAATACCCCATCCCATCGGCACCAATTAAAATCAACCCAACCTTTATGTAAAAGAGATTCTTCTATTAGCAGGCAGGAGCAGAGAAGGGAATAAAACTATCTTATGAAAAAGATGAGGAAGAAAACTTGTTTTAAAAATAAACATTTTTGGGAACATCTGTGTGGCTCAGTGGTTAAGTGTCTGCCTTCAGCTCAGGGTGTGATCCTGGAGTCTCCTGATCAAGTCCCACGTCGGACTCCCCACAGGGAGCCTGCTTTTCCCTCTGTCTGTGTGTGTCTCTGCCTCTTTCCCTCTGTGTCTCTCATGAATAAATAAAATCTTTTAAAAAAATAAAAATAAACATTTTGGCCTTCTTAGAATTTTCAGTCAAGCAATATACCAAATTCAGGAAACAACCTGGATGTTTCAGAGCAAATCCATGCCTTTTTAAATTATTAAAGCCAAAACATTGTTGTTCATTAGGTGTATATTTATTCAGCAATTACAACATGTAGATACAATCCTAGCTGTCATGAGGAAGGAAAAAGAGAATCAGACATAGAATCAACTTTTAAAGAACCTACAAAGCACCAAGAAAGATGATGGCACGTAAAAAGCAGCAATGCACAGTAGAAAATGTATGCCCTAAAGCAAAAAGTACCATAAACGGTGAGGAGGGAGGGAGATTTCTTCTAAAAGGCTTGGATCATGAAAGGCTAAAGCTGCTTTTATTTTCCTGTAACTTTCATAACTTGACCTAAAATTGATTCTTCCTCATTAAAATCTCCTCAAATATCTCTCAGGGGAATAAATAATGTTAGGTTAATTCTCAAGAAACTTACTTGAATTTCTGCCTCTAGTTCCAGTAAGACCCCAACCCAGGGATTAAAGGTCTAGGATGGGTGTCCAGCTTCTGAAAGTAGGTCTAGGTCATTTCTCACTTTACCCCTAGAAGAGGGATTTATTACCAAGGGTACCTGCAGGAGCTATCCACATTGATGGGTACGTTGACATTACATGCAAAAAGGCTGCAGGCTTGTGCATCTTCGTGGGTGTTTTCATACTTTCATCAAACTATTTCAAACCAGAAGCTACTTTAAGGCATTTCTTGGATCCATAGTACAGTATCAGGTCAGTCTGGGGAGAAGTGGACACAAGCATGTCCCCCAGGACCTAGATGGAAATGGAATCAGGTCCTGGCGAACAGAGGTTCTCTCAAGAAAGATCTTTTTTTTTTTTTTTGGCCCAGTATTGAGAAGGATTCCTTGGCCAAACTTGTGTTTGACCCTTTCCCTAAGAGAACATATGTGTTGAAATAGTAGTATCATTCTCAAGTCATATAATATGTATGTGCTGAAAGGATAATATTGTCCTCAGATCACATGACATTCAGATATTCTATTGGTTCTAATTCAAAAGGTTGAAAGCCACTGAATTTGAGAACATAATCCAGGTCTTTAACAATGTTGGCAACCATTCACCAGTGGATTTTTCAGAGTTCTCTAAAGTGGGTATTGATGGTACCCAAAGCAGGCATTAATAATCTTTACTGGAACAAAATGAGTGGGAAGGAAGGAAGCTAGAAACTTTCTGTTTGGCATAATTGTAGTTTAATGTGCTTTATTTCATCCCTGGATTGATTTGTATAAGGCACACACACACACACACACACACACACACACACAGTCAATTTCAGTGAACACAAAATACCTAAAACCAGCTATTTATATTGTATGTAGATAATCACCGCTTGACTGACTGAATTTTTCATGTTCTAACCAGCTGTTTTGGCATCTCGTAGACACAGCCTGAATAATTCCATCTACATTCGATCAGTCCTAAATTAAAGTGACATTGTGTTTGTGGTTAGTAGCATTTCCTAAAATTGATAACTTTGTAAACAATTACACGCAGGCCCCTCTTCCTAAAATACAGATACCTGCCAAAGTAGATTGGTTGCTCCAAAAACAAGCAGCTTCCTCATTTCCAAAGGGCATTACAGAGACCAAAGAACTGAACTGACCACCTCTTTTTTTTGTTTGTTTGCAGGATTCACTTTTTAATACCTGCTCTTAAGTTGTAACATAAATTTATTTTAAACAGCTTACCTCCGTTTAGGTACCTATCAAGAGAAATGGAAATGTCTGTTCCAAAGTTATCAAAAAATTTCCTGATAGCAATTTTTTTATTTAATTAAAAAACGAGAGAGAGAAAAATCAAATCATGTCACAGGCAGGTGGAAGGACACCGCAGGCAGGACTGTGTTTTCCAACGGCATCCAGCAAGATAATGAGTCCATGTCTATGGAAATTGATTCATTAATATTTCATCGAGGCAGCTTCAGAGCAATTCAAGAACCAGCTCCCAGGAATTCAATCAGTAAATTCAATGAATTGTTGAGCTTAAAATACCAGGGGGGCAAAAATATACATATATTTGGCATGTGTGCATATTTATACATACTGATGTGACACGTATCTGCACATGAATACAGGCATACATATTAAAACACAGCACATGTAAGAGACTGTCATTTCTAGGCTTAAACCCCGTCTCACCTGCCTATATTCTTTACTTGGAAGAATTACTAAATAAAAACTCACTCTCTTTAATATAATTCTGCTCGGGACCTGACATGGGAAACAAGTTAACAAAAATGTTGGCCGCAACTTGTTCACTGGTAATCACAGGTTTATCAATGCAGTCCCTTCAGTCAATTAACAGCACATAAAGAGAGCTCCTGGGGACTCATGTTGAGACTGGAAAAAGAGGGGATCAAATATTTCATGGAAGAAGGGCTGGTGATTTGGGGCAGAACAGGTAATTTACCATGTGGGATACACAAAACAAGAAGGGCCAGTTAGGGAAATAGATTCAAATTATCACGTTGGCTAAGTAATTGGTCTTTGGGTGTCCCTAAACACCAACCTATAAATAATTTTATTTTCATTTTGGATCAATGTCTTCTAGCCCTTGTCTAACTAACCTGTATTGATGTCTTTTTAATTAAACCATGCGTGATATGCTCACTCGGCAGTGGGGCATACTGAGTGTGCATGCTAGGAATTCCAGATAAGGTAATTATGCTATTTGTCACTGTCATGATTAATGTGTGACAGCTGTTATGACAGCTGTGCCACTGTTTTGTCACAATACTCTGTTCATCCATAACAAAATTAGCTGTCGCACTCAAAGGTACACACTTGCTGCTATTTCTTTCTGAAGTCAACAATGAGAAAATCGAGAGGGAATATTACATGAACTCTGTGACAAACAAGAAAAACGACATCTTTATTTTTTTTTCTTTAAATGATGATATAACCTGCCTGCATTGGAAATGCAGATAGCTCACCTCTAGCAAACAAGCTGTCACAAGGAGCCAATCCGCCACTAATCTAGCTAACAAGGTCTCAGTATGTGAGGGGTTTGCTTCATAATTTGAATCTGCCTTGTCAGGCAAGCCTTTTAGATGTTACCCAAATTAGCATTGGCTGGAACTGTTACTGCCTGTCAAGGTGGAAAACTGCAAAGGCAGAGTTATAATACGAAGTGGGAGACTGACTCACCCTTTCCTTTGGGCGTCAGTCAAGTGGAGCAAAAGAGGCGGCTCTTCCTCCACCTCCCTCAGGAGAGCTGTCCCTCCTCCTGTCCCACTGTACCCATACCTGGGAGAGATGCTTTCAGGAGCTGACTCCAAATAGAGATGTAAATTGTCAGATATTAACCAACATCGTTTCTTCCGGAGCCCTAACACTGGACCATGAAACCAGAGAAGACAGTGATGGGAAGAGACAGATGGCTACCATAATAGCATCATTATTCTATAGCTTTGGGTGAAGTGGATTCTTGCATATGTTCCATAAATTTTAAAGGAAAAAAAAAAGCCCACGTGGATGTCTATTCACAATGAAAAAGAAACATTGTAACATCAGAGACCCTGAACTCCAGAGAAAGAAAATATGTCATGTCAGATAGGCGTATCTAAGTGAACATGGTATTTCCTCTCTTAAAAATTAAAGGGAGAACAGCTGTAGCCATTATTATTTTGCAACAAATGATTAGATTGATTTGCCGACAATATATTTGAATGTGCCGATACCTTAAACCAGCAAATATGATGTGTGCTTTTAAGAAGGATACTGTTTAAATCAGGCCCATCTGCACTGTCTCTCCCAGGCTCCTTCTCCAAAAACAATCCTGGAACAGAAAACTGAATTATTTCAAACAATTATAATGATTACAGAGGAACTGTTACCACCTGCTGCTGACTCTTGGCAGGCATCAGTTAATGGAGGATTTAATTAGGATATTTATCAACAATGACCAAAACTCCTTTTGATTTGTGCCTGATTTCTCCATGCGGGAAAAGTAAGCTCTTTGCAAATTCGAACAATTAAGAGATGCTGAAAAATCTGGAGAGCTGCTTACAAAGATTTCAGATCAAGACCACTAGGCTCTCTATTCAGTTGCTCTCATTGGTTTTCTCTGGGACGGATCTGAGAGGTCTTGATGATTCCTGTCACGTTTGATGAGTGTCTCCTTTCTATCTCAGCCAAAGGAGACCAACAACACTTGTTGCCATTTATTATTACTAAGCAAATAGCTCTCAGCTACTGGGTCACATGCGGGTTTTGGATGAAGGAAGCAATGGCTGTTGCCACATGATGAATGTTCCTACATTCTTAGCATTTAGAGAGGGCGTCTTTGTTAACTCTGTTTCCATTCTTCCTGAGAATTGACTGTTATAAAGTGTCCATCTTCAAGGTCCAACTCCAATGTCATCTCTTTCATGAAGCTGTGGCTGAAATTTTGTCCCTGTGGTTCTTCTTGCTCTTCCTTTTCTTTGAGCTCCTGTGACACTGCTTGTTTCTTTCTTTCTTTGTTTTAGGCACCAATTATATTTTACTTGGGATAATAGTGATTTGTGTGCTTTTCTTACCCAGGAGTTCCCGGAGCACCAATCAAGAAACACTTCTTGATTTCTCCAAAGAAGACCTATACATAGTCAACAAGCACAGGAAAAAACGCTCCACATCACTGGCCATCAGGCAAATGCAAATCAAAACCACAATGAGATACCACCTCACACCAGTGAGAATGGGGAAAATTAACAAGGCAGGAAACCACAAATGTTGGAGAGGATGCGGAAAAAAGGGAACCCTCTTACACTGTTGGTGGGAATGTGAACTGGTGCAGCCACTCTGGAAAACTGTGTGGAGGTTCCTCAAGAAGTTAAAAACAGAGCTGCCCTATGACCCAGCAATTGCACTACTGGGTATTTACTCCAAAGATACTGATGTATCTTTGTAATATATATATATATATATATATATATTGGAATATTACTCAGCTATCAGAAAGGATGAATACCTACCATATGCTTTGATGTGGATCGAACTGGAGGGTATTATGCTGAGTGAAATAAGTCAGTTGGAGAAAGACAATCATCATATGGTTTCACTCACACGGAGAATATAAGAAATATTGAAAGGGACCGCAAGGGAAAGGAGGGAAACTGGGGAAAAATCAGAGAAGAAGACAAACCATGAGAGACTCCTAACTCTGGGAAACAAAGAGTTACAGAAGGGGAGGTGGGGGAGATGGGGTGACTGGATGATGGGTACTAAGGAGGGCACTTGACGCAATGAGCACTGGGTGTTATACTATATGTTGGCAAATTGAATTTAAATAATTTTTTTAAAAGAAACACTTCTTGTATCTTTTAAGTCCTCACATAATCTAACGTACAGCCTGGCACACAGTAGGTCCTTCCATTCACATTTATGAAGTAAATTGCTGATTGCATAATTGAATGTTGAGAAGAGTGTTTGCTTATTATAGGATCTGTATTTAAGTGATACTTAAGAATTTAGGAGCTATTTAATGTGCATAACTTTTTATAAGTGAACATGAAATATTTAAACAAAAGCTCTTAAGTGATACCAATCAGACCACTCATAACATCATCTGCTATACTCAGCTGGGATGATGGGACACCTGAAATAACCATAGTAAAAAAGCCTCCTGATTAAAGGGGGTGTTCCAACCACAGAGACAACTTATTCTTGTCAGAAGCCAGGGAGCTGTGTGTAGCTGAAAAGGCATCTATAGGCATTCACAGGTAGTACGAAACAGAACACAACTTTTTTTGCAGAAGTCTTGTAGGAGGCAATTTTTGCAAAAGGTAATTACCCTGGAGGATAATTGTGCTTCCAGGACTCCACAGGTCTGTGAAATTAGCAATTAAGCACTGAAAAAGCTACAGAAATAGAAATATAGTAGATGGGTTTGTGTGGAGCAATGGCAAGCAGAACTCAGAACCCTGAAATTAAGTAATATCCAGTACCAGGATCCTAAAACACTGGGATGAGATGGGAGTAGAGAGGTACAAAGATGACACATAATTAGCAGCAGGTAGGGAAAGAAAACCCAACTCAAAATCTGCTAGACTCTGCAGACTTCTCCTGAGTTAGGGAGAATCACTAAGCACCAGAACCCACGAGAGCTTTATTTGAACATAATATCTAATTTTGTTTGCTTGTTTTTTATGAACTATGTAGTAACCTAAACATTTTATATCATTATGCAGGCTTGGTTTCTTTAAAGGCATGACTTAACCATTATTATTTAAAGTGAAATTAATATTATGTGAAGTAATAATGAGGGGATACCAATTCAGTAACTGAAGTGATCATTTCTGGGACCTTGATATGATGACATTGTATTAGCTGCCAAATGATGACTTTTTCTCTTACATACCCCAGCCCTCGTACTTGTGCCCTGAGAATTAATTACATGGGCTCCTCAATGATCCAAGGACAGAAGAGAATTTTTGAATGGCATGTGTTTTCTCAGGTTCTATTTCTAACCTCTACGATCAGTTTATCTAATTACATACTTGAGAATTTTGCTAACTCTAACAAAATTCACATTTACCATCATCCTCAACAACAACAGCAAACAAGAACAAGATGGTTTGTAAGTCATTATCCTTTCAGAGAGCCTTTTTATAAAGCTTTGTTAGGGTCAGATGGAGTGTTGGTGACAGTATTAAGTTGTGAGGCAAGCACTACAAAAGACTAAAAGGGCTAAGAGGCCCACAGGTTAAGAATGACATCTACACTGTTAAATGGTGGGGGAAATTCAAAAGAAGAATATTTCGTGACCTGAAAGTTATACAAAATTCAGATTTCACTGTCGATAAATCAAATTTTATCAGGATATAGCCATGCTCATTTGTTTCTGTGTTGTCTCAGGCAGTTTTGTGCTACAAGTTAAGTGTTTGGGACTGAGATTGTATAACCTGCAAAGGCTAAAATATTATCTGGCCCTTCACAGAAAAAGTTCGCAGACCCCTACTCCAGCAACATATTCACTTTCCTTCATTCTTTTTTTAAAATGTATTTTTATTTATTTTTTTAAAGATTTTATTCATGAGAGACACAGGCAGAGGGAGAAGCAGGCTCCAAGCCTGCTGTGGGACACAATCCCAGGAGTGGACCGGGAATATTCCCTTAGCTCAAGGCACACACTCAACCACTGAGCCACCCAGGCATCCCACTTTCCTTCATTCTTACTTGCAATTGAAAATGTGCGTGGTTTTGCAGATGGCATTTGGTTCTCAAGTTTTCTATCCCCCATGTGCACACACATTCTCTCTTTGTGTCTCTCTCTGACTCTCTCTTATTTTGCCTCCTTTTATTCTGCCTTTCTCACTTCTGCTCTGACAACCAGGAAATCTGAGCAGCATCTGCTTCAGAACCAATTCTATTTCCTTTTCCTGGCCACAAGAATGGAGTTCTTTGAGTAGGGAACTGAAGCTTGAAAGCAGAGAGAATCACCTTTCTTTCCTGCATGCTGCCTATTCTGGCCCAGCTCCTAGAAGCTGGGGTCTCTAACATATGCTGCAACTTTTCTCCCAGCCTTTCTGTGTGGAGAGCATTCCAAATGGGAACAGACCTTTCTCTTGTTGCAATTTTCTCTCAGGAAGCCTTGTGGCCAGAAAATAGAAGAGAAAATTTAAAAATCTCAGAGCACAAATGAGAAGGACTTGGGATAATCTATCCGATCTACAGAAACATTTTTTTCTTCTTTTTTTTCTCCCTTAGTTTAAATAAAAAGCAGCCAGAGTATTAGCCTTGATGAAGAACAAGAATTTCTATGTTCCTTTCCCCTAGGAAATGGCAATGTGAGAAGAGTACCCTCTGGACACGCATGCAGGGGAAGGGGAGAGGAAAAAAATGAAAGAAATGCCTCAAGCTTTCATGTAATTTGTAGGAGTTTGTAGATGGAGTTGTACTGATGACATAAATATGTTAATGGATCTGAATTTCAGAAGGGACATTTCTTTTGCACAAATATTCGGGAAGTATGATTGAATGACTCTGGAAAGAAACAGAAAGATTCTGACTCTGGCACCTTCACCAGCAGCACAGTGAAGTATGAGGAGTGTGGGAGTACCCAACCTCTGATCTTTAGTTACCAGGTCTATTGTTGGAGACACAACCCTCAAATTTCTGAGTCTCAGTTTTAGTTTTCTAGATTTTAAAAGAAGGGTAATGATGCTTTTTCAACTTGTCTCAAGGGGCTCTGCTGAGATTTGAATGCGGTAATATACGTCAAATGCAGGTTGTTGATTGTACAGAACTAATCCTCTTTCAGATACTGTTTTATCACCACTAACTCATTGAGTTTAATCTCATTGCTCCATTAATCAGTTTCCTTTTAATGTCCACAAAAAGAGAACTTTTAAATCCAATCTCTATGTTGCAGCAGAAAATTTATTTCCTGGTGTCTACAAAAAATCTCAACAAATAAAAACAATGGACCCGGAGTCAAGATTCTCAGGGCAGTTGGACCTAATGGGCCTCTCTTTCGAGGCAAGGTAGCTGGGGCCTGACTGGATAAATTACTCCACCAGGCCACCATGTTTCCAGAACAAAATAATGTCATACGTCTCTCGGAAAAAATAAAATGAACCAAACAAGACCATTTTACAGTTCCCCAAACTCTACAATTTGAAAGTGGAATCTCTAGTCTCATTTTGCCACAGTTCTCAAATGAATGGAAGTTAGAGAAAATCAACCAAAAGTAATAATGTACATTCAGAAATACAGACCTAAAGTAATAATGTACACTCAGAAATACCACTTCCTGTCTACCACGAACAATAGTTCTTTGGTTATGAATGTTAACCATTATTTTCTTTGGTATCAGTGGTTTTTGCTTCATTTTGTTGTTGTTGTTGTTTACATCCAGATGTGGTCACATAACCACAAGCAGGAAAAATAATATCTTGAAATAACATAAGATAACATAAGAAACCACATGGATCTATCATATTATAATATTTTGCTTTTTATAAAGGTAAGTATAGTTATCATTACCAATTTTACATACAAGAAAAATGGCCTTCGAGAGGTTAAACAGCACTTTCAAAATCACATGGCAAGTTTGTGTAAATCTGATCCTTTAATTCTAGAATGCTTATCTGGGCTTGTAATCTGTTCCCTGGGTGCTTAGTGGAAATGTTCATTCATTCAAAGATTCACAAAATACATGCCAAGCACCAAGTAAGTGCTGGGCTTGCTTGCTGCTGGGGACTCACTAGGAAGTCATGGTCTCTTAAATCCAATGGATGTGGGCTTTCACCCAGCAGACAGTACAATGCCTGACCCTCCTTCTGGTCAAAGGTGCCCTGGAACACCTGGGACTCAGGCAGGGTTTTCTGAGCCCCCTCTCTATTAACACCCCACCCTTGGCAGAGGTTCCTAGCACTTCTTGAATACAAAAATAGAAGGAAACTAAATTCATCATGCTCCAAAAAATAATGTTTGTGTTTTATGTGACTTGCTTTACATTATAGCTGCATATCTTTAACACGTAGAGAACATATTCCTACTACTATTACGAGTGCTAAAACAATACAAGATTCTGCAGGAAATGTCTCATGCAAAAGACCTTAATGTCCAATAATGGAGAAATGAGAAAATAAAATATGGTATATTTCTCAGTACAACACTAGGCAGTCATTAAAGTTTATAATAACAAGAAAAGTGCTTGAATAAAGAAAAAAAAAGAAAAAAGAAAAGTGCTTGAGTAATAGAGGTCTGGAGGTATAAAATGGCCACATCCTTTTTATTATTCACTTAGGAACACATACGCCTCTACTACCGGCAGGCAGCTTGGTATCCCATGTCACCTCCAGTCATTTCTACCATTCTTGTAATGAGAGGGACAGCCACAGCCAGAGGCAACACTGCTGGCATCACCACATCAGGGGCCACTCAAACTAGATGTGGCCTCTACTGCTCTGTGGAAAGAAAGATAGAGATAGCTGGGAACCCAGGCTGCCAAGCCATGGCCTCGTACCGGGCTGGCCAGGTCTGGGACTATAGGAAGATTCAGTCCAGGGTCTGCTAGAGCCAGACCTATCTTAGACCTTGGTCAGAAACTTGTGGAAGCCCAAACTAACTTTCTCTCACCATGTGTCCACATCTGTCACTACGAGGGTCCCTTTCTGTCAGAGGCCTTAGCCAAGGACACTGGGGTTTCTTCCAAATTTGTCTAGCACTAAATCTGGGGTCTTGGTCTCTTCACTCTCATGGGGCTGCTAGACTTCTTTTTTTTTTTTTTTTTTTTTTGGGGGGCTGCTAGACTTGTGATGAAAAACTGATTCACAAGCTTCACAAAAGCTCAAGAGTAAGAAAAGGAAACTTTGCTTAAATCAGGAGCTCTGGTCTGTCCTTCAAGGATTCAAGGAGAAACACTAAAACACCAAAACAGGCTGCATAAACATTTACATAATGAAGGGAAGCCATTTTTTTCTCATAATAAGAAACAAAATTTTAAGGCAACTTGCTGGCTCAAGTCAGCAATCTCTGAAAAAGAGATAATATCATATTTTAATTCCACCCCACCACTTTGTTGCCTTTAACGATTTTAAAAATACACATTTTTAAATAATGGGTAAAAAACTGGATATCCAATTGTAAAGGGGAGAGTGGAATCTGGAAGGAACCTACAAGGGACTTAGCCTTTACTCATAACCTTATTTCATGAATAGCTGTCTAGGGGTAAGGAAAGAAAAAAAAAAGAAAGAAAAAAGAGACTTTCCTGTTTGTCACCCCCAAGCAAAGGTGTGACACAAACATGATCACAGGACTAGGGATGAAAGGGAATCCATCTGCCCAAAGAAGCTGAGTCTCCAGACAGTAGCCCTAGTACCAAAAGTGATAAAACTCAGGCACATGGTTCCATTAGGGGCAGCATTCTGAGAGGTTAGGAGCTAGAGGCGGGGCAGGGAGAAGGAAGCCAGACTAGAAGAGAGAATGCCAACAGTGTCATGGAAACCAAAGAACAAGTGAGAACCTGGGAGAAAGTACTTGGCCATGAGACATGCCTGCTGAATAATCCCAGACACATGCCAAATGTATGTTATGCAGAAATACACATTACATTATCCAATAAACACTCTAAAGAAAAACAATGTATATAAAATAGGAAGGAAATACATCAAAATGGTCACTGCTCTTCTCTCATGGTGAGACTATAGACCATTCCTTCTATTATCCACTCCTACTGTTATTTTGCAAATTTTTCAAAATAATTATGTGCTGCCTTTAACTTTTCAAGATGAATTTTTAAAAAGTAAGTAGTTGAACTTCTTAGTGATTAATTCTTTCTGGACTAGCTAATATAATAAGCAATGTAATGTTCCTTTATTTTTTATGAATATGCATTTCTTTTTCATTAGAGTAACAGGAAAACGCTATAAGGTTTGAATTTGTCTGTGGCCTACTTGTTTGGTAAATTCATACTTGGCGTAAGCATTAGTCAAATAGCTCATAAACTGTATAATGAAAAGAAGAAATGTTCTTAACATTATTTACCGAAATGTCTTATGCAGTTTGCAACCTGGAGCTAGAAACCAGGATCTCTGGCACACACCTCAAAAATCCATTGCTCCATTTGCCTACAAGACATCCAAACTATGGCTAGGTCATCAGGCAGCTGCCAAAATGGCAAGGATGATATGTGGTTAAAAGTTGAAATGAAAATATTAACAAAAATTGAATAACAAAGTATAGATCATAACAATATGGCCAAATTATTTCTTTTTGATTTTATGACTACTTTTACCTTGCATAACTATGCATAAAGAATCCATGTCAAGTGTTAAAATTCTAAGAAAAAAAGTTCCAATGAGATGACTGCTAATGATACAATTATGTAGATTTCACAGAATCATTTTATATACATTATCTTGTTATAATAATATATAGATAGCATCACCTGACAAAACTGAGAATTTTTTTTAAACTGAGAATTTAAAAAATAAATAAAAAAAAAATAAACTGAGAATTTTTTAAAAATGCATTTATCCAGTTAGTCAAAAGCAAGGGTTTTCTTGTCTTTTAATCTAGAACTTTTTTCCACTTAGAAAAAAAAATCGATGTGTATAAACCAAAACATAAAACCCTACACTAGCCTGATAGAGATTCTAAAGAGTGTATATCATCTTAATGAAGTTTTTAAAGTAATGCACTAATTAAGTAGCCACTTTTAATACTCCAAAAGCCATGAAATAGGTCTTGATTTGGGTTCCCACCAAAGTGGACTATGAAAACTGAATCAAATGCAAGTATTTTATTTGAGAGGTGATCCCAGGAAACAAAAGTATGGAAGTAGAATAGTGGAGTGGGGCAAGAAAGAGAGAGAAAGAGAGAGAGAGAGAGAGAGAGAGAGAGAGAGAGAGAAGATAAAATAGAGCCAGTATAGTATGTTACCAAGCCAGTTACTACTAGAGGCATCATCTCCCTGGGGAGCTCTAGGAGATGGTATAGAACACATTTCAGAATTTTCTCAACTGTAGGATGAAGAAGCTGGGTATTTATGCACCAATATCCTTTCTGTCATTGACTTATGGCTGGTAGCAGAAGCATTAACTTTCAGAACTTCTGGCTCTTCCTCAAAGCAAGCCAACCTGTAGCCAGAAAAAATAGTTTTGACTGGTGCTTGCCACAGCAGTCCTCAGCATGTAAAGTGAATACCAAAGAGATATGGCCAGAACCCTGACATTAACTGCTTTATCTGGGTGACCGCTTATAGATTGCTTACCTCTAAGCATATTACATACATGTCTGTGATTTGGATATTATTACTATCCGCATTTTTATCAGATGATAAAACTTAGAGACAAAGAGGTAGCACAGTCACACAGCTGGAGTTTGAACTCAAGCACTCTAATTCCAGAGTCCACACCCTTACCCATCTTGATATGTCACCTCTGCTATGGTTATGGCTGGTCAATCCATATGAAGAAAAGTCAAGGAGTTTGGGGAGAGTTTCTCATTAGGGCTCTGAGAGAAGGGATGGTTGCTCCTTCCTGAATTGTCATTGACTCAAAAAAAAAGACAGCCTCTGGTGTTTGTTGACCTTGTTTCCAAAGGTCAGCCAAGACAACAGCATCAGAAAATGAAGGACTGCAACAAAGTCATTTCCCTGTCACCTGCTTTCCACACATTATCCACTCAGAAACCTCTAGATTTCCTGGAATTTCTGTTCAGAATCCAGTAGTCCAGCAGTCATTTTAAGACACCACAATTTTCACTAACAGTTTTGATTCTATGAGCCTCTAAGCCTGTCTCCTGACATGCTGTAATAGCCTGGGGATGGAATCAGTTTGACCAGAGACTGTGAGCAAAGAGGTAATTTAGCTCTATTCTAACTGACTGTGTAACTGTCATGGACACAGCATTAGGCAGGTGGTAAATTAGCTACTTGGAGAGGTCTTTTCATTCTTTCTGGCCACAGAGGCATTAAAAACTCTATGGGCATCTACCAGCAAAAGTCATAAATGCTTGTGAAACTCTAGTACAATTTTAGGAAAATCACTTATTCTAAGTGACCTAATTAGAAGAAAAACAGCATAGAAGGCTTCTTTTAAGACTATGAGCCTGAGTACCCATCTGAGTTTGGTAAACAAAATTTGGAATTGATTCTAATAGGCTTAGACACTAAGCACTCTCTGCCAATTCTTTCCAATTAAACAGAGAATAGGAACAGATGAGAAATCAATCAAAATAAAATGAAACACCTTTGATCACCTGGGATGGGATTTGAGAATGGGCCCATTTCTTTGTTGTCTTAGATTATTCTGTGACATAATCAAATTCTTCCTAAGACAAATAGAAAAGTAGAATGAGCGTGGATTTTTTAATGCAATAACAGGAAAGAGGTGACTTAATTATATTTAATTCTTCCCCCTTTTAAAAATTTATGGACATGATTCAGTTCTCTACTATTTTAAGCATTAACATAAATATATATACATACAAAAAAAAACCAAAACAACAAAACAAACAAAAAACTGGAGGATACATTAGATGTTTCATTTCCACTATGATATATTTTTTTAATTCAGTAATTCTGTATTGTACCTGAAAATCTTTCACATTTCCCATGTGTGTAGATAGAGAAGCAACAAAATGCCAAGTTTGGAGCCTTCATACATTTCTTCTTCATTATTTTTAGGGATTATTACCAGGGCAATGTGTCTTCAATGCTAGCACAGGGAAGGCTCTCGATATATACATTTTTTTTTTCTAGGCATAGTAGAATACAGCAGAAAAATATAGATCTCATGGTCAGACAGATCTGACTACTCCAATTTCAATTCAACCTTTACAATTTCCCAGCCATTGTGGCTTAACATCTAAGATAATAAAACCTACCTCATAAAGTCACTGGGTGTTAGAGCTGGCTCCTAGGGCTTATGAGAAACAAATGTGTGCATCTCTTTTAAATTATGCATGCAGTGACATCATTTTGGTAGCTTGAAATTGGCCATAATGAGAATATTTATGCCATAGAAACTGGAAAAATCTATAAATCAGGGCTTTCCCCCCCAAAGTTCTGATTTACTAGCTCATTACTGAAAATTAAATAACATGTGAAATGTTTAATAGTATGGCCAACTCTTTTCCCTTTCCCTTCCTGTCTTAAAGAGTTTATGAATACAGCTTTATTTCTGTATCTAGAATACTCTAGTAACAATTTCACTTCATAATCACTTGTCAAGTATTTGACCATGTTATTGTTTTTGATAGTCATACAAAGCTATTTGTTAGGATAATCTCAATTAGAATTTAACTATCAAGTGAAATTTCACTCTAGTATTTTGAACAATGGTGTTGCAAACCAATGTCTCTGCTACTTCATTTAAGCAGAGCTCATACATGCCACGTGTGAGTTTTTGAATTGCCTGGGTTTTTTTTTTTTTAATTGCCTGGGTTCTATTGAGGAGCTGGCACTTCTGTTCAGCCTAAAATGGCATCACCAAAAAGTTTTCCCTTTAATCAAGGGACTCACTCAAAAAATCATACCACCCTGATGCAGCAGTTGGGAAAACTGATGTACTCCCAATAGACACAAAATGCTACTAAAATTATTTGACAGTATAATTCAACATATCACACTAGACAAAAGTTGAAATTTATGACAGAGAAGTTACCATAGATTCAATGAAGTGGAACCAAATGCCACACCAGAAGGTGCTGCTCTTAGAAGACTGTAGAGGCTGCTTTCTAATAATACACAGAGAATATGGTAGGAATAGTGGGTATGAAGGCATCAGAAGTCCTTTCTCTTGGTGACCAAGGGGAGATTTCTTCATGAAATCCTCTAAGATACCAGTCTCCCTCTTGGCACACAAGATCATGAATGATGACTAGAATTCTTCCATATACAAAATGCTGGAAATGATCCTATGATTGGTTCCTTTTATCATCTCCAGAAAGTACTAGAACTAGCACACATTCCATTTCAGAGATATTTTGGAGTCATTCTGATAAGAAGTTATATAGAATCTTGCATTAGGAATAATAACACAGTTGTCAAAAGACTGTGTCCTATGTTTTGATTTTGCTTGTAATTTGGGCATGCTTCTAAATTGGGGATTTTTATAAAAATAAAACTTTTCATCTTTATATCAGGTACCCATACAGGATTAATATGAGAGTCAAGTACCAAAAATATGTCCTATATAGTATAACCCTGTATCAAATATAAAATATTATTACTGCTTGGACATTCTTAGTCACATACTACCAGAAATAAAAGCCTGAGTCACATACAACGAGAAATGCAAAACCTCTGATTTGGCATTAATAGTAAGCCAAACCACACCTTGCAGAAATCATTCTGGAATGTTAAAGCATGGAGCAAAGAAGAAGGCAATATTCTAGTAATTAAGAGCTGAGTTTTCTAAAAGGCAGAATTAGGATGTTATTCTAAATTTCAATATATACTAGCTATGTGATCTTAGGTAATTTTTTTGCCTCTCTAAACAAACCTCTTTGAAATGAGGATCATGTTAGGACCTAGTTTACAATGTCATTGTTGTTAAATGACAGAATGCATATAAAGGTGGTTAGGACCACAGTTAATTCTCAATAAATGTTACAATGTTTTTTACTGTTGTTTTTGCTACTGTTATTTGCATTTTGAGATTTCCTAGGCAGAAATAAATGGTCCTACTACCAAAGATAAGAATCCCTAGAGTAAGTTAAAAGTATTTAACAAGGAGTCACAGATTCTTACACTCCAGAATATAAATTAATGGACAATGGTGGTAGCTAGTTTGGGACCATAAAGCAAGCAAACCAGCCTACTTTTTCTCCAGGATCTTCCTCTTTAAATTTCTTGCACTTAAATTTTTAAGAAATGGCAGTTGAAAACAACTATTTGTGTTCAAGTTCTTCTGAAAAGTACAAGGCCCTAAAAGGTGAGATTTTACCCACTTTACTACTTTGGGTAAAGTTTCATGGACTTTGAAATAGATATTGGAAAGATAAGCTTCAGGAACCAAGGTTAAGGATGAGAGTGGTTTCATTGACCATAGCTATAAAGCATGGAAACAGGGGAAAGGAAATTTTAAGGCCTAGGTAAAGATATACCAAGGAAGGAAGGGAAAGTCCAGAATGTGAAGTCCAAGAAAGAAGACAGGATATTAGAAGCAGAGCAGATACCAAAGAAAAGGGAGATCGTATGCCACTGTGGACAAGCAGGACAGAAAGAGTTCAGGAGATCAAGCCTGAAGTCATGATAACAGAAGGGTAGTCTTCAAGGATAACCATGCCCCTTTATGAGAAAATTGTTAGAAATGGTTCATTATTTTGTTTTAAGGTTGGTGATAAGGAATATTAGAGAATTGTTGGCTTAAACATTCTTCTAAGCTATCTCTTAAAAAACTAAAATATGCTTTTCCATGTGGGATTATGTAATGGGTCCATCTTAGGAAGTTTTACTATTTTACTTACTGACACGGAATTCAAACCTTTCTGTGTCCAAGATTGTCCCAAGATTTCAGAAGGTACATGAGTCAACCAAGACTCTAGAGTAACAATTAGGAGTGATCACAGAGTAGAGAAGCAGTTGCCAGGGGCTGGGATGGAGCGGGCAGGTGATCAAGATAGGACAGTAAAGGAGACGAACTTTCAGCTATACTATGTATAGGATCTGAGAATCTAATGTAAAACATGGTGACTATAGTTGATAACACTGTTTTGTATAATTGAAATTTGCTAAGAATAGAATTTAAATGTTCTCACCAAAAAGAAAAAGAAGAAGAAAAATATTTGGGGTGATAGATGTAGTAAATAACTAGAAGAGGATAAATCCTCTCCCAATGTATTTGTATATCAATTTTTTTAAAAAAAAAATTGATCACAAATTTCAATGTAAAAACCACCCTAAGGCTTGAAAGAATCAGTGCTTCAGTACAATGCGTAACAAACTAAAAAGGCTAGCTACTTTTTTTTTTTACAACAAAAAAACCCCAACAATTCAAAAGCTGTTAATAATACAAAATCTCAATCTACTTCTTCATATCAATCCTGATCCTTTTCTCCAAGAATCAAAGTCTTCAAAACAAACAAACAAACAAAAAAACCCCAACTCATTATCAAAAGAAAAATCCACAAGTATTTCCAATGCATAGGACAAGAAGAAAACAATCATAACTTGAGTCTGAAATAACCTTGTCTTGTTCATAGTAAAGCAAAGTGTTCATTAAAAAATGTGTCAAGAGCAAAATGCATTTGGAAGAGAGTACTCTATGACTTGAGGCTAAAATTTGTGATAGAATCATTTTCCTCTTGCAATTTTCTAAGATTTCCTGGATTTACTCAGGATCTCTATGATAAGATTATAGCTCTCTTTGAGGGTATTTCAATGTTTTCATTCGTGATCTGTCTTAAAACCAGGCATGCCTTAAAAGGAAGGAGCAGCACACATTATTCATTGTTACATACCCTTTAAAAAAACATAAGTACAATGATTTATTCTTTTTAAAATTTTTATTCTGAAGTAATCTCTACACTCAACTTGGGATTTGAACTCATAATCCTAAAATCAAGAGTCACAAGCTTGACCAACTGAAGCAGCCAAGCACTCCTGATTTATTCTTAATTAAGCAAAGTTCAGTCTGTGTGAACTATTTTGACAATTATAGCTCTTAGTATGTGAAAAAATGATATTGTTTGCTCTATGGATTCCTTTTTACATAATGCTGATGAATTCTAGTTAAGAGGATAAAAGGTAACCTAGAATAATAGAATATTTAGCTATGAAGGAACTTTCGGAGCTCATTTTTCCAAAGTGCATGAAACCAAGTCTAGGAGAAGTAAAGTGACTTACAAGACTGTTAAAGTGAAGAAGTAGTTACAAAGTAGGAGTGAAACACAGCTAGATGATAACCATTATCACACACTAATAGAGCCACTAATTTTGTGAGGACTTACTATGGTCATAGTATGTTTTCTGATCATAGTGCAATTAAGCTAGAAACTCATTGCAAAAGGATAAGTTAAAAAAATGGCCAAATATTTAGAACTTAAGCAGTATAATTATAAATAGCCTATTTGCCAAAGAAGAAATCAATTGAGGAGAATACTTTGAACTAAATGAAAAAGTTTTTAAAAAGATGTATGAAAACTTGTAGAATTCAGCAAAAGCCTGTATTAAAAAAGCTTAAAATCTATTACCTAAATTACCTCCCGAAAAAACTATATAAAGAATAAATAAATTAGATACCCTCAAAAGCAGAAAGAAGATATTAATAAGGATAAGAGAAGAGATTAATGAAGTAGAAAATAAACATACAATAGAAAAGATTAGAAAACCAATGGTTTGATTCTTAAATAAAATCTGTAAACATCTCACCAAAAGTGAAGATAAAGAAAGTTCATAGAAAGAACCAGTACCAGAAATAAAGAATGGAGCATCATTACAGTCCCTACAGAATTAAAAAATAATAAAATGATATTATGAAAAAATTTATGCCAATAAATTTGATTTTTTAAAAGATTTTATTTATTTATTCATGAGAGACAGAGAGAGAGGTGGAGACATAGACAGAGGGAGAAGCAGGCTCCCTGTGGGGAGCCCAGTGTGGGACTTGATCCCAGGGCCCTGACTGACTGGGATCAGGACTGGAGCTGAAGGCAGACGTTCAACCCAGGTGCCCCAAATTTGAATATTTAGATGAAATCAATAAACTCCCACAAAAACACAGTTCTGACATGTAAAAAAAGAAAATGTGAACAATTCCATATTCATACAAGAGATTGAATCTGAGTAAAAATCTTCCTAAAATGTATTAAAAAAAAAAAAAACCCATCTTATACAAATTTTCCCAGAGACAAGAAAAAGAGGAAACACTTCTCATTCCAGGATAAATTTAATTATCAAAATCCGACAGGAACAAGACAATAAAAAGGCTCCTTACCACTCTCCCTGTCCTTGGAATGTGGGTTCCATTTGCCTTTCTCACTCCCAGAGGCTGCTGCTCCAAGGACACAGCCTTGAAATAGTGATGTGGTGTTGAGAATACCTGCACAGTACACATGCTGAATCCAGTTAAGGCCTCTTTATCAACTCTTAAGATTTGACCAGCAGGTGTGGGGATCCATTCCTCTTGCTGCTGCCCAAAACAATCCTCACATGTAAGTTCTCTTTGTTTATTAAAACCACAACCCACCAACCTGGAGTGGCCTGCATTTCTTCAGCCTCTTCTCACCCTCTGAGTACAGGGACCAGTTTCAGATTACACCAGGGGAAATTGCCAGGAGGGCTGTAAACTAACAAAAGGACAAAATAGATGGTATCTAGATTAGTGGGACCAATTAGGGGTAGGTATGCTTTACTAAAAATGGAAATTTAACACATACATGCTTTGGTTTGCTTCCTCCATTCTGCCTCCAAATGTTGGCTGTCAGGCCTTCACTCTCCAGGTGGGAGATTGCAAGACTCTCTTGGAGAAACCGTTCAGCCAATGAGAAAAGACAATACTGAAATCAGTTCTTCAGCATTAATCTAAACAGCTCACCCTATAGTGATACAACTGTCAACTCATCCCAATAGCTTGCTCAGAGCTTCCAATAATTTTTTTCTCCTATTCTTAAATATGAGCAGACATGAAGGACTATTAAATATCTTAGGGATATAAACAGAAAAAAGCAACTGGCAGGAAAGAAAGAGAATATAAGAAAAAGAGTATCTAAATGTTTATCTTTAATACTCTCAGGGTAATAGGAAATGATAATGCAACCTTGAAACAAAAGCAGGAGGTTCAATACAGATCAGCTGCAAACAGCATCCCCAGGATGGTGGCAAATGGGGGTCTGAATACCTGTGTACCAGGTGTAGAGGGCAACCTGTACAGACTGAAGCAGATCAGAATGTTCTGATAGGGATCACTGCAGAGATGAAACTGTTAGAATAACAGATGTGAATGAAAGTAATGAGAAGAGATTTGGGCAACTGGCAGTGTTTGTGGTTGGCCTCTTTAACGTATATATAAAAAATAAGCAAACAAACAAGGAAAATTATTATATCCAGGAGAAAAAAACAGGCTGCACAGGTAAGAAAACATGATCATCGTTCACTATATGACTCAGGTCTGATTAATGTAATAAAAATGTAAATACTAAATTTACCAACCAAAACTATAATTTTACCATACTGGCACCATAAGCATTTACCGCTGATATCATAAGCATCAGAGGGTAGAGTAGTAGTAGGGAGAAACTAAATGCTTACCTTCCATACTGAGATGTCAGCAAAGAATGCCTAAAGTTCAAATATTAAAAAGTTAGGCTAAAGAGTGGAAGATTTATTGCCTCTGAGTAAGGGAATCAGGAAAAGGGGACTCAGGACTGTAAATGGCCTTAACATACCTGGGAGAAGTAGTTGATCTTTTGAACTAAGTACCTGTTTATTTGATAAAAATGAATACTGTCTTGAACAAGGAATGGGTAGGAGTTAGGTGAAAAGTTAAGGGGGAAGGACATTACCAACCGTGAGGTGCTTAGGGATAAAGGCTGCAAGATCCATAGCGACAGCATAATATAATAGGAGGCTCCAAGCAGAAGTATGTTGCTAAAAACACCAGGTGTGGCTTATTCGGAGATCTCTGGATTTCTTCTTATATGTGGCTTCCACTTCTTCATCCACTACGGAGGTGTTAAGAGGTGGAGAAACATCAAGTATGTTGACAAACTGGGATACCAGGAGTGTGCATAGTCATTCTTAGCACAGCTTGAATCAAAACTGGTCTATTCAACCTAGTAAGATACCTCTAGCATTTTGAATGAGGGGCAAGGTTTACAAAGTACTTATTGTCTTCAGTAGAGTTACGGAGAATCTGTGAGAATCTTGCTCAGAGCAAGCAACCCCAGAACTAAGCAAGCCAGAGTGAGCCCTCAGATAGAAGACTCCAAATATGTGGTAATGCTGGTCTTGCTACAGCCTGGCAGGCAGCCAGCACACTCAGCATACTCAGGCTGGCAGAGATGAATGAGAAGGAAAAGAAACTCCCCTAATGCCTTGGAACTCTGTGCTTTTGCTGGTCACTTGGAAGGAGGCTTCCAAGGGGATTGAAATTAAGACAAAAACTGCTGAAGTTAGAATAAAATGGGAGAGCCGTTTTGTTCCTTTTGTCTGGGTACTGAATAACTCATACCGTGAGAGGTAAAAACAAAACAAAACATCAGTCATTAAGGTAAAAGAAGAAAGTCTGGCTTATAAAGGGGAAAATTGCAAATGAGTAATCAAAAATTAAAGGATGAAAATTAAATGGTAAGCACTAAAAAGCAGAACATTATAACCCAGAATTTTAAAAATATGTTTTGTAAGCACTATGTGTATTGAAGAGGACAAACATCAAGGAAAAATTGTGTGCACTTATAATAATTAGAGACAATGTAAGAGGAAATAACAGAGACAGTAAACAATTGCTTGCAGCTGCCTTTACAATATAAAAGACTAGAGATTTGTCCCATTTGTGGATCAGATTTCTTCTACTGAAAGCATGAGAATTTGGAAGTGGATAGATAATAGTGGCACTGCTGATAAAGACAGAATATCTTTCATCTGACAAATCCAAACAAGAAGTAGCAGAGGGCAATGGAGGGAAAAGGGCCAGGGTTTTTAAGCGATTCATTTTAAAATTTTGTTATTTTGATAAAAAGCAAGAGGCTTGATAATGACTACAATGTTTGCTCGGAATTATCCTCCGCTTTGAGAAAAGTATCAAACAAATAGGCGGTATAATTTTGGTGAAAGAAAAACATTTAGAAAAGATGTAATCAGAAAGGCAATATATGCACTGTGCCTTTTGATATATGAAATGAGCTATTAGATTAGAATCTACTCCCAAATTCCTATCTGAAAATAGCGAAAACACAGGCATAATTGCAACTGAGCAAAGATGAAGAAGATACTCCTTGCCCTATCCCATAGTTCTGAAGCTTCAATTTGATTTACTTAAAATTTTTCTGCTTTAATAACCTCTAAAGGATTATTTTACCCACACAGCTGAATGCTAGAAGTAAAATTAGACCATTCTGGGGAAGCTTTGTTGAAAGTTTAACAGGGTCTCAATATCAACTGCAATCTCAAAATTTCTTTCTTTTAACAAGAAAAAAATGTAAGCCAAACAAGTGTCTAGTTTTGCTTTCCTTTTTTCAATGAGAATATCTGTAGAGAGTACTCGTCTCTTTGAGGTTTTGTTCCCGGTCTTTGTATTAATCCTTTTGGTTTTAATCAGATTTCCTTTTTACCTTTGTCCACTCATCTTTAAATGAGGACTAGTAAGACTGGTCCCCATTTCACTGCACGAAATTTTAGGAGGCTAATGGTGTAAATTGCATTGACTTTGCTGTTTCCAGTTTATTAATGAAAATATTATCTATTTTTACAGTGTGTATTACTTTTTATTTTTACTTAAGGTTTTAGAAATATAGCAACCTGACAATAAAACTGCCTACTTTGTTGAGAACTAAGGCTTGCAATGTGTGCAAATAAACAATTTTACTATTCCTTCCTTCTAACTGCAAATGGTAAAGTCCTTATATCAAATAGATGACAATGTCCCCTCTGTCTCTCTCTCTGTCTCCATGTCTCCTTCCCTCTTTCTCACCCTCTCTCTCTCTCAGACACCTATGCTTGCATACATGCATACAATTTCCTAATTCAATAATTATGCCTAAATGTTTGAAGAGTAAATTGTTAGGATTAAAATTTTAATATTAAAATAAGTATATAAAACATAGCTTATTCTACTAAAAGTGTTTATTCCATTCCTGGGAAACACAACCTAGGAAAATAACAAGAATTGCTATATATAGGAATATACAAACTAACTGAATAGAGAACTCTAATATAGAATACACATATGGTAAATTAATTTAAATGTGACATTTTTCACCAATGGGGAAAAGCAGGATTACCTCTAAATGATGTTAAAACAACCAGAACGTTGTTTAGAAAAATAAAAGTTGAATCTTTCTTTTAGTTTTTATACCAAATAAATTCCAGCCATATTGAAGATGTAAATGTAAAAAAAAAGAATCTTTAAATATTCTCAACAAAAGCACAATCAAAATTATTATTGTTTTGAAACAGAAAAGGTCTTTCTGACTAGGACATATGATTAAGGACACCATAAAAATAAAAGGAATGATACATTTAGCAGTACAAAAATTTTAATTTCCATATGACAAAATTAAACACATGAAGGGAAAATAGGACACATTTTTACAATGCATATGATTTAAAAAAATATTTACCTTCAGTTTACATTAAAAATAAAGATAACTGGGATCCCTGGGTGGCGCAGCGGTTTGGCGCCTGCCTTCGGCCCAGGGCGCGATCCTGGAGACTCGGGATTGAATCCCACGTCAGGCTCCCGGTGCATGGAGCCTGCTTCTCCCTCTGCCTGTGTCTCTGCCTCTCTCTCTCTCTGTGACTATCATAAATAAATAAATAAATAAATAAATAAATAAATAAATAAAGATAACTTTCTTGATATACAAAGAGCTTATGCAAATCAATAATTGTTCTTAATAAGAGTAGTTCAATAGAAAAATAGCAAAAATTAGCACACAGAAGAAAATATATGCAAATGAACTATATCATATGAGGACAAGCTAAACTTTATCCAAAACTCAAAATGTAAATTCAAACAAATACGATGCCATTTCTATCCATTAGAATGGCAATCAACAGATATTTTTCTTCCTTGATTATCATAGTTGGCATCATATAGCATGTAGCCTTTACAGAGTGCTTCTTTCAATTAGTAATAAACATTTAAATGTACATTTAAGGTTCTTCCATGTCTTTTTGGTACTTGATAACTCATTTCTTTTTAGTGTTGAATAATATTCCATTGTCTAGATATACCAGAGTTTATCCATTCACCTACTGTAGGACAACTTGGTGGCTTCCAATTTTTGACAATTATACAATTATGAATGTACATCCATGTATGGGTTCTCTGTGTACATAAGTTTTCAACTCATTTGAGCTAAAAAAGAAACAAACAAGGTGCATGATTGCCAGATCACATGGTAAGAATATGTTTAGTTTTGTCAGGAACTACCAACTATCTTCCAAAGTGACCGTACCACTTTCTCAAAAGCAATGAAAGAGAATTCCTGTTGCTTCATATTTTGTCAGTATTTAGTATTGTCAATAATTTGGATTTTCATCATTCTAATTGGTATGTACTGGGACTTTTGCTTTTTATATCTCATTTTTTTATTAGTATTTGAATCTCCTCATCATGAAATTTTTTTAAACCCACAATTATCTACCCAGAAATCCATAAAAATCTCCCCAGCTCAGAAATTACTCTACACTGGATTCCTTCATTCTATGTTCATATTTTTAGAATAATCATATTCTCTAGAAAGTTGAAGTATTCACACTAGGACCAGAACCCAGGGCTTAAGGCCATAATTTGGCCTGAGGCCATAATTTGGAAATGATTAGATGATTGCATGTGCTCAGCTATAACAAAATGCAATATTATAATTCTCTCTGGCTAAATTACCCTTCTTACAAATCATCTAGATTTTTTTTTTTTGACATTGACAAACTTTTGAGGATTTGGCCATATCTGAGAAATTCAGATCAGCCATGTAATTCAGGCAGTCCCCGACTCATTGTCAAACACAACCCTAACCCTAATGTCTTCTCAGCTGCCACTCAAAGGTATCTGATACCTCTGTAGCAAAACAGAGAGCAAAGAAAGGGGACAGAGAGGGAAGAAAACCCAACCATTACTTTGAATTCCTTGCTTGTGTGGGTTTTGGTCAGATAAAACTCCAATTATTTTTGACTGCATTAATTTCTTTTCCAGTAAAGCGCTTAAAGAATAATATACTTCCAGTTAAAGCTTTTAGGGTGGACCATTGCTCAAGCCATTTTCAACTTTATTGGACAAAGCATTTGAAAATATACTATGGGTAGAAATTCAGATATGGCTCTTGGGGAAAAGCAAGATGACTTAATAGGTCTCCCTACCAACCCACCTAACTTCTGTGATTGAATTAATACAGAGGATAGTGGAGGAGGAGGAATGGAAATGTGAATTGTAACCACAATTTGAGCTGTGTACAGTTACATCATGGCATCAGTTTTTCCACTCAAGCTGGTAAATGACTATAACCAGAGATATGTGAGCCCTTTCTGATGAGATATAAATCAATCCTAACAGTCATCCAACTCTCTCTTGCAATGAATTTAAGCCATATCTTTCCCCTTCTTTTAGCCTTGCGTTCTCATTTCATTTCTAGCTCACTGTGGTTTAAGTTCAATTTTTAAGAGATTCGATCCAGTTTCCCACCCCTGAAACTTGAAAAAAATCTTAAGAATTAGTCCAAACTATCAAATCCTAAGATCTGGTTGAGTGGGGTTTGCCACAGGATAAGGGAGTGCAGGAGTATATCTCATCTAAGTGGATCATAGAAGTTTAAAGACTATATTTATCGTTAACTATTACAGCATACCAAAATATCCCTATATTTAATGGCCCAAAACATTATGCATTTTTGCTCAGAAGTATCTGGGAGGGTTGGCCTTTGTCCTTCTTGTCAGGGTAGTTCTGCCAGTCTTAGCTCAGATCTCTCACACATCTGTGGTCCACCATGTATTGGATAGGCACTGTGCCAATCTTGGTTGGACTCCTTCCCACATATAGGGCTTTGCTAGTTGTTAGTTAGTATAGGATCGTCTCAGCAAAGATATCTCATCTCCTCACAATGCGGTTTCTTACTCTTTTGCAGGCTAGTCCAGGCAGACTCTTTTGCAGGCAGTCCAGGCCTTGACTCAGAATTGGCACACCATTACTTTAATCCACATTCTGTTAGCCAAAGCAATTCATAAGGATATCCCAGATTCAACACATGGAGAACAGACTTCACCTCATAAGACAAGCTTCAGAGGGTACTGACATAGGGAAGGGTGAACAATTGGAGGCATCTTTCCAAAAATTTATAGTATTTGGTCTCTTTCCTTATTTAGCTGAAACTTCAGACATTCTGGGAACATCCAGAGAGGCATCTCAGAATCCAGGCCAAGGGTGGAGTGCCATCACTCCTGTGTTCACCATTAGCAGAGCTCAACATCAGTGACTCCCCTCAAATTATGTAAGCTTCAGAAAGACAGGTAGGCTCCTGCAGGTGAATGCTGGCTCTCTCAATCTCTCTCTCTCTCCCCGCCCTCTCTCCCTTTGGCCTCCCTCCCATCTTATTGTATACTATATTCCTGTATTTCCAGCACATTAAACAATGACTGGCTCAAATGCTCAATACATATTTGTGAATGAATAAATGAATGAATGAAAGGAAGCATTACGTAAGAGCCTCTATTAACAGGGTCAGATGTAGAAAGTGAACTAGATTCAACAGAGACTGGAGAGAACAGTAATGAAATGATACAAAGCAGGCAAGAGAAATGTACCCTAGAAAAGACTCTGGGACTGAAGTAAAATGACAGTAGGGTTGGGGTTTTTGAAGTCCCTGCTGCTGCTAGCTTGGCCATGCTGACGATATTTAAACAGGCCATAGCACAGTAGACAGGGAGCAATGAATCCGCCACAGAGATCAAGTGGAGCAGGAAAAACAGGAGATTACACAGCTCACTGTCCTGGAAAGCAGTTGATTCCAGGTGACTGAGGATGAAGGGAAAGGGTGACCCTCTCTAAAGTGGATCTGGGGTAGGTTTTACTCACTGGCCTGGGAGGTCTGGGAAGCCCACAGCAACATGGAGGTCTGTCAGTAAATGTCAGGGACCCTGCCACCAGGTAGGGTTTAAAGACAGATTTGTGACAAACAACGACAGCTAATGGGGAGAAAAAAAAGCTGAAATGACAAGAAATAGGCTCTGGGACTCCAAACACAGCAGAGAGAGGAGCTGATGGCATCCACCCAGGCAGGACCAAGGAGAAATGAATGGTGAGTGCATCAGGGATTCCCCAGCTCCTCGAGGCCATGCACGTATTTGACTCCCCTGTCCCTTAGCAAGCAGAGATGTGTTTTATCCCATCAGTAAAATCTGCATTGCTGGGATGACAGGACTCACTTTGTGCAGGGTGCATAACAACTTTCCGACATGTTGTCAGAATGTGTCAGGTCGAGTTACTGTGATTCTATTTCCTGAGGACGTGACACACGGCGCCATTGCTGGCGATTCAGACGTTTCCTGTCAATGCCTGCCACTCACGAGTGGATGTGTAATCAAACCCAAGTCACAGCTAGGCTCTTTGCATGAGAGTCACTTCCAAGTTTTACTTTTAATACCTGAGGTTTTGTGTTACTGATATTAAATAAAAACTCTTTGCAATGAATTTTAAATGAGGTAAAAGCTCTCACCAGAGATTTGTTAAAAGCAGATGAACAGCTGTTCTCTTTTCCCCCCTTTTTAGTAGAAGAGCTTTAAATTATATATTAACCAAAAAGGTAAACAGAATAAAATGGGCAATTAAATATTAATGGAAGATGTAGTGGAATTGTCCTGTGCTGCACTTAAAACAGCCTGAATGATTGAGCTGTGAATTGCTCTCCCCGAGGTATTGAAATATTCATCAGTGCTATTTAATAAATGTTCATATTCGTAGGCACTCATGTTTACACTACAGCACTTGCAAGAGAGTGCTTACTAAAGAAAACATGCTAATGGAAGGTGAACTTTTCTGTACAGCGAGTCACCTTAAATTATACAGAGTGTGCCGCTGAGGAGATGGGGAAATCTCTCTTCTGACAAATGAGAAGCTTGCATAAGAGAGAAGCATCTTTTGTTAAGAGAACGGCTGGGGATGGCATAGAGGCATTGTGGCACCAAGACTATTTTGAGGTTTTTAAAAATTTATCTGGTTTGCATTTTAAAAATGTTTAACCTCTCCTGCATGAAGCAGAGTTCCATTCCAGTGCTATCACTGCAAACTGCTTACCTGATGGGAAGGGAGGCAAGAGATAGCAAACAGAGACTGCAGTGGGAACCCTTAACCAACCAGAGTACAAGCACTCCAGGTGACAGCAAAACCGACACAAAGACACACACAGCATTTACAGGCAGAGGCGAACACTGCTGCTTATCGCTTCCTCTCGTGACATTTAGTAATTCTTTCCCAAGAACTGCAGATATTGTATCACCTCAAGTGGGGAGCTTGATTGTTCTCGTAAGTTAAACAGGATCAAGGCCAATCAATATCTTGGAATTGGCTGATCTCTAGGGAAGATACTAAGATTTACTAGACCAGTGGAGGGAAGGGGCTGAAGCTGTGGCTGCTGGATTTCTGATGAGTGTATGACCTAAGAGGAACATGAATCCAACTTGGATACTTGTTTACTGAAAAATACATAGTCACCCAAGTTCAGCAGAATCATGCACATGTGCGAGGACAGGGTCAGTTGGAGGCTTCCTTCGTGATAGCTCTTCATCATCTTTCATGGTTAACCAGAAAAAAATTGAGTTAATGTTTATTTGGTGAGAAAAGAGGATCTTGGTTCCCAGAGTAACAAAACACAGCCACACAGAGTATTGTAGATTGACTGTTTTGGTCTCGATGTCTCACTCTACTCTAATGGTATCATACCTTCATACCTATGTCATAGCTTTATAGTGGTTAGAATATACTTCCCATTCCTTGAATGAGGGCTTAGCCACGTAACTTGCTTTGGCTAATGAGATGGACATGGTATGTGAAAATACTGAAATGTTTATACACAATGGGCTCACTCTCTTGAGCTCCAAACTTTGGCCATGAGAAAACGCCTCCAGTGGCTGCTGGTCCAAGGAAGATGAGGGACACTGGCACCAAACCTACCTAGATCAGGTGAATTTTAAGATGCTAATATGATATGCCACTGAGGTTATAGAACATACTTACGGAGCATACTTATGGCACTGTTAAGATCAGAAAGGATCATCCCAAGGCCTTCACAGTGAGCGAGCAACTACTGATTTTTTTTCCTTTTTATTAATATGTTTTAGGGAGAGTACATTATATTACTAACACAACATATAAGTTTAGACATGAAGATGTATTCTTTCAGGGAAGGACATCACCTTGTCTTGTATCCACATCTGAAACACTGGAGCTTCCTTGGATATTCCCTTTAAAAGGCCACCAAATCCTGTTGATTCAAATATATGAATGCATATTCTCTCCATTTGCACTGCCACTGCCTACTTCCAAGTTCTGTAATTTTGAATATCATAAATCGTCTACTCAGTTATCTTCCAATATTTACCTTTCTATCAGTCATGTTTCTAACAGACCATGGAAAACATCCTATCTGAAGTTTCTATCTTCCTTCTCTAAATCACTTTAATAAACAAACACCGATTAATGGTTGTCCATCAGTTATAAATACTTTAGAATGATCCTCCATGATCTTAAAAATCTGTTCCTAGTTATCCTCTCATTTATAATGTTGGTCATCTCTCTTCACTTTCCTGTAGATTATGGCACTCCCAGATAATTTATGCTCCCAAGGCTTTTTTTTTTTTTTTATGTTGTCCCTTTTGCCTACAATACTCTCCTGAGTCATTGCCGAGCATCGCCAAAGTTCCAATGTAATCATATTACTCTTCCCTCTAAAATTCGAAGAGACTTTAAAGATCAATTACCCCATTCTATTATAAGCTTTTCTTGTCCAATGCATGTCCCCCATTATACTAAAAATTCTTTAGAAATAGAAGGGAAAAAAGGGCCTACTACAAAGTAGGTGCTTAATGAATGACTCAACCTAAATAACACTTCTTACACTAATTCTTTTGAATAGGAATTGTTCCTATTTCTATGATGCCTCAGAATTGAGTAACATTGTTAGCAATATAATAGATGAATAGGGAATTGCTTAGGAATATAATAGAAATAAATAAGTTCTTTGGGGGTTAAGATACATAAACAAAGCAGTAACTCAGAGACTGGTTCTTTGATATTTGTATAAATGACTTGAGAAAAGGTGAACATGATAAAATTTTGAAGTTTACAAGTGTAATTTAAGTTCTTCTGATCATAGGACTTCAAGCTGAAAGGGATAAGCAGCACAAAGGACCTTGAGCCTATCTGAGTAGGTATAAATATTTCAGATGAAAGATGGGAACAATCCAACTGTCCATCAACTGATGAGTGGATAAACAAGATGTTTCCATCTTATATATCCACACACATTTTATATATATCCAACTATTTGAAGAAGAAGATGAAGAAGAAGAAGAAGAAGAAGAAGAAGAAGAAGAAGAAGAAGAAGAAAGAAGAAGAAGAAGAAGCAACAGCAGAAGCACTGATACATGTTACAGTATAGGAGAACTTTGAAGGATTATGTTAAGTGAAAAAAGTCAATCATAGAAGACAATATATTATATAAGTCCATTTATGTGAAATGTCCAAAATAAGTGGATATATGGAGATAGCAGATTAGTGGTGTCCTAGAGCTGGAAGATAGGACTATTGACAGGTGTTAGTTCAAGAATGTAGGGTTTCTTTTCAGATAATGAGTATCCTCCAAAATTGATTATGGCAATTTAGGTTTCACAACTGGGTGAATATACTATAAAGTATTCATGGAATACTATAAATGAGTGAATTGTATGATATATGAATTATAGCTCAATAAAACTGTTACTGAAAAAAATTCTTTGAATATCTTTTAAAATAATTCAAATTTTATTTGTAAGAGAATAGTCTCTAAGTTCCATTACAGCTTGATAAAAGGATTCAATGGCATTATTAGACATGGATTGGACCTTAGATGGGTTCTGAAATAGGGCAATGAATTGCTACAGGCCACAGATCCACAAAATACCAAAGATAACCAGGAAGTGAGCTGAAAGTCAAACCCAACACTTTAAATGATTGTGCTTCCATTGCTGGCATGATCACTCTAGTTGCATATGAAAATCAATTGTTAACCATAGAGAATCTACTATGAGTTCAACTCTGATGAAAAATTTTAGAAACTATAAAATATAATTAAGATATACTTTCTACCCCCAGTAAACTTAACTCTAGTTGAAAAGACAAGAAAACACACATGAAATAATTGACAAGGTGATATCATGAATTAGTTTTAGTATTAAAAAGACATAAAGGAGATAACGTGGATTATTCATTAAGAATCCTTGAACTTTTTAATCATTTTTTAAAAAGGAAACTTGGTTAAGATGTTTATAAAACCATTTATAAAAATTGGGTCCTTTGAAATGATCCCCAAGTTACAATTATGGCATTTCCACTCAATAAATGGTCTCACGCTATCATGTAAATTTTCTTCCCCCACCAAATTTGGTAAGTTGAGCATATAGAAACTAACTCAGTGTTGAGTGCAAGTAGATAGGAAGAGTTCTGAATTTTAGTAAGACCAGCAGATAGTAGCCTGATAAAAACTTTGAAGCATAATACAAACAAGGAGGGTTCTGACTTAATTAAGAGATTCAGAATGAATTGAAGGAAGCACTATCACCACAGGAGGAAATCCAGCTCAGTGAGAAAGTACTAAATCATATTTAAGCATTTGTTTACTTAATAGTTTCTTCTAAAATCCTTCTTAAATATATTTTTAGAACTAGAGTGAGACTTAGCTGTTTATAAAAGTTGTTTTTCTATAAAAGCAAACAAATTTAAAATGTGCTTTAAAAAAATAAAAATAAATAAAATGTGCTTTATTTCAGGGGTGCCTGGGTGGCTCATTTGGGTAAGAATCTGACTTTCGATTTCAGCTTAGGTCATGATCTCAGGGTCATGAAATTGAGCCCCCTGTTGGCCTCCGAGTTCAGTGGGGAGTCTGCTTGAGATTTTCTTTCTCTCTCTCTCTCCCACTGCCCCTCCTCATAACACCCGAGCATACACTCTCTCTAAGATAAATAAATAAATAAATAGTTTGTTTAAAATACAATGTGCATTATTTCTGTTGAGAAACTTCTAAGATTCCTAACTTGTTAGACCTTGAAACCATTGTTCAACTGATGCCAATTATATTCCAAAGAAGACTATTATGAGTGTAAATTTATAAATTAATAGCAAACATCACTGTCACACATAAGAATTTAACCTTTGAAACTTTATCTGATGAGCACAAAGACACCAATCAACATAGAAGAATTGGTACATCCGATTTATTTTTATTTGCTGATTTCTTCCTAATATGCTTATAGAATCCTTGGATATTGTGTGAAGACTATTTTCAAGACCATTCTATAGATAAACAGGTGTATGTTGAGTGGGATGACTCCCTAAACATCAACTTAAGCTCTGACAATAAGGCAAAACTGTCAGGGTCAGTCATTCAACACCAAAGTCAAGATGATTACATTCTACAAATTACACATTAAACCTGAGAAAGAAGCTATCTATCTCGAGTCTATTTGAGTTCTTGCTAAAACTAAGTAGAAGGAGAAGGCAAAGGACAAGAAAAGAGGTGACAGAGAGAGAAAACAAGAACCATGAAGCCTTTAACGCCTTCCCCCACAATGCAACTGGCTTGCCCGGCATGCACTATTTGTGTCCTTGAAAATTCATTCAACTTTCAAGAACTAGTCTGTCTTCTATATTTCACCTTAGGCCTTTGAACCAATCCTGAGACCTAAACAAAAATACCTACCTCTAATAAAGATGGATCTATCAAGTCTAGGTCTATAGAGAAAAGAAATTTATAGTCTTAAGCAAGAGAGGAGAGTGACCTTGTTAGCATAAGTACAGTAATACGAATACATTGAGCAAGAGTATCAGTGTGAGTGCTGTAAAGCATCCAAGAGGAAATTAGCTGTTTTAAACCATGGAACTAATGTGAACCATTGCTAATAACTGCTTATTTATCACCAGCATAAAAAGATAATTTGGCTAAGCTAATGAAGTAATTCCAAGCTTTTAACTGAATGCTAGTTATTAATTGAATGTTACTGAAAAAAACAGGGAGGAAAACTTACACGAAGGAATGAGTGCAACCAGTTTCTATCTAGTATATTAATATTTTCTTGCTGGTGTTGGATAATATTCCAGTTGCATAAATTTAAGGATTTTAAACTGTTTAAGAAGACTCCCATGAAGAAGAAAAAAACCTAGATTCAGCACTTTATCAGAATTACATAAAATGCAGAAGGAAATGTGTGTGTGTGTTTTCCTTTGGTTTGTCCTTTCATCTCACTGCAGGTCAGAAAAAAGTCCCAAATATTGGACCCAGACAGATGTAATGTTTAATCCTGGCTAATACTTTCTATGATATGACCTTCAACTTATTGTTTAACTTTCTAAGCCTTAACTTCAACTTCCTCTAATTTGTGATAATAATATCTAGTTTAAAAGTAAACCTATTTAAAAAATAAAAATAAAAAATAAAAGTAAACTGGATTATTGAGGAGTACTTATTTTCTGGAGTATAAACAATAAGCAATTTTATGTTTTTTTCAATACATTCTTCCATAGCAAGTCAGCTGTGTAGAACTAACTCTTCTTTCTGTCTAATGACTCCCTTAATAAAATTGTGGTAGATTTCACAACTTTTTAGTGAATTTTGATTATTAGACCAATCTTATCTCGGTATTGGAAGATACAGTTCTTTTTTTAAAAGATTTTATTTATTTATTTATTTATTTATTTATTTATTTATTCATTTATTCATTTATTTATGAGAGACACAGAAAGAGAGAGGCAGAAAAATAGGCAGAGGGAGAAGCAGGCTCCATGCAGGGAGCCCAATGTGGGACTCCATCTTGGATCCCAGGATCACATCCTGAGCCGAAGGCAGATGCTCAACCACTGAGCCACCCAGGCGCCCCTGGAAGATAGTTCTGATTCAAAGTTCCCTCTGCCTCCAGGGTAGGATAATCTATGATTCTAGCAGTCTGGAGTTGAGTGGAGCTCCTCATGTTTGCCATCTACCCACCCACCCAACCTCCTGCACTCTTTCCCTTCTCTTTGCTGATCTCTTAGGAGTTGGGCAAGAGTGAGAGAAAAAGTAATAATGAATATTTCCTTCTTTGCTGTGCAAGATTATATTTCTCTCTTTGGATACAATGGCTGTTGCTTGGGTTAGTTATGGACTCTAGATAGAGGAGTAAACATCCCATCATACTACATTTTCCACGTAGACATTCCACTCAGCCTCCACATAATGTGACAAGACTGTGGCATCCAATCTCATTTACCCTCCATGGCTAACTCTCTGGCCTGAGTTCCCGTGAAGCATTCAGGTAACCAAGTGTTTAGTGAGTTCCTACTATGTGCTAACCCTCTTCTAAGCCCAGAGGATACATTAAGGATCAAAACATGGAAAAATCCTTGTCCTTACACAGTCTGGAATACCCTAGAGTCTAAGAGAATGAAAAGAAAACATACTAAATAAAGAAAAATGCATCTGTTTAGATGGGGAAAGTGCTATAGAGGAAAATAAAGCAAGTACAGGAGATGTGGAGTGCAGAAGGATGGTAAAAATTTTAAATGATATGATAGGCCTGGCTGAAATGGTAGATGTTTGAGCAAAGAGCTAAAGAAAGTGAGGAAGTGAATCATTTCGGATATCTGGGGGAACTGGTTTCTAGGTAGAGGGAAGAAGCAGTGAAAAGTTTTTGAGGTTGAATGGTTCTTTAAGATTCCAAAGGACAGCAAGAAGACTAGTGTGTTTGGAGTAGAGCAAACAAGCATAACCATGACATAAAGCAGCCCAGTTTACTAAGGGTTGGAGTCTATGCACACAAGCAGGCTCATATATTTGTATGCACATATATACATGCATATACATCTGAGGCAAGGGTAGAGATGGCAAATCCTAAGGAACAACATTCTTGATTTAAACTTAGTTACATATGAGACCATAATTCATATACCCTAAACAGACTATAGTAGAATATTTAAGATTGTGGGTACTGGAATCAGACTGAGTGCAAATCCTGGTTCTTGCACTTATTTTTGTGACCTTGTGAATGTAATATAACCTCCTTTCATCTCAGTTTCTTTTTCTGTAAAATAAAGATGACGATAAAATCTTATCATTGCTGTAAGATAATAGAGTTAATGCCTGAAATCATATAGTATAGTGTCTGTTTGTGGTAATTTTAATGGATAGCAAGGGTTAAGAATCACTGCTTACAACTACATTTGGTTCATTCTTGCTAGTCAAGCTGAACTAAAATGTCACCTCAGAAAAGCTTTCTCTGATAGTCATTAGGGATGTTCATAAATATTCTAGTGTTCTTTCTGGGCACTTGGTGTAATTGGATTTTCTTACCTCCTTTGAAGTTAGATATGGCAACATAACTTGCTGTGGCCAATGAAATTTCAGCAAAAGTGGCATGTAGAACTTTTACATAGAAGTGACACATGTCAATTCCAAACAGAAGAGTTTAGGGCCAGCTATATATATATATATATATATATATATATATATATATATATATCTGACATCCTGTGTTGCTCCAAACTATGATGATTAAAGCACAACAATCCTGCCACCTGACTCTCTGCACTGCACTTGTAGCCTGAACAAGAAATAAGCCTTTGTGCTGTTAACCCAATAAGCTCTGGAGATTGTTATTACAGCATATTCTAGTTAACCTTGACTGATACTTTTTTACTACATTATATAAAGTAGTTTCCTCATCCCCCAGTTACTCCCTAGCACACATTCAGATTTAATTTTCATTATGGTACTATATTATTCTTCTTTGAAACCACCTCATTCATGAATTGCATAAGAGAATGGAGTTTAATGTCATTTTCAACTGTATCCTCAGCACACAACAATGGGGCCCAAAGGTTATTCAGGACTTAAAGATATTTGTTGAATTATTAAAATTCACAGCATATAAATCCTTTTATTTGGAGCCTTAAGATGCACTAACTTTATGTTAAATTCTATTCTACATGGAATCATTACAGGATATTTATAGCAAAGTTTAAAAATACATGATGCTCATTTTATTTAAATCAAAGTCCTAGGATATAGACACAACTTTATTGTTTCATACTCAGAATATTTTCATGAATAAAGTTAAAATTAATATCAGTGGTCTAAATGCACCAATTAAAAGACAGAAATTGAGCAGATCAAAAAACACAACCCAGCTTGTCTACAAGAAACCCACTTTAAATATAAACACATATATAAGTTAAAAGTAAATTGATAGAGAAAAATATGCCACAGTAATACTAGTCAAATTAAAGCAGGAATAGCTATATTAATTTCAGAGAAAACAAACTTCAAAGTAAAGATAGTTATCAGTGGTAAAGAAAAGCATTACATAAGGATGAAGGAGTCAATTCTCCAAAAAGATGTAATAATGTTTAACACATATGCACCTAACAACAGATTCAGACTACTTAAGGCAAAAACTAATAGAAGTGCAAAGAAAAATAGATGAACCCACTATCATAATTGGAGACATCAACATGGCTCTCAGAAATGGATATATCAAACAGACAAAAAAATCAGTAAGGGCATAACACCACCAGTGAACTGGATACAATGGGCATCTGTAGACTATTTCATCCAACAAAACCAGAATTCACATTTTCCTCAAGTTCACATGGTATGTTTACTAAAATAGACCGCATCCTGGCCCATAAAACACTCTTTAACAAATTAAAAAAAATAGATATCATACAATTTCTGACCATAGACCAGTGTGATTAAACTAGAAATCAATGAAGAAAGATAGCTAAAAATCCCCAAATGCCTACAGATTAGACAACACATTTGTAATTCACACATGGGTCAAAGAAGACATGTCAAGAGAAAGTTTTAAATATTTTAAACTATGGAGTGCCTAGGTGGCTCAGTAAGTTGACCGTCCAACTCTTGATATGAACTCTGGTCATGGTCTCAGGGTCCTGGGATTGAGCCCTGTGTTGGGTTTCACACTCAGCAGGGAGATTACTGGAGGATTCTTTCCCTTTGCCTCTCCTCCTGCTTTTTCTCTCATTAAAATGAATAAATACAATAAATAAACCACAATGAGATACCACCTCACACCAGTGAGAATGGGGAAAATTAACAAGGCAGGAAACAACAAATGTTGGAGAGGATGCAGAGAAAAGGGAACCCTCTTACACTGTTGGTGGGAATGTGAACTGGTGCAGCCACTCTGGAAAACTGTGTGGAGGTTCCTCAAAGAGTTAAAAATAGACCTGCCCTACGACCCAGCAATTGCACTGTTGGGGATTTACCCCAAAGATACAGATGCAATGAAAAGCTGGGACACCTGCACCCCGATGTTTCTAGCAGCAATGTCCACAATAGCCAAACTGTGGAAGGATCCTCGGTGTCCATCGAAAAATGAATGGATAAAGAAGATATGGTTTATGTATACAATCGAATATTCCTCAGCCATTAGAAATGACAAATACCCACCATTTGCTTCAACGTGGATGGAACTGGAGGGTATTATGCTGAGTGAAGTAAGTCAATCGGAGGACAAACATTATATGTTCTCATTCATTTGGGGAATATAAATAATAGTGAAAGGGAATATAAGGGAAGGGAGAAGAAATGTGTGGGAAATATCAGAAAGGGAGACAGAACATAAAGACTCCTAACTCTGGGAAACGAACTAGGGGTGGTGGAAGGGGAGGAGAGTGGGGGGTGGGGGTGAATGGGTGATGGGCACTGAGGGGGGCACTTGATGGGATGAGCACTGGGTGTTATTCTGTATGTTGGTAAATGAACACCAATAAAAAATAAATTTATTTAAAAAATGAATAAATAAATCTTAATAAAATATTTTGAAATAAATGAAAATTAAAAATACAACTCATCAAAATTTGTGGGATAGCAAAAGCAGTGCATAGAGGGAAATTTATAATAGTCATTGCATATCTTATAAAAGTAGAAATATATATAATGAGGAATTTAAGTTTCTGCTTTGGAAACTAGACAAAGAAGAGCAAATTAAAACCAAACTAAAAACAATAAATAATAAGAATTAGAGCAGAAATCAATGCAATTGATAATAGGAAATCAATAGAGAAAGGCAAAGAAAACAAAAGCTGGTTCTTTGAAGAGATCAATAAAATTGATAAGCCTCTAGCCAAGTAAATGAGAAAACAGTGTGATCTATCACATCAAAAGACCAAAAAAGAAAAATCACATGATCATATCATTTGAAAAAACTGAAAAAGCATTTGACATAATCCAACACCTATTCACGATAAAAACTCTTAGTAGGGCTGCCCGGGTGGCTCAGCGGTTTAGCGCCGCCTTCAGCCCAGGGCCTACCTGATCCTGGAAACCCGGGATCGAGTCCCACGTTGGGCTCCCTGCATGGAGTCTGCTCTCCCTCTGCCTGTGTCTTGCCTCTCTCTCTCTCTCTCCCTCTCTCTCTCTCTCTCTCTCTGTCTCTCAGGAATAAATAAAATATTAAAAAAAAAACTCTTAGTAAAGTAGGAATAGAGGAGAACTTCCTCAAGTGATAAAAACTATCTACAAAAAAACCCTACAGCTAACCTCATACTTACTATTGAGAAACTCTAAGGTTTTCCACTAAGATAAGGTACAAGGCAAGGATGTCCATCTCACCACTCTTTTTCAATATCATACTTGAAGTCCTTGCTAATACAATAAGAAAAAGAAACAAAAGGCATACAGATTGGGAAGGACACAAAACTGTTTTTTAGCAGATGACATGATGGGCTGTATAGAACAAAAAATTTTTTTTGAGAATTTCTTTATTTATCCATGAGAGACACACACAGAGAGGGACAGAGATCTACACAGAGGGAGAAGCAGGCTCCATGCAGGGAACCCGACATGGGACTCAATCTCGCATCTCCAGGATCAGGCCCTGGGCTGAAGATGGTGCTAAACCACTGAACCACCCGGGCTGCCCTGTATAGAAATTTTTTTTTTAAACGACAGAAATACTCCTGGAACTGATAACTGATTATAGCAAGGTTGCAGGATATAAGGTGAAAATTCAAGTCAATTGCTTTCCCATATACCAACAATGAACAAGTGGAATTTGAAATTAAAACACAATATCATTTACATTAGCACCCATCAAAACAAAATATTTTGGTACAAATATATCAAAATATGTACAAGATCTTTCTGAGGAAAACTACAAAATTCTGATGAACAAAATGAAAGACCAACTAGATAGATGGACAGATATTCTCCATAGTCATAGATACAAAGACTTAACATGGTCAAGATGTTGGATCTTCCCAAATTGATCTATAGATTCAATGCAATCCCAATAAAAACCCCATAAAGTTATTTTATGGATGCTGGCAAAATGATACTGAAGTTTCTATGGAAAGGCCAAACACCCAGAAGAGTCAGCACAATATTGAAGAAAAAAAAATTGGAGGGTTGACACTACCCAACTTTAGGGTATACTATAATGCTGCAGTACTCAAGACAAGTAATCAAGACAGTGAAGTAGGACACACTGAGCAAGAATAGACAGGTAGAACACAATACAGAGCCCAGAAATACACTCATGTAAATGTAGTCAACTTATCTTTGACAAAGGAGCAAAAGCAATTAAACAGAGAAAAGGTAGTTTCTTCCACAAATGGTGCTGGAAAAATTGGACATCCATATACAAAAATTAATGCATTAAGACACAGACCTTATACTCTCACAAAAATTAACTCAAATAATAGATGTAAAGGTGAAATGCAAAACTATGAAACTCCTCGAAGATAACAGAAGAGAAGACCTAGATGACCTTGGGCATGGTGATGCCTTTTTACATACAAACACAATCCATAAAAGAAATAATTAATAAGCTGGACTTTTTTAAAATTAAAAACTCCTGCTCTATGAAAGACAATGTCAAGAGAGTTAGAAGATAAGTCATAGACTGGAAGAAAATATTTGTGAAAGATACATCTAATAGAGATGTTATCCAAAATATAAAAAGAAACATTAAAACTCTACAATAAGAAAATAGCATGATTTTTAAAAATGGGTCAAAGACCTTAACAGAAACCTCACCAAAGGGATACATATGGGAAAAAAGCATATGAAAAAATGTTCCACATCTTATGTCGTCAGAGAAATGCGTATTAACACAATGACACATCACTGCATGTCCATTAGAATATCCAAAATCCAGAACACTAGCAATACCAAATACTGGTAGGGATGTAAAGCAAAAAGAATTCTCATTCATTGCTAATGGAAATACAAAATGGTGCAGCCACACTGGAAGATAGTTTGGCAGTTTTTTACAAAATAAAATACACTTTTACCATACAATCCAAAAATTGTGCTCCTTGATATTTACCCAAAGGAGTTAAAAATTTATATCCAAAAAACCCTTTATATATATATATATATATTTAGACATTTACAGCAGCTTTCTTCACAATTGCAAACACTTGGAAATAAACAAGAAGTCTTTCAGTAGGTGAATGGATAAATGCACTGTGGTACATCAAGACAATGGGATATTATTCAATGTTGAAAAGAAATGGCAAGCCATGAAAAGACATGTAGGAACCTTAAATACATATTTCTAAGGGAAAGAAGCCAATCTGAAAAGGTTATGTACTGTGTGACTCCAACTAAATAATATTCTGGAAGAAGCAAAATTATGGAGACACTAAAAAGATCACTAGGAGAAGGTGGGGGGGGGGGAGGGATGAATATCCAGAACACAGAGGATTTCCAAGGAAGTGAAAATACTCTGTATGATATTATAATGATGGATATATGCTATTATACTTTTTTCCAATCTACAAAATTCACAATTGTGAACAAAGTGAACCCTGAGGTAAACTAGGGACTCTGGGTGATTATGATGTAGATTCAGTGTAGGTGCTTCCTTATTAACAAAAAGGGGGGGCGGGGAACACATTTGGTGGCGCCTGAGTGGCTCAGTTGGTTAAGCGTCTGCCTTCAGCTCAGGTCACTTCCTTAGAAATTCCTCTGCTCGTGCTCTCTCTCGCTCTCTCGCTCTCTCAAATAAAGAAATAAAATCTAAAAAACAAACAAACAAAAACAGTACCATTCTGGTGACTGATGTTGACAATGGGGAAAACTATGCCTGTATAGGGGTAAGGGGCGTATGAGAAATATCTATACCTTCCTTTCATTTTTGCTATAAACCTAAAACTGCTCTAAAAAATAAAACTTAATTAAAAGAAAGTTAAAATTAATTAATGCACATACTCAAAGAAAAAAAACATCTATAATAATAATCATATATTTCTTGTTCATAACAGTAAAAGAGGCTTCTGAGGTTTTAAGAATGATACTGTTCGTAGTCTTAGATTCCATCTAAATTTCAAACCAATTGAGAAACCAATTGAGAAATAAAAAATCAGATTGATGGAAATAAAGACAAAATTTTTGTTAATTAGACATGGGACCAAACTCTGGCCTCCTAATTTTCTTCCCTCTTCCTCTCTCACCCCTAAGTTTGGACCTTCAGAGATCCATTTATAAAAGAACATGGGTCTAATTAGAGTAAACCTGCTTAAATTTTTTTTTAATTTTTATTTATTTATGATAGTCAGAGAGAGAGAGAGAGAGAGAGAGAGAGAGGCAGAGACACAGGCAGAGGGAGAAGCAGGCTCCATGCACTGGGAGCCCAACGTGGGATTCGATCCCAGGTCTCCAGGATTGCGCCCTGGGCCAAAGGCAGGCGCCAAACCGCTGTGCCACCCAGGGATCCCCGAGTAAACCTGCTTAATCAGAATTGCAGACCTAAACTCCTTGAACCCTGAGAGAGGAGACAGAAATAAAATTTTTTTTTTTTTTAAATAAAGCCTAAGGGCCTGGATTTTAATGAGAGAAAAAAACATTTCCGACATCATTCTGGTAGTTTCGAATGGTCTAGTCAAAAACTACTTTTGGTATAGAAAAGTCTGTGCGTACAGTTCAAACTCGTGTCAGGACTGGGCAAACGTTATTGCATCGTGGCTGGCCCCTGCCCTCCCACCCTCCCAGCTGCCCCTCCTGCCACGCAGGCACCCCACATCCTCCCCACCCCGGCCTGTGGGCCGCACACCTGAGCAGCAAGAGGTGTGGGTTCTGATTCACTCAATGGGACCCTAAACATAGAGGTAGGAGCAAGCACAGAGCCCAAGCTCCTAGAACCAAGCAGCTCTAAACCTGAGAAATAAAACGTTATCTCCATATATCACCCATCAGGGAAATTGCTCCTCCTATAGGAAATAAGCAAGTGTGTGTAGGAACAGAGGCCAGAAAACTGCCTTCCATTCTCATTGCTTCTGGAGAGCACAAACTTCATACTTCACTGGAAATGTTAAGGAGTATAGGAGAAGGGGAGAGAAAAGTGCACCTCAATCTATAGCCAAAGCAAATCTCAAAGGCCAATAATTTCTTGTTTCTGAATGCCAAAGTCAAATTAACCACTTTCTTTTAATGATAGTGGAGCAGTGCTGTCTCACTTCCCAAATATCCTTTCGATTAAAGATACCTCTTGAACGATATCATTGCTGTTTCCCCCTTTTCTTTCATAGCTATTATTAGAATTCATTTATGGACATTCAACCTGTAGCTTATAATTATGATTAGAAGGACTTACCAATGAAATCCCTTCTCTTAACAATGGCACTTTCACTACAAATTCCACCAAAAAAATTGAAATCCTTTGTAAAAATGTAAAATAAAATACTGGCTAAAATAAATCTTTAATGAAAGTTTATAATGTCTTCTTACACCTTTCCTATAAATGCATATAAATAGATAAGTTTCTCAATGCTAATTCAAGCAATGAATAATCTATTTCTCCTTGCTGATTCAGGCTGAGAATTTAGCTATATAGACCCTAAACTGCTAATACTATACAGAAGTATCCTTCAAGCTGACTTCTGGTGTCTGCATCACACACACTAAAAAGAAAAATAAGTTATTTGTAATACAACAAAATGGTAGCTTAACAACAGAAGCATCCTCCTGACACGAACACTGATCATTCTTAGATGAAAGTAGGAAACATAAGTGTTTGCCTAAAAAGATTCCATTGAACTCCTCACCTTCCTGAAATTGGGACACATAGAATGTAGGAGTTCTGAGTGATCTTAGAGATTATCTTGTGGTGATTCTCAACCTGGCAGGGATAGGGAGCATTTCCATTATGAATCACTCTATTATGCTGAGTGAAATAAGTCTATCGGAGAAAGACAGTCATCATATGGTTTCACTCATATGTGGAATATAAGAAATAGTGAAAGGGATTATAAGGGAAAGGAGGGAAACTGAGTGGAAAAAATTTGAGAGGAAAACAAACCATGAGAGACTCCTAACTCTGGGAAACAAAGAGTTGCAGCAGGGGAGGTGCGTGGGAGGATGGGGTAACTGGGTGACAGGCACTAAGGAGGGCACTTGATGGGATGAGACTGGGTGTTATACTATATATTGGCAAACTGAGTTTAAAGAAAATATATATATATTTAAAGAACCACTATATGCAATAAGAGATGATAATGAATGGAGACTGTTAGAAACAAGAAGGACATCATCACAGAAGGAAGAACAATAAAAAATTCAAACCTGGGATCCCTGGGTGGCGCAGCGGTTTGGTGCCTGCCTTTGGCCCAGGGCGCGATCCTGGAGACCCGGGATCGAATCCCACGTCGGGCTCCCTGCATGGAGCCTGCTTCTCCCTCTGCCTGTGTCTCTGGCTCTGTCTCTCCTTCTATCTCTCAAGAATAAATAAATAAAATCTTAAAAAAAAAAATTCAAACCCCCTTTTTTTCTGATTAAAAGCCAAAGCACAAAGAAGTTAAACTGCTACTTCAAGACACTTGGGAAGCTAAGTAAAGTCGGAAATATTCTCATTCTCTAGTGATTTAGGCCAATAATCTTTCCTCATGAGCCATTTATATTAAACACAAGCCAACCTATTGTTGCATGTTTTGATAATATCTTTGCTTTGTCCAAACTAGTAAAGGTGTGCATTTTTTACATGAGAATGACTAAGAGTAAATCTATTTAAAAGTGAAATTAATTTACAATGATGTATTAATTTCTGGTATACAACATAGTACTTCAACATTTATATACCTTATGAAGTGATTACCATGATAAATCTAGCTACCATCTGTCACCATACAAAATTGTTACAATATTATTAATTATATTCTCTATAATATTATTAACTATTTTTCTGTACTATATCCCTTTGATTTATTTATTTTATAACTGAAAGTTTGTACCTTTTAATCCCCTTCCCATATTTTGACCATCCTTCTATTCATTACCACCACCACCCCCACACCCCGGCAAGGATCAGATTTTTCTCTGTATCTATGAGTCTCTTTCTGTTTTGTTTAGTTTATTCATTTGATAGAATGAATTTTGAATGAATAATTATGCCAAAGCCCTTTACAATACCCAGAGACAGTCTTGGACTTGAAGAGAGAAAATTCCTCCAGATTTGTGCCCATTCCAATGGTGATGGCAATATCTGTGTCTATTAATTCTCTTTTTTTAAAATTTTATTTATTCATGAAAGACACACACACACACACAGAGGTAGAGACACAGGAAGAGAGAGAAGCAGGCTCCCTGCAGGGGGACTCGATCCAGGGTCTCCAGGATCAGGCCCTGGGTTGCAGACGGTGCTAAACCACTGAGCCACTCAGGCTGTCCCTGTGTCCATTAATTCTAATTAAATAATTTCTATGGCATTTCTAGCATCTTGTTCTTCAAGAAACAGAGTTTCAATTTTATCTGAATTTACCATTAGTGCACTTCTCTTGAGAGGAAGACAGCAGATTCAATAGCAAGGCTACAATGTACAGCAAGGTCCCTGCAAGGAAGAAATTTGTCAGGTCAAGTTTGTAGGGGAATCTAACATTTCAGTTTCTTTCTTTCTTTCTTTCTTTCTTTCTTTCTTTCTTTCTTTCTTTCTTTCTTTCTTCTTTCTTTCTTTCTTTTTTACTTTTATCTATAGGTCAGATATTTAAGGAAAACTAAGGCACTCAAGAAAACACTGAAATTTTTACATCTGAAGTGAAAAAATAACATTTATAATTGGTCATTAAAAATAAAGATATGGCCACCCTCTAGCCAAATCAACAAGACACATTAAGCCAAGTTCAGCTGAAGACTGCAGTTATCTTTTGAAACACTACTTTGCTCTTTCTATAAATGACAAATAAATTAAATATAAGAGACACCAAAATGTCTTTCAATGAGGGAAACATCATAAATTGTTGTTCTAAGCCTCCCTTCCTCATTCTTTCTAAAATCAATAATTGAATAGGAGATCTATTATTAACTCGAATATGGCAAAGACTTTCATTTGAAATACAATGAATTTGTCATTCTACACAAGTCTCCTGTTCTAATGTCTTTTCTTTACTACTCTTCAGTTTAAAGAATGATACAGAACTACCTATTTAAAGGATTAAAATAAAAAGTCACTCCAAAACCCATAGTACCAAACTGATATTATAATTGTTGACACACCTTCTTTTGTTATTTGTGTAGCAGTTAATCATTCCATATATATTAACTTATTATGCAATACCTTCAGCAGCATTCATATATAGAACAATAGGTATTCTAGACAAGTGTTGAATAGAGAAGGAAAACAAGACTTTGAAAGATTCTATGGCTTGTCCAGAATCACAAAAGTGGTAACCAGTAATTCCTTACCTCCCATTCTTAAACATTGGGGTTTATATACAACTCCCACAAAAGACCTTAGAATGTTAGCATTTCACCAAATAAATCTTAGTAAAAATAGGAGAAGTTTTTCAAAGTTAAGGCATTGCCCTTTAGATTTCTCTTTTGTGATCTATTCTAAATGAATGAAATCAAGTCATAAAAGAATATTAGAAGCAGTTGGCCATTCTGGAACTTTCAGGAGGAGTAATCACTTCGGAGCTCTTCGTTGGACAATGCCAAACACTCATACTTGAACTCTCACAATGGTCTCTTTTGTTACATTTACGATTAGGCTAATATTTGAAGCTTCAGAGCTATCACACAAACTAATGCAGCTAACTTTAATCAACCCAAAATGTAAAGCTGGGCAGTGTTTATAGATAAAAGTTTACATCTGAAGGGCTAGCCACTAATAACTTACACACTTGGAAAAAAGTCATAGTATCATTCAGGAGGAAAACTGTTAACATCCCAGCTAAAACCTTAGACATACACACAAAAATCTCATTCAAAATGCCCAGGAAAATGTATTTAGTTTTTTATAATTCACTCCAAAAAATATTTTTTAAGATTTTTTTTTTTATTATTCATGAGAGACACTCAGAGAGAAGCAGAGACAAAGGCAGAGGGAGAAGCAGGCTCCCTGCAAGGGAACTCGATACAGGACTCGATCCCAGGACTTGTGGATCACAACCTGAGCCAAACGCAGATACTCAACCACTGAGGCACCCAGGCATCCCTAAAATATTTTTAAGACCTAACTAACATATCATAAACTGAGACTTGAACATTAAGTTCTTATTTATTTCACCACTTGAAGGGGGCTCTGATAGTATGAAAGGAAGGAGCCTGCAGTTCAAACCAGGGCTCTGCTTTGCCATATGCTAAGTAGTATTAGACAAATGACTTCACTTTTTCTAGGTTAGCTCCTTTTATATAAATTGGAATATATATATATATATATATATATATATATATATATATATATATATAAAGGATTCTTATATATGGGATAAATATTTATATGGGAGAACAGAGACTGGAGAAGTTAGGAGGTTGGGCCTAGGAGTAGATTGTCTGAGGGTACATTTTGGCTCTGCCACTTATAAGTCATATGATTTTAAATATATTACATACCATCAGTGTGCTTTAGTTTTATCTTCTGTGATATGACAGTTGTTTTATCTAAAATAATATAGAGATTACTTTGACAAGTTCTGATTTATCTATATTTATGGCTAATTTTTTTCCATGTAGTGCTGTGCCTCAATAAACACTTGCTCTTTAACTTGAGTTCTTATTCAGTAGAAAAAGGAAAAACTAATCATATATGAGGTTTTCTTAGCATTTATTGGCATTGCCAAAAATAATACAGTTTTGCGCATTTGGGGACCATTATACAATGGTATAGATGGTATTCTGAAAAATAAGTGTATTTCTTGAAATGCAAGAGTTACTCATAAGAGTACACTGAATGTACAACATCATTTTCTAGATGGGAAATCAAATTGATAAAAACAATTCCAATAAATTGTGAATACAGGAACTAACAAAGCTAGGTAGGAACATCTTTTTAAACTAAGTCTTGTTCTGAATATTGTTAGAAGATAGACATGCAGCGGTGCCTGGTTGGCTCAGTCAGTAGAGCATGCAGCTCTTGATCTCCAGGTTGTAAGTTTGAGTCCCATGTTGGGTGTAGATATTACTTTAAAATAAAATCTTTTTAAAACTAAAATAAAATTATATTTAAACAGAGAAGACACATGTAGATAGGTCATTCTGGTTACGGCGAGTCAAATTCTGACTTTCTCTAGGACTAGGAATATGAATCTAAAGGAACCTACTATCACCTACCTAATTTTTTCTATATAATTGCGTATGTTTTAATTTGTATTCTGGGTGCATGTGCAATTATTTTGTGTCAAGATTCTATCAAACTTTCCACCACAACCAGGAAATCAAAACAAGTTTTTCTGAAATGTATATTTTGCAATTCCCAACATAGTATCTGCTCTAGAATTAATCAGATATCATTAAAATGTTCTTAATTCAAAAAAGAAAGAGGAAAAAATATAGAATTTAGTAAACTAGCAAGTAAGTAAATAAATATTTTTAAAAACAGTCTGGAGGCTTAAAATATCAGAGTACATTGAACTTATGCTCAAGTTTCTACACAGATGGCACACCAGTGAGAATTTATAAAAGTAACCAAGTTTTTGGATGGAAAAATCTATATCCAATGCTGTTAGTTTCTGCTAACATCTCATCACAGAGCTATTGGGTAAGATTTAGAAAATTTGTATATTTTTAAACATAAGGCAAGTGCTCCTCTAATTTCCAGAGTTTTCCTAGCAAGAGGATCTATCCTTAATTACACAGCTTGTCTTGAATGTGTGTTTATTGTGAAGATTTGTGTTTATTTCCAGTGATCTAGATTAGCAACCAAGATTTTTAAGAAAAATAATTATTTCAACAGCCTCGTATTGATATTTTACAAGCATGACATATTTTACCTGATTACATTGGTGCAACTCATAGAAGAATTATTAAAAACATTGATTTGGGAAGGTGTAGAATTAACCATACATAGTTTTACAATAATTTATGAAAGCCCAATATGTGTCAGTCAGTCCAATACTTAGTGCTTCAACCTCCATAATCTCATTTAAGTCTCACAACAACCCTTATAGGGAAACATAAGTTATAGAAACAAACATGGAATTGGCTTAATATTGGATCACACGTTCAGGCCAATGGGATAGTAAGTGGCAGAGCTGACAATGTGTATGTCTATATCCTTGAAGTTAACCTTTCACATCTCTTACAAATTGGCCTTGTAAAGATTTTGATTTTGAAACATGGTAGATTAGACCTTCTGATCTGAAAGCAACAAAAAAATGCTAGAAAAATATGGAAAGCAAAAAGGAAGGAAGGAAAGACATTTTTAATTACTAAGTTGGCAAGGAAAGTAGGGAAACTTCACAAATCAATAATGAAATAAAATTATAACCTGGAAAGACAAAAAAAAAAAAAATCAAAGCAATTTTCACCATGAGGACATGTACCTAACCCTGGGCACACTGAGCTACTGTTTTGATAATTAAAAAGAGTGCTACAAACAGGAGACAAATGATAGGACCAGTTCAGAATGGGAATTCTATTAAGACATATCTACATAAAATAATTCTCTCAAAGGACTATACTCATGGTGTAGCAGTGAATCAAACATAGATAAGACCTTTAGAAAAAGTCAAGAAAAATCTCCATTCTCAATCTTGGCACTGGATGGAGTAAAGACCTCCTCTGAGAATTAATAATCATGAAATCATGAACTAGCCATATTTCAGGATAACCCCAGGACCTTAGGGCAAGATTTATATTAATTTTTTCCTGAATTACTGGCCTACCTGGGCACCCGACAGAATCAAATCCTCTGGATTGAACATATCTTCAAAAATACCCCCTGGAATTAATGTAAATGGAGTTCCATTGAACAGGAGCTCAACGTCAAAATATCTAAATATACACAAGGAAGAAAGGCACAAAAAGAGAAAGTCAGCAGAAAGAACAAGACTTTAGAAAAGGGAAAATATCAGGCTCATACTATAAAACCAAGTATGTTCAATACATTTAAAGGTATGAGAAAAAAAAATAAAATAAAGGTATAAGAGAGAGGAATGACATATAAGTAAGTAGCCTATAAAATGACTAAATTGATTTGTTAAAGAAAGAGAGAACTTTTAGAAATTCTACTGAAGAAGAAAAACATGGTGAAAGGACTGGTATTCCCCAGATATCAAGAATAATAATAAATTATGATAAAATAAAAATCAAACATTTGTTATCAGTGTAAGATTAATCAAAAAGACCAATGGAAAAAAAAAAAAAACAGATATTCCAGAAGAGAGCTAGTATTGTAAATAATCAGTAGAAAAGAGGAACTATTCAATAAATGTCACTAAAACAATTGATTATGTATGAAAAAAATTAATCAAATCCTTGGCTTAAAATTAAAATAAATTCTATGTGATTTAAATAATTAAATGTGAAAGATAAAACTATAGGGGATCCCTGGGTGGCGCAGTGGTTAGCGCCTGCCTTTGGCCCAGGGTGTGATCCTGGAGACCCGGGATCAAATCCCACATCGGGCTCCCGGTGCATGGACCCTGCTTCTCCCTCTGTGTCTCTGCCTTTCTCTCTCTCTCTCTCTCTCTCTCTCTCTCTCTGTGACTATCATAAATAAAAATAAAATATATATATATATAAAAGATAAAACTATAAATCTTTTCAGAAGATTGTAAAGAAGAAAATCTTTAGGAACTTATGGTGATGATTCTCTTAAATGCAGCACAGACTAAACAAGCCATAAAGGAAAGAAATTTATAAAATTAACTACATTAAAATTAATAACTTCTGTTAATCTAGAAATATTATAAAGAAAATGAATTTATGAACCACAAACTGGAAGGAAATACTGTAACTAATCAACTGCTTTACTGTTGCCTCTGGCTCATGGATCCTTTGCTGATATTCCCTTTCTAGGAATTCCTTCCTAATGAATACTAATAATTTTTACATTTTAATTGTCCCTAACACATTTTGAGAGTTACATTGAAAAGTTCTCCAATTTGTGGATCAACTGTAACTATTAACAGCACTATGAGACATAAAATGCCCAATCAGTGTAAAGAGTGACTGTAAAACCAACTGCCAAGATCCAAATACATGATTTAAAAAAGGGATAGGAAAGTTGAAAATAAAGATAAAGTGAAAGATACACCAGAAAGTAAGGAAGGGAACAAAGAAAGAGGGAAGAGGGAGCTAGAAAGAGGGAAAAAAAGAAGGAAGGACTAAGTAGAGCTCTGGGAAAAGAAAGCAAAGCCAAGGACCATGTCAAAATAAGGAATATCTTAATAGAAGACAAGTCTGTACAAAGCAGATTTTTCAAAGGACTATACCCACAGAGTAGCATTTTCTTTTTCCGTCAGTTTGGCCATCAGCAGTGGCAGGAGCTAGAGTATCTTTAGTTGAAAAGAGCCCATGCTATTGGATTCATGAATAACCTCCATCTCTGACACCATGTTTCCTCTGTAGATAACCTCACTGTGCAACCATGAGGGTGCCAGGGAGAGAGGCTGGTTCACATTCTCAGGACGTTGTTGTGACTCTCCTCTTTGGGAGTTGTTCTGTGGTGTGAGATGCTTTCCTCCCAAGCCCATGGTCCATCTTATTCCTAGTTGATTCCAGTAGCAGGAACTGATTGCACTTTACAGTTTTTCCATACAAGTAGAGCCAGCTTTATCACATCCAGAGTTAACAGCACATCAGCTAGGGCCCCTTCCTCATGGGTCTGTCCTCTGACCTTCTAAGGCAATTATACCAACCAAGCAGGACCCTCCACAGGATCTGAGTCTCACCTTCAGCAAGCCCCTTATTCAAGTCTCTAGATTTTAGTAATTCCAATATCTTCTCTTTTACACCCAACACTAGAAGGGATAAATGCTTCCTGTAGTCATTACTTTTTTCCTTTTTGTCTTTTTGTTCCTTTTTGCCTTTTCATTTTTCTTATGCCAGGTTAACAATTCTCTATATTAATATATCTTTTAAGTAATTTCTATGGTTTCTGTCTCATGAATGGACCCTGACTGATAAATGATCAAAGCCCCTTATAACAGAAAGCAGGAGAGTTAATGGAGCCCTAAGGACAAACAGTGCCACTGTGCCCATATCCTTACTATATAAAGATGAACTTATGTCATTCTTCCTACTGATGGCAATTCAGAACAAAGTATTCACCAAACCAACAGCCACATACTAAATAATAGGATCAGTGCTGATCTGTTTCAGAAAAGATACCACATTCAGCAAGGCAGCTTCAATTAGTGTACCACCTGGTTAAATTTATGGTAGTCCATTATCTGTTGTCATGAGCCATCTGCTTTTTGCAGAATTCAGGAAGGTAACAAAACAAGAAGCACCACCGTTGCATCCCTCACACCCTTAGTAATGATACTAATTTCCACAATTCATCCCAAAAGCAGTATTACTTCTGGTTTATTATCAGGGCTGTGTGGTAGGTGTTGGGACAACTTTAAGGGCTTCTATAATGCTTTCTATAATAGGTCTTACTTTATAGATCAGGAAAGCAGTGTTAGGGATCTACCAGCTTCCATGTATAGTATATACAATTATACCCTCCCGGACTGAGGACATAATCATAGAATGGATCCCTAAACCCACTGGATCCAGATAGTGCCATTTACCATGTGGTTTCTGTAAGTCTTAACCATAATAAGACCGTGATAGCATTTCAGATGCCCTGATATCAGTGCCCATACAAACCTCACACTTGAGAATCCTTTAGAGGTCTAGTATCCTCTTTCCCCAGGGAAAAGTGCTTTTGGGGAAATAATCAAAGAAATAATTTTGCATGTATACTTTTGGCAAAATTGTAGAGTTCTTTTAAAACAAAGCTACTTTTCCCTTCAGTCAATGAGCTATGAGTCAGGGAATTAATATATATTTAGAAATGGAATGAAGAGCTACAACTTTCGATTGTGGTGGGGGGTGTTGGCCTTGTGCTCAATGTTTTCAGGATTGTGAATATTGCTATTAATACAAAAATTGTGCAATATTGTAGCCACTATCCATATGTCTCATCGCAAGGACACCACCATGGTCTATTACTCATTACCATAGACTTCTTGTGGGTGAAGGCACCATGACTGTTACTCTGCCTTTTCTGTCCATTACAGTAAGTACATATACTCTGCATCTGACAGTACAGGATTGCCACGTGGACTATTTTGTCTTAGAACCTTATCATTCACATTGATATTAGGCAGCCCAGGGCCATGGCAGCATTCCCCAACTGACATGCCCAGCCTGCAGAGGACAACCATCATTAGACTTCTCAAAATTTTGGTACCCTCCATCCTAGTACATTCTTTATTGTCTAAGTGAAGGTAGTGGCCCCTACCCCATCTCCAGGGTACACAGTCCTGTGATGGATTCTCAGATACTACACAATAATATAGAAATATATTCTCATTTTTCTGAGTTTTCTGATTCTTTTCTCCATGTTATGTCAAGAAAGTTCTGTTATGTTAACTCTGTAATGGGTAGCCATTATAAGAATCAGGAACCATCTCACTTACAAGATGCAAAGAAACAGCCCAACAAATTATCTCAACCAGCTCTAGGAATCATTGCAGAACATTAAACCCAAGTCAAAGGTGAATCCCATGACAATGAATTCTCCCCATCCAGCTTTATATTCTTTCTCCTACTTCTACAGGTGTAGCACCCAGATGGCCATAACTTTTCAAGAAAACACAGCTGGTTTGCTCATTTGCACAGGATATCTGCTCTATGACACTGCATCTTAAGTAATCTACTCAGGGGAGAATGGGCCAGAAATTTGTTTACCATTTCCCAGATCTCATTGGTTAAAGTTTAGTCCATGGTGATTTAACTCCCTCTCATTTTCAGATCGTGTTATTTCCTCCTCTGAGAGCTACTGGGATGGGAAACCAGAATTTCAGTGGTTATAGATCCACTTTTCCATCCCTCACCATCATTCCCTCCTTGTATATATTAACTTATAAACATGAGTTTTCTTATTTGCCTAAATGGGGACAAGAGTGATGGAGAATTAGAATGAGCATCATCTTGCTAGATAATTGTTTTATGTAAAAACCGTTGCAGTCTCCAGACACTGTGAGGCTATTCTCCTCCAGAAAGAGGAAAGGGACTGTTTCTGGTGGCCAGCAAGAGTCAGGGGATTGGAAGGGTTCAAGTTTCTTAGGCTTATCCACTTAAATTCTAGTCTCACTGTTTTACCTTTCCTGTTTAGGACTCTAACTTTGACATGGCAGATCTGACAGGCACTTATTTTGTTTCCTTTGCAGGTGTGTGTCACATTTATAATCAGATCCTAAGCTTGATGTTTTTGTTCGTTTGTTTTGTTTGGCTTTGTTTTTCAGCTTCTTTAGGGCTACTATAGAAGTCTTCTGGCATTCACAGCATACCTTATATAAGTAATTATTATTATTTCTTTTTGCAAGTTCTCCAATACCATCAAAAGTATCCACCTCATGCCACAATTCTTATATCATTTTTTTGTCACTCCAATCAAGTGCAGTAGCCATTTCATTTCCAATGACTTGCCTTTATCTGCACCTCACCTTAATTCATCACCAATGAAAACTTCAGTAATTGTTAGATCATGCATACCAGAGATGACTGCCACTTACCACATCAGCAGTAATTAGCAGGTTTCTATTACAGTCTGCTAGTCAGGCAATCCAACATCCTGAGGGTCTGCTTTCTCTGGCCTCTCTTGATACCAGGGTCCTAAGGGAATCTTTAGCCTGGGTTTTCTAGAAAATTGAACCTAAGTTGAAGTTTACTAGCTTAACTTTTTGGGAGTATTATCCCAGCGAAGCAAGAGTAAAGGAAAAATGGAATGAAACACAGAAGGAGGACAATCATTACAAGGCAGTACATTACCCAGCGGACCCCAGCCTTATATAAACACAAACATTTTACTTAGTCATGCAGGATGTTTGATTCATGGAACCACTACATCTCCAAAGAATCCACAGATGGAGGACTACATTTCTAAATAGTCCACAGCAATCTTCAGCTCTTTCTCATCCTTTGTCTAACACCTTCTATATGTGGGTTGTGTTATTAGCCCCTCTAGGCAGCTACTGGGGAAGAAAGCCAGAACTGTTTAGTGGGTCCAGTTGAGTTGAATCTGCACACATGGAAAACACACATGTGTTTTCCAGACATGGAAAACAACAGAATCTTTGCCATAGCTTGGCCTTTATTCTGGCCAAGAATCAGGGCGATGGTTGAGGGCTAGGAGGAACATAGGGCTGAGCAGATCTGGGAGGTACAGAAACTGGTCCAGTACAGTACTGAGAACTTTTATTACCCTATAAAAAAGGATTTCCAAAAGTAGGTCAGGTTCTAGGACTGTTTAACTTAGCACTTCAAAATGTTCATCAGGGTCCCAGACAGATTCTATCTCCATTCTGCCACATAATCTGCTTTTCCTCCACTCAAGCTTGGTTCTCCTCATAGTAAGGAGATGGCTGCCATCTCCCCAGAGAAAAAAATGCTTCCTTGTTTGCATGAAACAGAAGACAGAAAAAACTCTTCACTCTTCAAACTTTGGGAGATAAGAAAATAATATATTCCATTAAATTAAGAGAAAAATTTCTAGTTCATTATGATATAAAAAATTATATACATAAAAAATTATAATAGTACTTAGGCTAATTCTGTAAAGTTAAAGTAATACTCTTGTATTTTTAAACCTTGCACTAAGGAGTCAGAAGAAACAAGTGTATGGTGCAGAGAAACAAAGTTCACAGCTTTTCAAGCTTGTCATTCTCCAGTAACACTGGCAAGTCTATATGCTTCTAGGCCTCCAGAAATGCAACCTCATAAGCTTTTTCATGAATTCCACTCATACTTCAAAGTAATTCACTGACTTCATTCCCACAGAAATAACTAGGACCTTCATTTGGAAACTAAATATCCAACATATAAAAACAAGTTAAATATGAAAAATATGATTAACCTTTGCATTTATGAAAAGGAGTTCTAACTCCCTAATATGCAATAAACTCAAGAGGAGAAATAAGAGTAGTTTTCAAGTGGCATTGATAATACAGATTTGAAATCTCAGCATCTCTTGGTTTACCCCCAAACTGTCAATCAATCAGCCTCCTAACCTTTTGCAAATCATTTACCTTTCCAAGTCTTTTTTTTAATCTATTAATTGGCTAACTTAGATAATCAGAAAAAATCATTTGTAACAAAAGAAAATGTTACCTCAATTCAAAATGTTGAAAACATTGACTTGCTTATTGGCATCTGAAATCTGGAAATCTCAAATCTCTATACTGTTTAGATGTTATACTGCTTCTTCAAATCAACACGATGTCAAAAAAGAAAGTAAATTTAATACTCAAAAATAAGTCCATTGGTTATATTTTGTCTTTGTTTTTGTACATATTGAAAATAAAGGATGAAATTAACTGTTATTTCAAATTTTTCCTCCAAGAGAGAAGAAAGATATTTTAGTAGTAAAAATAAATTCTGAATCCTTAGAGCCTGCCTTGTGCACTAATAAAAAATCAGATGAAAAAAAAAGCAATTTGATTAAATTATGTGTGCCTTTTCCTATGCCAATGGAGCTTAACTAAGCAAACAGAAGCAGTGAAGTAAATCAATGTTGGTTTATTAAAGATCAGAATTCAATATTGCAATGGTTGAGGGGCTTATGCACCAGAGTGCTCACTGTTTAGCTCTTCTGTGCTGAGAAAGTAAACATGGCAGCACCAAGAAGAGACTTGTTGAGAGAGTGACACTGACAAGCTAGGTTTCTCAAAGAGCTTACCTTGTAGCTCTTGGCAGATATTTTGTAAGTAGAATATAAATTTTATCCTAGTGTTTCACATGTTTCAACTTCTCTTCAGAAGTATTTATTTTAACATTTTTTTGCAATTATTATTTCTTAGATATTTGTATTTTTTACCAGGGAAAACACTTCCACCTTGCAATTAAGAAATGAAAGCTGAAATGCCTTCACCTGTTCTTGTATGACTCACCAAATACTTGTGAAGAAACTGGAGATTAATGTCTTACTCAGATCCATCCTACAATGAAGTCATAAATAATAGCAAATTTGTAACATCACATTAATTTCCATGGCGACAGGCTTACTGCGCAAACAGAGGATTATGACTTCATGAGAGAATCAAACAGAGTGGGTTGCAAGGAAGAAAGCTCATTTTCAAACTCATATAATCTACAGTAATTGTACTGGGAATACAGGCAAAGCCTAGCAAAGCAAATTGCTTTTCAGAGAAATATTTTGTTTTTTTTCAAGTTTGTTCCACGATGGAAATCTTTCTCTAAATTGCATAGAATGTGTGACATAGGCAATTCTAATACATGGCCAATGTGCAATAAGCAATCTGCGATATAAAGGTTTGAATTGGGACTAACAGCGTTGAGAAACACTATGCATCCGGAATGGCACTATGTATGACTAAAGAAACACAAAACACAGAACTGCTACTGATGTGTTCACTGCCCAACCATCTAACAGTTATAAAGTAATCAGATTCTTCATCTTTCCTTACCCACTTTACTTTCTCTCAAACACAATTTAAAGAAAGTGTACTTCCTTTTTTTTTGGATTCACGTCCATTTTGGAGAAGTTTCAATACTCATACCTAAATATCATCTTGGGGGTTATTCACATGCAAATTATTCTAAAAGATTTCTTCAACTATTCTTTTTCTCCAACTGGTATTCTTTCTTGTAATCCTTTTTCCTCAATGAAAGAAAAATCCTACTTCACAGCAAGCCTGGCGCTTTTACAGAACACTATGTCCAAGCAGTAATGCTGAGCTTGTTTGATTGTTTGTTTTTAATTCTGAGGCAAAAAAAATTAATAAAGTCACACCTTAACAAATTAGGCCAATGGATTACCTGGTGGTTTTTGTTGTCATTGACTTATGTTGTATTTCATGTCATTTTACTCAATTTGCTTTTCCAGCTAAGTGGATATATCTTTAAGAAAACAACAAGGAAAACAAACTAAATGAACTAAAATGATCCTCCAGTGGTAATCAGGAAAAGGAAGGTTAAAATAATAATTTAACCATAGTCAAAAAAGATTGCAAACTCTTCCAAGTCTTCTAATATTTACATTGACATAGGTCCTGAGTGAAGTGTTTTTGGAAAGCAGCTGGTATTGAAACAGTCAAGACTTTATTGCAGCCAGTATTTTTATGGACTGTCCCACTAATTTCCCATCTGCCTGTGCAGAAGGCCAAAGATGACATACAACTTATGATTAAGGATAAGTCAGTGTGAAAACTACTTGTGAGTTGTCAAAGAGCAGACCTCATTACCCACAACTGGTTCAATTAAATATTTGAGGCAAGAAAATGATCTGACCAAATCCTCAGAAAATATTATACCAGGTTGAATGACTTGAGCCTTTAACATGTTTGAAGTCAAATAGAATCCCAGCTTCCTGAAGCTTTTGTAATTAGATGGACATTGACTAGTACTGGCAGGGTGTATATTGTATTTTCTTTCTAACATCTAACATATTATACTTTCAAAAGAGATAGGCCATCAAATCTTTCCTCTTTCACCTTCTTGACTGCCTGTAAGATGCATCCAAGTGGACAAATACAGAGTTGCCTGATGAATTTGGTGCCAATGTCATTACATTTTCTTGAGTAATCAAAGTGGGAATATGGATTTTGTGTTTTTTTAATAAACACCAGAACAAGTGAGCTACAACTCTTCACAGAACCTCCTTGGGCAACCTCTGCAAAGTATTTATTTAGTTATTTATTTAAATTTTCCTGGGCTTTCCCTAAAGCTAGTCAAGGGCTGGTTATCAGCAAAAGCTACAAAGATTAGGCTCTAGTGGTCCAACTTCTTTCATCTCATCCACATTGATTTTGCTTATCCTTTCCAATGTGAATTAAAATAATTGCCTAAGGGGGTGCTTTGATGGCTTGGTCAGTGATGTGTCCAACTCTTGATTTCAGCTCAGGGTACTGATCTTAGGATCGTGAGATCGAGCCCCACCTCCAGATCCACACTGGGCATGGAGCTTGCTTCAGGTTCTCTCTCTCCCTTTCCCTCTCCCTCTGTCCCCCCACCACTCCCTACATGTACACGCACTCACTCTCTCTCTTTCAAAAAAGAAAAAAAAATTGCCTAGGAAAAAAATTCTAATTAGGACCCAGATTAGAAATACATTTATAAATAAATAGTAATAATGCTGCATGCACAATTTCAAGAAACTTCAGTAACATAAGTAAATATGTATAACAATGTGAGTCCCTTTTAGTCCATATTCCGCATGATAAATTCCACTAGTATTTGTAGTGGACTTCCTCATAATAGAAAAAATAATTGTAACAACTGCCCTTTTTAAGCACTTGTCTTTCATGACCAGTTTCTGTGCTCTATGCTAATGTATTATCTCATGTCATTCTCACTCCAACCTTAAAGAGTTGGTTTTATGAATTATGTTTCATAAAGAAATTCATGCTCAATAGATTAATAATATCCTCAAGTTCAGAGTTAGCAAGTGATAGAATAGAGATTATAAACTGGTCTGTCTGTAATACTCTTTTTACTTTTCAGTGACATCTGCTTATAAAGTTTCTGTAACACAGTGACAAACCAGACAATTAAATTTGAAAAAGACAGCAACTCCTCTAGATGGGATCTGAAAATATCTGAAACTCTGAAGTTGTGAGATACATATATGTGTGCATATATAATATATATGTATATATGATATAAATCACATAATGTGTTATGTTTACATGTATGTTTGTATGTGAAATATATACATACACACATATACAAATAACATACCATGTGCTATATCATATATACACATGTATGTATATCTCAGCCTTCAAGTTTCATATGTTATATATCTGTATACATATATCATCTGATAAATATTTCCTGCCTCCAAGGCAAAGAGGTATGACTTCCTTTCCCCAATACCATCTTCCCTATTGATTCAGGGACCTTTCTGTGACTTCTTTTCTTATTCCATTCAGCCCTTATAGTTGTTGAGAAGAGGGAAAAAAAGATAAACAGAAGGGCTAGATTTAAGAGTCTGAGGCTCTTCAAACTCTCACAATGAAAATCCTTGGAGAGCCCTTGAAATATTTAGATACCTCAATGGCTCTTTAAAAAAAAAATTAACATCTCAAATTTGAAAGCAGGCTTAAGGTCAATGAAATAATTCCAAATGCTTCTACTTGCTAGATCAAATATTTATTTATTTTAAAAATGACAAAAATTTTTTGGTAGCTTTTGAAACTATTTTGATCAATAAAATAATGCCTCCAAATGAACTTAAAGCGGTGAGTTAAATGTTAATATTTGTCATAGCAAGCATATTAATTTAAGCTTGGCCAAATTTGACATAGTTGATTACTTTATTTGCTATATGTACACTTTATAAAGGTCCCCTGAATAATCAATGCATAACATATATCTATGCTCCTTTTATGAGACTTGAAACATCTTACCACTTGAAATTGCTACTTAGATTTATAATGAGTATCTTCATTTGCAACATTTGCTGATGACACTTCTGAGTAATTAAGTGTGGTGAACTTGGTCAGGAATAGAACCCCAACTATATTGCTACTGTATGCTGGTTACCTTGCTCACTGGTAACAAAGGATCCATGTTAAGACAATGTGCTGTTTGACTCATTTGCTCAGAATTTTTCCTGTTCAAATACCAGAAATGCCCTGGGTTGCAAAGAGCAATAACTTTAAGTGAGAGTTAAACAAATAAGTTAAGATCAAGTTCATATCTGCTTTGTCTGTGAACAAAGCTTTTATTGTTAATAACAAAGTAAAACTGAAGCTGGCAGGGGGACTGGGGGACAGTGTGAAGTAAGACAAATGAACACTAATCTAGTGGAAAAGCTCCAACAAATGTTGGCCTCTCAGAGCACTCAGTTTTCAGGTTGTTAGAGTTTTGTTTTTTTTTTTTTCTTTTCATCAGTATCATATTGGTTCTCAGGACAGAGAAAATGCTAGAATCAAAAAGGGCTGCTTTTTCCAAGAAGTATGAAGGAGGAAAGGCAAGTAAATACTATGGAAGATCTGTTTTAAGGGTCCTTTTCCATCTGGCTTTGTCCATCTGGCTGTGCTCCTCAACACAGCATCAGCATATCTCTTGCCATCTGCAGTTTCACCAGAACAATATGATAATACTCCCATTAATACTTTGTGCAAGATTAATACTTTTGCAACATATTTTGTGCTAAATTTGCAATAAATGTGTTTTCACTTTTAATTTCCAACAAAACCTTAAAATCGGGTATGATTATGATTATACTCATTTTACAGATGACAAAAGAGAGGCTGAGAAGCGGTAATTAGCTTACAAAGGTCCAGGATCTGGCATGACGATTGTTCATTAGACTATCTTGCTTCCACAGCATCCCTCAGCCCATGAATCTTGCAGGCTTAATCCTGTACTTTCACTATAAACCATGGTCGATATGAGAGGTTGTAGCTCATGGAGGCTTGTTCCCTAAGTATGCAAACAATATACGACTTGATTTGAAATGGTTATGATACCAAATCCTAAGTGGATACCTTGAATTGTTATCATTCAAAAGCTAACAATAGTTGTGCAGATGGGGGCCTTTTAGCTGAACCCAAACAGGAAGTTTTATTCTTTCCAAGTGAATCCTGGGAGATTTTATAACCCCTTACCACCCTATGGTAGAAGAGAGAGTGAGAGAACAAGAGAGAGAAGGAGGAGGGAAAGAGAAGGGGTGGGGCATGCATGTCAGAATACCTAGGAATCATAGTCTATTTTGCAATCTTTACATTAGAGAATGGCAAACCTCTTCATGTCAAGCTTTGTCCAAGGCTGTGCAATAATACAGAGGAGCAAGGTTAGCAAAATCTATAGATGCAATGACCAAAAATAATTGGAAACATACTAAAGTCTTAGTAGTATGGATTTATTATTCCAAATTATTGCATATTCATACAAATAATCACAATGTAATTACTACCAGTAATTTTATTAGAGAAGAGTTTTGGTATGCAAAAATTCTAAGTGAAAAAAGGCTACAAAATAGTATGATTTTAACTTTTAATCCACACACACAAATACCTACACACATACACAGAAAGGAAAGTACGAACATCAATGTTTTAAAAGAAAAAAAAATTAAGATTTTATTTTTTTATTCATAAGAGACAGAAAGAGAGAGAGAGAGAGAGAGAGAGAGAGAGAGAGGCAGAGACACAGGCAGAGGGAGAAGCAGGCTCCATACAGGGAGCCTGATGTGGGACTCAATCCCGGGACTCCAGGATCACGCCTGGGGCCAAAGGCAGGTGCTAAACCACTGAGCCACCCAGGGATCCCCTAAAAGAAAATTTTCCATGGCAGGAAGATCATGGGTTTTTTTGTTTGATCATCTGACTCTTCTTTGTTTTCTAGTGTTTCAACTGAACATTTATTTTTTAAAAATTACTAAATAAAATATTCACCTAAAGACATTGGTATATTATAATAACTCAATGCTTTATATCTAAACTTTTATAATGACAAATAAATGTAGGATGTAGGCCAACCACAGAGCATAAACAGAAAATAACAAATAATTTAAGGAAAAGGTTAAAGAAGAAAAGATCTGAACAGATCAAAGAGAGATATTTCTCTTAATTTCATCTAACTTTTCCTTAAGAGTAGTAATGAATTAAATAACCAAGCCACTTTGCATATTATTTGTGTCTTTTTGTTTTTGTTTTTTTTTTTTTAAAGATTTTATTTATTTATTCATAGAGACACAGAGAAAGAGAGAGAAAAGCAGGCTCCATGCAGGGAGCCCGACATGGGACTCGATCCCAGGTCTCCAGGACCATACCCCAGGCTGCAGGCAGCACCAAACCACTGTGCCACCGGGGCTGCCCTTTTTTTTTTTTTTTTTTTTTTTAAAGATTTTATTTATTTATTCATAGAGACACAGAGAAAGAGAGAGAAAAGCAGGCTCCATGCAGGGAGCCCGACATGGGACTCGATCCCAGGTCTCCAGGACCATACCCCAGGCTGCAGGCAGCACCAAACCACTGTGCCACCGGGGATGCCCCTTTTTGTACAGTACATATTTGCTAAACTCAAGTATTTCACGAACTATATATAACTCACTCCCGTGTGTAGTCGCTCATTCTCAACTAAGCATTTCTATTGTCACTGCAATGTTCCAAGTAAAAGAGCCCTAATGATATCATTAACTTGATCAGATGAAACAAACAAAAAAATTATCATCAAGAGTCTAGTATTTCCAGTGGACTTACCTTGTAAGCAAGAGTACCCATAAAGAGATGGAGCCTGAGTAATACCTAATTTTCTACAGTAAGTTAAACTATACCTTACACAGTTATACCCAAACAGCTGACACTTGAACAAACCACAATTTATTTCTTAGCACGTGTTGGATATTGTGTTAGGAGCTGATGAGGGTATATAAGACTGCATAAGGCTGTTTCAAGGACTTTCTCAATGCACATACAAGATACACCTTATAATGTTTTGTAGGGGGGTTACCATTTGTAAATTCATGGGATGACATATCCACCTTGACCTCTGCTCTGGATTATTCTAACCTTGTAAACATTTGTAATATTTAATTTCAACACTTCAGTCTCTCCCTAGTAAGCAACAACAAAGTATTGTCCAGCCAGTAGCAGTTTTCACCTGCTGCCTGAAGTTCAATCAATAGCTTCACCACTCCTCCCCATTTAGTGTAATTGAAGGAGAAATTACCTCTTGGGCTCAGACTGTATCATAAATAAATGGCCAGGGACCACTTTGAGCAGAAAACTTTACATTTAGCAGTTATTATATAACTAAAACAAAAGTGATTGGGTCACCCAGGTCAGGGACTATAGACCTGCCTGTCTCCTCTCCAACAGAACATCTAGCTCTGATTTTCCTTTGTTGGCACGTCTTTATAGACATATTGCTATGTGTCCTTCAAGTCCAGGAAGCAGCTTGTTTCTTTATGTTCTGTGTATCAATTCTGTCTCTACTGTAGTATTGGGCCATCACATTCCTTAATCTAGGTTATTATAATCTCCTAAAGAATAGTGTTTAAGAATGACTATTCCTGGGGCTCCTGGGTGGCTCAACAGCTGAGTGTCTGTCTTTGGCTCAGGGTATAATCCCCGGGTCCTGGGATTGAGTCTTGCATCAGGCTCCCTGCAGGGATCTCCCTCTGCCTATCTCTTTCTCTCTCTCTGTCTCTCTGTCTCTCTCTCTCTCTCATCTCCCATGAATAAATAAATAAAATCTTAAAAAAAAAAGAATGACTATTCCTGCCTCCATTGAAATTATCTGATTTCACTAAGAGTTGTGACAAAGAGAAGAAGAGCAAACGAGTTTAAGAGAGTTAAGTATTCATCTTTCACAATGGACACTCAATCTATAATTCCTAAAACTGGAGAAACAGGAACTACAATTATAATTGTGTTACGTAGAAATATGATGGCAATTGCCCCTGGAAGCAGGATTTAAGGTGAAGAAGAAGAGGTCAAGGGAAAGGTCTGCTGTTTTACATTATAAGCCTTCAACATTATTAATCCTTATAAACACACAATATACATGGCTTACTTTGATAAAAAATAAAACTTAATTTTAAAAATCACTAGCTCATTCATCTATTCAAAGGCAAAATAGTCCCAGTCACTTTCACCTTGCCTAAAACACTTTTATTAAATGAAATCTTACTATAAATACAGCTATCTGGTTTCATCTTGTGCTAAAACAAGTTCTGTCTCACAGTATGAAATCTTGAAACTGTCACGCATACTCTAATATTATCCTTGGTTAACCATGTCTGTAATGCCAATTGCACACCCAATCAAACATCTAAAGTTACCAACTGGCTCCAGAGTTGGTGCCCTGGTTACAAAACACTGGCCAGCTGCAGGAAACATAGAGGGGGAAAAAAAGTTATGCTTTGGCTACTGAGTACAATCCATGCTCAGTGTTAACGATACTATGTCAGTCCATAAATTATAATGGCTAACGCTAGAACATTAACACCACCCAAAAACACACTCGTAAGCAAGCCAGCATGGCAAAATGAGGTCATGGAGAAGCTTAAAGCTATTTTAGGATATATCTTGAACACCAGTATAGCTCCTTTGACACCACCTGCTCTCATTTGGAGAACTGTATATTTAAGTCCCCCAACAGCAACTGGGCTCAAACCCAGTGCTGACTCTACAGTCCAGTTCAGGATAAATGCTGTCCTGTTGTTAGGTGTCGACCTTTAGATGAGACATTTAAATCCCCCTGCCAACATTCCACACCTTCTGCTTAATTGGCACAGTATAAAAGATGTGGCTGAAAGAGCATTCAGCAGTGGTCATAGTTGCTTGCATATTATCATAGTAATAGAAGCATGTGATTTATTCCTTTAAAAAAAGAGTTGGGACAATATAATCCAATATACTACATCATTCTTGCTATGAGGATCATGATGGCATCAAGAAAGCAACTTGCACTCATATTAGGAATTTATTTTTTCTTTCCACTGAGCTATTATTCTTGCTTCATAATGAAATCAAGAACACTTATCTTACTGTCTGGGATGAATATCTGCCTTTATATATGACATTTTCCAGTGAACTAAAAAAAAAAAAAAAAAAAGTAATTTATGTCCAAATTCCTTCAAAACCACAATTCCCAAGTGTGGCAAAGTTGGTAAAACTTGGTTTTCAAAGGCATCAAAACAGACCTTAATAATTAACTCAAAAGTCATTTCAAGTAATATGTAATTCAAAATATCAATTACTGATATTATCCTTTGGAGTGGAGAGGAATTGGCTGGCAAAAATCAGAAATTAATGGCTTTTAGCACAATGAGTCCAATCACTCCTTTTTTGCTGTATTTCATTAATGCTTCTGCACTCCAGAAAACAAATGTGTGTTGTTTGTTGAGTTGTAAAGTAGTTACAATGTGTTTATCAGGTACTCAAAACTAAACCACTGACTTCCAAATCCATTTTCTCCCAGTACCTAATACTCTTTCCTCCTCTCCTGTGATTCACAGTAAGTGTTGACTACATGAAATTTTGTACAAAAAGACTAAACATATGAATATAAATCTAGATTCTTCCTTACTACTAATGACATGGACAATTTCTATGACTATTGAGAAATAGTTCTTTAAATTAAACCAGTATTACTTATGCACTTTCATTTTTCCAGGCAATACTCTAAGCAACAGATACAGATAGTAGGGCAAATAAGTCCTAACCCAAGGTCCCTAACCCAAGAATTTGACTATCTTCACTACTCTGTTTCTAAAACTACTATTTACAGCAATGCAACCTTAGTAACATACTCAAATTGCAAACACATAACCCATTCTACTTTTTGCAGTCCTAACAGGTTGGCTGATAAGTACTGGTGATCAATGCATGGAATTAGTAGGTTAAACTAAGGTTTCAGCTGAATTTCTGTAAGGTTGGAGGACATTTAACTATGTTCTTTATTGTTGGCAACACAGAGAAAAAAATGAAAAAAATATACATCAAAGCTTCCAAAATATGAGACAGTATTATTTACACATTAAGTGAACATTAATTTTTTTTAAATTAGATACAATGTCTCCAAAAAGATGCAATATCTCAAGAAATATATGTAACCATAGAAGTTATCTTGACAGAACATAAAGACTCCTAACTCTGGGAAACGAACTAGGGGTGGTGGAAGGGGAAGAGGGCGGGGGATGTGAGTGAATGGGTGATGGGCACTGAGCGGGGCACTTGACGGGATGAGCGCTGGGTGTTATTCTGTAAGTTGGCAAATTGAACACCAATAGAAAATAAATTTATTATTTAAAAAAAAAGAAGTTATCTTGACAAATACCACTAATTTTAATCTCTTCTATGTAACTAATAGATCAGATAGTGAAACCATGTTTGAACATTGGTGAGGAAAGGGAATTGCCTTCAGGCATGGTCCATTTCCCTTACTGGTGTCATTTAGAGATGCATTTCTAAAGATAGTCCTCCTTACCATCACCCCACCACCACAATCAAAACAATTCTTAATTCCTTCACATCCATCAATAGTGTCACTGAATTATGAATCCACATCTATCTAGATATGCCAGTTTACTATTGCTCCTCTTCAAAGGTAGAACATAGAAATGGAACCAAGACTCTAGGGGTACTTGTACAAAGAGAATGACTAGGACCATCAGCAGCCTTAGTTGAGATATTATAATATTACAGATTCTTTAGATTTATGCAATGGAATACTACATAGCAGTGAAAATGAGCTAGTGGTTATATCAATATGAATGAATCACACAAATGAAATGTTAGAAGAAAAGAACAATTGCAGATTATGTGTACCATGAAATACATGGAGCTTCAACCACATTAGTAATAATGTATCTCTTAGACTGGGTGGTAAAATATACCTGAGAAGGTTATGAATCTTTATTATATTATACTTTTATATGAAATACAAAGAATTTTAGTTAAATAACAGAATTATAGATTCTGTTGGCTAATTGCTGAATTCAAAAAGCAAGCTAAGGGAAGCCTGGGTGGCTCAGTGGTTGAACGCCTGCCTTTGGCCCAGGGCATGGTCCTGGAGTCCCGGGATCAAGTCCCACATCAGGCTCCCTGCGTAGAGCCTGCTTCTCCCTCTGTCTGTGTCTCTGCCTCTCTTTCTCTCTCTCTCATGAATAAATAAAATCTTTAAAACAAAACAAAACAAAACAAAAAGCAAGCTAAGATTTTTTTGTCAGGAATTTAACTAGTTCAGGGGCCCCTGGTAGGCTCGGTCATCTAAGCAGCCCACTCCTGATTTCGGTACAAGTTGTGATCTCAGGGTTGTGTGATCAAGCCACACATTGGGCTTTGTGCTCAGTACAGAGTCTGCTTGAGATTCTCTCTCTCTCTCTCCCTCTGCCCCCCCTACTCATATTCTCTAAATAAATTAATAAAATCTTTAAAAATAAAAGAATTTAAGTAGTCTAAAATACTATAGATTTCCCTCAGTCATCTATTTAGAACTACTAAGTGACAATGTTGAAGGCCAGAGTAAAAGATCTATGATAAAGCTCTAAATTGTTCATCTCTCCCTACTATCAGTTTTCATCTTCTATAGCCACAGGTGGTAGGAGCGGCAGGGGGGAGGGAAGTCCTTTAAGAAACATGTGCTATTTACTTAGGGATATTGGGGGTGGGGGTGGCTGGTTGGCTAGAAGAGCAAGAGAATGCAGTGAAGATAGGATACTGCTTAACTTGGAGATGTGTTTACATTACAAAATGATTTATATTTCCTACAACTCATGAAAATAAAACTTGGAAGTATTTCCTACCCCCAATAATTCATTTATCTTCTTCACCATTTTGTTTCCTCTTCACAACATGGAGGAATTTTCATTTAATGCTACTGGTGGCACATCTGTATCATGTTTGTAAGTGTAGCTAAGTTATCAATAAAAACAACTGATAAGCTTTGCTAAAGCTAAACACCTGAAGCAATGACTTACAGGATTATTTACAACTAAATAAAGACAAACATAATGACAACTGTCATCCTAACTCATTCAGTGACTGAATGTCACTTACAGGTATTACTGTGACCTAAGATATATATGGAAAAATAATTATATAGGTCACTTTAAAAACGACATCTGACAATATCTAAAGCGTTTACTGATGATTTCTTTGTTGCTAATGTGTTAATAATAATGCAGAATGAGGACAAATCTTTTTGGTCACTTAAAAAAAAAAAAAAAAGAACAATGACCCCAGAAAACTATGACATGAGTACTAGGAAAGCTATTGTGTAAGATTTTAAATTTAAGTATTAGCAATGGAAGATAACATTTCCCATTCCCATCAATGCGTATTAGATATTTTTAATCTTTTCCAGGTTCACGAATGAAAAAAGGAATCTCACTATTCTTTTAACTTGCACTAAAAAGGCTTGAATGTCTTATATATGTTTTCTATTCATTTTGAAAAATATCTTTTGTGAATTGTCTTCATGTCTTCTGCAGTCCAGAGTCAGGAAACATGGAATATGCCAAGCTTTACCAGCAGTCAAATCTAATCAGAATAGCTCTTCTCCCCTACGGGGTCAGGGAAGACGGAACCTGACATTTGGCTGACAAGCCTCCTAGAGCTTGGTAATACGGAGCTACACAAGATTGGACAGCTACATTTTTCTCCAGCTTTCCCAACCAGGTACCTGCCAGGTACCTGGCAAAAATTGGGAGTACAGTAATGGGCACTGCCACCACCCACTCAACATAGACCTTCCGCAGCATGCATCTGTGGAAAGGGGATCTGCCAACGTTTACCGGCTGCCAAATCCACCAGGAATAATTCTCCCACTCAAGAAAGCTAGAAGAACTGAGGCTTGCCACTCTACTGCTTAGCCTGCTGGAACAGCTTCTCTGGAACACATAGCTGTGAGGCAATAGGTGCAGGCCCTAGTACAAATGCCATGCTCTCATGCAAGATTCTGAACTAACCTCTGCTGAATAAATGTTCCTTAATGTGTCATAAGCCCTTCGATTCATCTCCAGGGGCTTTAAATAATTGTCTTCACTCATTTCGACCAGCTTAATGAGAGCAGGGGAAGAGATTTTCTCCAGCTCTTCTACAAACACCCTTTTTTATAGTAAGTTTTGACAAAGAAAACTTCAAATAGTTATAGAATCTAGACCACCAATCTTTATCTTTAATGGTTTTTAAAAGACTTAAGTTTAGAAAATATTTCTACATCCTTCAGACAAACATTAATTCATAACCTAATTTTATACTTAAATATATAAACCATGCAAAATCTAAATCTTATTTCATTTTACCAGGTGTGATTTTATTGTTTTCATTACTAATTACTAATTAGTAATTACTACTTAGCCAAAATTTCCAGCACCATTTTTCATGTAATCTCTACTTACAATACTGTTTTGAACATACATAGACTTTTATTTTGTTCCATAGATTATTTTTGACAGACTGTAATTTTGTTGATCACTTTAATATTTGATGGTACAAATATCAAGCATATTATTCTTTCTAGATTAATGTTTCTTTCTTTGTTATAGCTGGTTTATTCCATAATTTCAAAATCATTTCATCAGATACACTTAAAATTGCACTGCACTATTTGTATACATAATTTATGATAAATTTGGGGAACTCTGACATCTTTAAAATCTTGGTTCTTCCTATTCCTAAGAACAGGATAGGTCTTTTCAATTAATTCTTAAGTGTCTCATTAAATGTTTCATGGATTTTTTAAAATGTAGATCTTCCAGATTTTGTTTTAAGCTTAAATTTATGTTGTTATTCTGAATGGCATTTCTTCTTTTATAATTTCTAAATGGTTATTGCTGATCTGTAAGAACTATGTAAATTGATGTATATGTATATGTATCCTTATGTGAGAAGTCCCTTTATTGAACTGTTTCTATTACTAATCCTCGAGCTTTGCAATCAATTCTTTTAGATTTTTCTAGGTAACTAATTCTGCTATTTAAAAATAATTATATTTCCAATACTTTTATAGTTTCTCTTTTTTTGTATCATTTCCTTGGATGGAAATACCAAAGTAAAACTAAACTGTAATAAGAAGTAGGCTTACTTGTATTATCAACAGGCACATAATATTTGTCACAGGGTTGTCAACTCTCCATCATCCCAGCCCAACATGCCCTCAGCCAGCCTAGAAACTAAAAATCTTAGAATGGAAACTATATCTTGCTAGGTATCCAGGGATCCTCTTAGGGTGTATCCTAGGAAATAGCACAGAAGCATCTTCCCTAGAGAACTGAATCAACTGGAGTATGAGGTTTTAAAGCATCAAAATAGAACAAAATTACCCAAACCATAACTTAATGACACTCAGGCAATATCTCAAGGTGCCAGTTGAGGTCTCATGGCACATGCCAGGTATGATGGGGTCAGGTAAACTAGAGAGATTCAACTCCTTGGGACTCTCTCCAAGTAAGCTTCATGAGTTTTTTTTTTTTTTTTAATTTTTTCTTCTAGTCCACTGGCATTAGCTTCTCCAAGACTTTGGATTTACTATGAGGCCATTCAGTGTTGAGGCTTGGGAATATGGACCTCTAGGTCGAAGGCAATTCCTTATTAGTTTGTTAATTAATCAATTCCTTTGTTCTCAGAGCTCTCATAATGAAAAATCCAGTATCACCCTCTTTCCTGGACTGTCTTGCTGTACTCCTTTCCTTGTAAGTTGCCTTAATCTTCTATATATTCATCATTCAAAACAAAACTGCCCTTGATATGTTAATAATGAAGAGGGGAAATAAACGCAAATTTAATTTCTATTATTGTCCTATAGGTACTGTATAAAGCTATTTACAAATATCATATGATATAATAATGATAGCAACCCCATAAATAAGTTCTATTATTTATCTCCATTTAAAAAAATATTTTATTTATTTATTCATGAGAAACACAGAGAAAGAGAGGCAGAAACAGAGGTAGAGGGAGAAGCAAGATCCATGCAGGGAGCCCGATATGGAACTCGATCCCAGGAGTTGATCCCAGGACTCCAGGATCACGCCCTGGCCTGAAGGCAGATGCTCAACCGTTGAGCCACCAGGCATCCCTATTTATCTCCATTTTACAGATGTGAAAACTGGGACTTATAGATCTAAAAGGTACTCTCAAATGTTATGCTAAACTTTCCATAATTTTTAACGTTTAGTTCAAACATGTGCTTCAGGTTTAGAACAGTTTTTATCATGCTAAATACATATCCTTCTATTCCTATTTCATAAAAGTGTTCTTTATACTTTGAAGATGAATTCATCAAATGCCTTTTTAGCATCATTTGAGATGATCACATAATTTTTTTCACTTTCTTTGATCTCTTGATATGATGAATTGTTTTAATAAATTTTCTGCTTTTAAAATTACTTTGCATGTCTGTGATAAAGCCAACATGTTCATAGTGTATTAGTATTTTAATAGAATGCAGTATTTGAGTTGCTATTATTTATTTAGAGTTTCTGAATCTTCATTCTCAAGTGAGTTGGCTATTTTCACAATTCATAAAATGAACTGGGGATCAATCCATCTTTTTCCAAACTTAATAAAATGTTCATAGCATATTATTATTTTAATACAGTCTATATTTGAGTTGGCATTATTTATTTAGGGTTTTTGAATCTTTATCCTTATATGAACTAGCTATATTTTGTAATTCACAAAATGAATTGGGAACCAATTCATCATTTTCAAAATTCAATAACATTTTAAATAATATAAGAATTATATTTTTATCTTGAAGGATTGGTAAAAAACACCCTCAAACTCTTAGCCTGGTATCCTCTTCAGAATTAGTTCTTTAACAATCTTCTCAATTTATTCCACGAATATGCAGGTTTTCTATTGCCTCTAGAATTATTTTTAGAAATTCATAGTTTCCTAGTAAATTGTCCATTTTATTAATTTTGCCAAAATAATAACTATACAAGTTGTTCATGACAGTCACTTCATATCTGATCTTAGAACCATCTTCTCCATCAATTGCCTCCTTGTTGACCATCTACTCTGTGCCTGACTCTGCTCAGAGCACTGGGTAATTACTGATGAACAAGACATATATGGTTTCAGGCCCTGTAGGATCTCACAGTCTGGTGGGGGAAGAACAATAGTAAACATGGAAGCACACAAGTAATCACTAATTGTTATAAGTGCTATGAAGATCAAACATACAGTTAAAGAAAATAATTGGAGTAGGATTACAGGCCTAAGGGAAGTTGAAAGTTAGATGGAAGTATGGGAAGACCTCACTGAGTAGGGTGATAATTAAACCCAGACATAGATTAGGAAGAACCAGTTCTGTGAAGGAAAGAGAAAAAAACATCCCAAAATATTCCCAGGCAGGACAGACACTCTTGTATTTGAGATACTGAAAGAAGTACAAGGTGCCTAAAACACAGAGAGTGATGTGGAGAGGACTGTGAAAGAATATTGGAGGGCCAGAGGTTGAAGCATGTAGGTCTTCAGTGGCTACTGAAGAATTCCTATAAGGGAAATTAGGCATGGCAATCAATTCAAAAGGAAAAATTCTAACTGTGCACAGTTCTTTACATAAAATGCAGAATAATTCAGTCATCCATATCTAAGAATGAGATTATTTATAATAAGCATTTTGTAAATCACAGTAAAGAATTTAGATAATCTTTTTAATTGCTTAGACTTTGCATTTTAGTAGGTTCTGTTTGACACAAAGGTTGAGCGGAAAGAAAGCTCCCAGATAACCTCTTTCCCTCCTATCTTCGTTCACTCTCTCCATTCACCACTTCACACCAACCCCTACCCAGATTTCCCCATTATTAATATCTCACATTAGTATGGTATATTTGTTACAAATGATGAAAGTCTGGGCAATTATGAAAAAATCATAATACATTGTTACAGTTATCAACAATTTACATTAGGGTTCACTCTGGGTGTTGTACTTTCTACAGGTTTTGACAAATGTATGTAATGTATCCATCATCACAGTGTTGTGCAGAATAATTTCACCACCCTAAAAATCACCTGTCATCCACCTATCCATTCATCCCTTCCCCCTGACCACCAATCTCTTGGCAACCACTGATCTTTGTATTGACTCCATAGTTTCACCTATCCCAGAATGTCATACAGTTGGAATCATTCGATACACAGCCTTTTCAGACTGGGTACTTTGGTTTAGAAATATGCATTTAAGTTTCTTTTCATGTGTTTCCATGGTTTGATAGCTCATTTCTTTTTATCACTGAAGTAAATCCCATTGTCTGAATGAATGAGTTTGTTTATCCATTCACCTCTTGAAGGACATCCTGGTTCTTTCTAAGCTTTGGCAACTATGAATAAAGCTGCTATAAAGATTTTTGTGCAGATTTTTGTATAGATTAGATATTATTTTACCTGTGTTGGCAATCCATCAAAAAAATGTTAACTATGTGTTTAAGAAAAAGACAATCGTGTGTCACTGCTGTGTAAAGAACAGTGTAGAGAAGGCGTGTGTGAACCTGAAGCTGATAAGGAGGCTGCTGCAATAGTCCAGGCAAGAGGGATTCACAGCTTGGACCAGGATGTGGCTGAGGAGATGAGAAGAAAGAATGCATTAGGTTATACAATACGGAAGGGAATCAACTGGACTTGCTTTAAAAAGGAAAAGGTCAAACAGTAAAAACTGAGATTCCTGACCTATGAAACTAAGAGACAGCCTTGTCATTTATTGAGATAGGGAAGAAAAGCTGAGGGACATGCTCAAAGGAAAGGGCACAACCAAGAGCTACATCTCATATATATTAATAACTGTTATACCTAAAAAAAAAAGAGAGAGAGAGAGAGATGGATATACAAATTTCAAGGAACAGACTTGGAGTGAGAATGTAAGGTTGATAATCAAATGTGAGTGAGTGCTATTCAAATCCCAGGGAGGAGAGGGCTCAGGACCAGCAGTCAGGTACTCCAATATTTGGAGATCACAGAGGAAAAGCAGCTCTCAAAGGAAACAAGCCATGTCCAGGGAACTTTAAGAAAAGGAAATCCAGTGTAGTGGGGCATCATAAAAGCCAAATGAAGAATGTTCTAAGGGTGGAAAATTCAGCCATTGATTGCAAATTGTGCCTTTTGAGTGTTTTTCCTTCATTTATATTTTTCATGCTAGTTAGAGGCTATCAATTTTTTTTCTTAAAGAATCAGTTCTTGAGCTCATTTTCACTGCTGTTTTCTTTTATAATCATTACTTCTTAAATTTATTCCTCAGCAATTCCTTCTGTTACTGTTTTGTTTTTATCTACTCCATGCATTGAATTTTTTAATTTGTGGACTTAACTTGCTTAAAAACTAAATGGCTTTAACAAATAATTCACTTCTGGATTATAATATTCCTCATTTACCAGAAAACATTGTGTGACCCATGTTTACTGCTATTATTTTCTAATTAGTGTGTAATTTTGTGTTTTACTTCCTGATGATAACATATTAAAAGTGTCTTATCTAAATTTCCTCTTTTTCAATTTATATTCTTTATTATTGATATTGCTAATATTTTTAAGGCAGTTTGGCCAGGTGATGTAATCTTACAAAATTTATGATTTGGGGCATTTATTGAGACTCTATTGTATAACACATAATCAATTTTATAATAAAATTTAGGCCAACCCAAAAGAAAATATATTTTATTTATGTAAGTTGTTAAGTTAGATGGATTTCTATTAAATCAATATTATTATTATGTTATTCATCCTCTATTTTCTTGGTTTATTTTTCCTACTCATCTGTCAAAAACTAAAAAAATATGGTAACATTTGTACTATCATCATGATTATATAAATATATATTTATTTCTAATTGTTTTTATTTATATTTTAAGCTATATATTTATTTTTCAAATAAATTTCATGACTTCTATACCTCATTGCAGGTTCTAGCATTTTTTTCCTATGTAAAGTAATAAGGCTTAATTGTTATTTGCTTTGCATTTATACTCATCTAATCAAATAATGCCTTGAAATCTACACTAATATTAATTTATTATCAATTACTTTATTCTTTTGCTTTTGCTTATTAACTTTACACATCTCCCTATAATAAGCCATTACTCTTTAATTATTCTTTGTAATTTTATTTTAGGTGAAGTTTTTATATAAAGCATAGAGCTTTTAAAAAAAATCCCAGTTATTTTTCAGTAGTAATATTTTACCTGGTTTTAACTATTTCCTTGAATAACAAATAAATAAGATTTGATTGTTTTACTCTGTTGGTTCTTTATATTTTTGAAATTTCTAAAATCTTTTTTCTTTAATAACTTATGTTAACTATCTTTTTTCAAATCGAAGATTTTTCTAAGCATGGTTGAATATTCTCTAATAATCAATATCTTAGGACTCCCTTATGTGAAATAAGGAAATTAATACTCTTCAACTTCTTTCCAACCATTTTCTGTTTTAATTTATATAATTTACTCTCTAGACTAATTTATTTTTGGCACATCTTCCATCTTCTCTTTCAATAATTATTTATGATATTCATATTCTCATTTGCAATCTACCAAGGTCAAATAATTTTATTTAATGGTAAATTTACCTGGCTTTAAATTTACTGCTGGTCTTCCTCAAAGTTGTTTGTTTTCCATTCATTTCTCAGCTGACAGTTGTTAGTCTTTGGCTATATTTTTCCCCCAGGAAATATACATGATTCTTTCAGTTATTGCCTTTTAGTTTGTATCCCCCATGAATGACAATTTAACTAGTGTGAAGTTATTGGATTAGAACTTTTCCCTATGAAACATTTATTTCATGGTGTTCTATCACTAACACTGTTAAAGAGGAAAAGTCTGAAACACATCTGATAGTTATTATTATTATTATTATTATTATTTCTGATTTTATGCTTCCAGGATGTCTTTATATTTAAATTTAATTTCTTCAGAATATGCTTAGAGGTTTCTCTCCCTGAATACATTTTTCTGGTTTATAATGAGTCTTTTTGTTTCAGGAGGGGCTTTCACTGGTCAGAATCAATTTCTTCTTATATAGATATTATTTGTTATGCTTACTCTGATTTCTGTATCTGTCATCATCTCTGTAGATATTTTTTGATTTTTAAACCTGTCCCTCTACATTCTAGTTGAACTTACCAAGTTTGTTTTCCAAACTGCTCATTTAATTTTCTGCAGACCTTAATTCTAGTATACTTTATTTTCTTACCTTTCTAAAATTAATCTTACTAGCTCCTATTTAATTCTCCATACCTCTTCTTCCCAATTCTTCATGCTAATATGTCATATCTCTTATCTTTAATATTTAATGTTAAAGATATTTAAACTTTATTGCAAGTGCAAAGCAAGTGTCCACAATTACATCTGCAGGCAATATTTTTAAGTTGTATTCTCTTCCTTTGTATTTATGATGTCACATTTTACTGCTGCTGGGTTATGCTTTGCATAAACACTTTCCCTAGTTCCTAGATGCAGTTTATTTTTCTCTGGTCAATTTCACTTGAGAGTTTGGGTGAGAGAAAAAGATAAAGGAAACATCTCATTGAGAATTTTAGAATCAAAAAATAAAAACTGAAATAATTGCATCTATAAAAAGTATACAAATTTTATGCTAAATTAGGTTGTACTCCTATATTTACACAAAGTGAAGAGTTACAGAACTGATTTCAATGAGAAGCTTAGAATATATTATGTAAAGTAAGTAAAAATTTGTTAAATTTAATAGACTTTGCCTTCCTAATATTTGGGGATATTGACATTGTTTTACATATAAAACCAACATGTTAAATTCACAACATCATTAGGACATGGAGAGAAAGTTCTGTTCAAACTACCGATGGATAAGAGAAGTTCAACTGACCAGTTGCTCATGATACCATAAGTCAATAGAAAAGTTGGTTTCAGAATCACAAAGCCCACCAATTCGTGCTGTTAAAAACAAAAATCAATAAAGGAGTTTAGTGATTTGAAATTCAAACACCATGGTGCTATTTTTAAGAGCTGAAAGCAAAATATTGATTCAAAACATTTCCCTCTTTTTGTACTCCTGTCAAATTGTAATTTTTCCTGGTAACAACATATTCAGAAATGGGAACTGCGGAACTGCGTTAGTCAAGAAAATCCAAATGAAAAGTATACATCAATTTTGTGAATTTGCTCAAAATAATAATGATTTTGAGTATCACATCATGTAAAGTCTGACATGTGCAAGGAAGTCCCCTCAGAGTTCACTAATGAACAAAACACTATGTAGTAACAGTAATTCTAGCGATAAATAGAGTAATTAGAATGTGCTTGGTAATAGCTGACACATAATTACGACAATCACATCAAACTGAATGAAAATAAAGTGAAAGAGAGTAGAGGTCTGATTTTCATATTAAAAAGAAATAAAATAATAAGTTAAATCTCATGCAGGAGGAAACTCTCCTTATTCCAAATGCACACAGGCAGCTCAGACCAGCCCGTTCACAGCTGTTTGTGGCTGGTTAACCACTTGACTGTCCAGGATATAAAACCTTTTGCTCCTCAGCTCTGGGGAGACAGAAGTCTTGGGGGAGAGGGTTGGCTGTTCGGCTTCCTGCTTGTTAACAGAATTTTCCTTCTCTGAGGCACATGGTCTGTTCATGCCAATTTAGGGTAAATTACTTCCACAGGTGATCAGCTGTTCCTCATCTCCTCGGAGATTGAAGAAAGAAAGAAGAGCTTAACCATGAACATGTGGTGTCTAAAGGGACTAAAAATCACTTTGACAGGGAGTTGTCTGATCACTAGAATGGGTTACTAAATTAAATTGTGACACTAGAGAAATACTAACTGAACTGAACTGAACTTTATGAGCATAGTCATATATTCAGAAATTATCTTAATTCAAAACCATTAGCCAAAAGAAAGCAGTTTTAATAATATACTACTTAAAGGAGGTAGATGTTTCACTGACGGGCATTACATATATAAGTAGTGACACTGGGAGAGAGAAAAAAAGACCCAGAGTTTAAAAATTTTCGATGGTAAGAAACAGTCCTTGTATTTTAACATCTTGCTACTCAAAGTGTGGTCTGTAAACCGGCAGAATCAGCATTCACTGGGAATTTGTCAAAAATGCAGCATCTCAGGCCCCACCCATACGTGCTGAATCCGAATCTGCATTTTAACAAGATTCCTGAGAGATCTGTATGGCATTAAAGCTCGAGATGCATTGATTTAACAGATTCACAGGCCATCAGAGGGAAGAGGTCTTGGAAAAGGTCTAATCTCATTTCTCAAATTCAAAAACTCACTAAAGCTGCATGGCTAAGAGGCAATAAATGTCAGAAGACCAATTAATGTTAGAGATAAAATCTAGATCCTAGACCAATGCTCTGTCCGTTATCTGTGCTATCAACCAAGAATGTCCAGATACCCAATAAAATGAAAAAAAAAAAAAAAAGCTTAATTACTGTTTCCTAACTGCTCCCTCAATATTGTATTAGTATTCTAGTACTGGACTTGATATTCAAAAAAAAAAAAAGAAAAAGAAAAAGAAAAAAAAAGAAAAACTTTCTCATAAATGAATGTCCTGTCAAAGAATAAACCCGTTAACAGGACAGATTTACTGAACGTCAAGGTTATGTATTTAAAAGATCTTCTCTCTTCCAATCATTACTGATGCAATCAAAGGTACTATGAGAGATTGCTGGAAATGATTAAATGTGTTTGATTTTAGATTGATAACTCTGGTCAAAAGGGTGAGAGGATACCGGAGAAGGCAGAAGGCAGGAAACCCAGGGAAGGTGGGTGGGGAAAGCAGGAGTCGAGTGGTGGCCCTGCTGTGGCATGCCTGTCTGACATCACTGGCTTAACATTTGTATTTCAGTCCATCGCCTGACTAATAACACCATGTAGTGAAATAAAGCACCCATTCTGGAGGTAATTGTTATGTGGTGGAATATAAACAAGCCCCATTCTGCAGTATATTTACCACAGTGCATATTTACGAGTTGGGTTTAATTAAAAGTCAGGAACACTAGAGCTATTTTTTAACTAGATGCCTATTATCTAGTGTCAAATGCTTGGTTTTAATCACGCATTTTATATCATCGTGACCTAGATCACTGCCTGTGACATATGAGATAGTGTGTTGTCTTTCCTGAGAAGATGTAGCAGGGCTTGATGGATGTTTTCTCATTCCTAACCTCATTACTACCAGCTTCCCATCCATCTAATAAAATGCTATGATAGAGAGTGGGAAGGTGCTATAAATCATAATATTCCAGCCGCTTCCAGCAGATTCATTAGAAATGCTGACTATATATCTCACAAACAGAAAGTCAACACACAAAGTAGGTTGCTGCTTCTCCCCAGGATCAAGACACCCTGTTCCATGCCTCTCCTTCTCCCAGAGGAACAGAGGTTCCTTTTAAATAGCAAAACCCACCATTTAATGAATGACTACATAGCCCTTTGTCTTAATGTACTTTATCCAATACAGAGTTGATAGACACTAGTTTCAGGCTTGTTATACACAATCTGATCATTATTCCCCTGACTGGAAGGGCTGTCGGCTTTCAAATGTCAAGGAGATGGATTCAGTTGAAAGAGATTAAGTCTTGGAGTTTCCATCCTTATTGTTTTTGCCCTGACAAAGACAAGGCCCCCTGTGTCTCCTTATGGTCAAGATGGAAGCTGTTGAAGAGACAAGTGAAAGCTCTGACATTATCTTCATATAATCAAACATGAAACCTTGATGACAACCTTGGCTCTTCCTTCTTTCTCAGTCACTCATTTTGTCCATTTATTCAATAAACATGTCATGAGGACCTACCATGGGTTAGGCACTATGCCAGATGCTGGGTTGTATAAATCAGACATGGCCTTCCCTCAAGGAAGATCCCTCAAGGATCTTGTGCATTAAACTCAAAAACAGAATATAGTGAAAACACATAAAAGGAAGTCCTAATCCAGTGGGCAGGCTGGTGATGGTCAAGGAAGGCTTCCTGGAGAACATGAAACTTAAGCTCACCAGACAGAGGGAAGGGAAATTGTTCTAGAGAGAAAGAGCAGAGCATATGCACAGATTCAGAGATGTAAAGAAGCTATGATCCAAGTTTAGTATACCTGAGACCAAGAGGTGGAGGAAGCAGTAAGAAAGAAAGAAGTTGAGAAGCAATAGAGGCCAGACTATGAAAGATCCTGCGTGTTTTATAAATAAATTTTAGCTATTCCAAGAGCAATAGGTAACCATTAAACACTTTCAAGCAGAACAATGACATGGGGAGTATTGCATTTGAGAATGAACACTCTCACAAGGTGGAGAATAGAGGATTGATGGGCAGGTAGGGGACAAGGAGTAAGTCAGCGAAACTAGCAAGAAGGCCATGGAAGTAACAGCATGAGATCTGAGAATTGAGAAAGCTGGAAGTAGTTGAGAACTATTTATGAACTATTTATGTCATCTGTAGATGACAGGACTAGTGATTGATCAGATGGCTCTAGCCTAGCTGGTCACCAAATCTATTAGTTCTTCTTTCAAATTAAGCCTTATTCAGCTGTTCCCCTTTGTTTGCATAGCCACCATAGGCCCTTTCCAAGATGATAAGCCCTGTGCTGTACCGTAACTGACATCCAAATCTAGGCTGATCCCTCTGGTCTCTAATTCATGTTTTACAACCTAATAAATCCTCACAGGCCTCTTCTGTGTTCTGAAATCTCCACTGTCTATCATGCACCTGATCCCCACTGTCCACAGTGGTAGTCTTCAAACTTTAGTTAATATCCAAATCACTAGGATGTTGGGCCTGGGGGATCTTGTGGAAAATGCAGAAGCCCAGCTCCCATCAAGATAAGATTTTTGATTTAAGACATGGCATGGTCTCTAGAGAGAAGTGTTTTAAACAAACATTTAAGATATTAAGATAGGAAAAATACTTTGAGATAAAGTTCAGAGTTCTAGCCTGGAATTCATGGATCTCTATAATTTCTGCACCTCATACTGTCTTGATGTCCACTGTAACTTACCTCTTTCTCCAAATCACTTCCTATGTCCTCTGACTTGGTTTCTTATTGTAAAAATGACTACACAGTGATCATTTCCACATTCGTGCCTTCAATCATGTTGTTCTGCCTCTACCCTCAGCTTGTCTGAATTCAGTCCAGGTGTGAGGGCTGTAAAGGTCATGGGAGAGATGAAATGATTCTAAGTTACATTATAACCTTAACTATTCTATGACTCATCTTAAATCCCACTTGTTTATAAGCTCATCTCTCATCACTCCAGCCTTCATTGACTCTTCTGAACTTGATCAGTTCCTCTTTTTCTTTTTCTCACATTTAACTATATAAATTATTGTATGGTCTACTGAAAGCAGTATAGAATTGAGAAGAAGAGCATGGAAACTGGAGTCAAATACACCTGGATAAGGTTGTGACTAGCTGCATGATACTGGGCAGATTTCTAAACTTTAGCTTCCTTACCTGTAAAATGGAAACAATAAGAGTTTCTGCCTGTGGATCTCTTGCAAGGATTAAAAGAGATAATCTACTAACAGAAATTAGCACAGTGTTTATAACTCATTGAGGTATTTTATAACAGTTAATAAAAACAAGTATAATAGACTTTGCCTCTGGAAACTTGAAGACAGAGATGGAAACTTCTTTTACGTCACTGACCACTTACCCTGCTCTAGAACCTGAAACAGAATAGCATCATCTAGGGGATGCTTGTGGACTGATGCTCATGGTACACAAAAATAAAAATAAGTGAACATAGCAGAAATGAATCTTAATATACAAACTCAGGTATTTCAGAATCATCACATGCCCTATGGCATTTCATCAGGGAATCCTCACACTGTTCTACACAGGTCACTACTAAGACACCCAATGACAGCCTGTATGATTCCTGTGGTATGTCATAGCAAGCTTAACTGCTTCTCTGGCTTGCATGAGATGTAGGCAATTGGACTAGGTTTGGAACTCCTGGACTCAAGGTTCAGTTCCCAGTGCTTTACTTGGCCATGATTTCCGAGATTTTGTCATCTACCTAGGACTCTGCTTGGAGAAAGAATGAGCTCAGAAGGACCAAGTCATTCTCTCCCACTCATCTTAGTCAAAGATGAACATCCTGCCTTGGAAGATATTTATCTCTTACTCTCTGGGGCACCTACTAGTGACTTTCATGGGGTACCTACATAGCGGCTTTAATAAGTTTAGGATTCTGCTCTCAGTCCTACCAAAACAAAAATTCTCTGAAGCAGGAAATTATTAACGGTCTGAATCCTGTGTGAAATAAGGAAATAAGGAAAGAAAAATAAATGAAAGAATAGCAAGAACAAATTATTTTAATAAACAATCCTTCCAAACCTTCCAAACAAGAGGAATCAATTTGCCCAAACACAGAAGGCCCAAAGTACAAAAGTGATGCTGGAACGTTGACAGCATGTTACCTTCTTGAGTCAGACCAGATTTTTTTTTTTTCCACGATTTTGGCATTGGGGAAAAAAACATGGCCCTTGGTCAAGGTTAGGATTCACTCTGTCTCCTTTCCAAATTTTAGGAAACTTTAGATTGTTACAATAAGAGTGCCATCCATGCAGGCAAAGCACATCTTGCCTCTTGAAAGAACAAAGGCTCAGAGAAGCCATAAAAATTGCTCATAAGTCTTCTTAGACATCAAAGGACTCCTAGCAACAACAAGCAGATGACTTAGTGAAAGTAAATCGGGAACATATGGATTAAGATTCTCTTAAAATACACATGGGTTTAGAAACTAGGTGAGGAGGGAACTGCTTAGAGCCAAACTGCATTTTGGATTTTCTAAACACATGTGTGTGGCTATCACCACTAACACCCTGCTCCCCTACCCACACATACACACACATACAAACAGTCTCTCACTGCATGACCTAGAGACCTAGAAATGGTAAGAGTCCTAGAGACCACACACCATGGGAAATTCAGAGCTATTTAACCAAGGTTAGATTAATTCAACAGATGATTTTTTTCTAATGTTTTCAGAAAAGGGGGAAAAGGAAGGAAAAGTCAACTGGTGATTCAAGATAAAAACTAACAGACTTTTGATTTTGATTTCTGACTTTAAGAATAAACATGTCTACTTTGTTGGCATCAGTTTCTCTTCTATAAAATGTAGGAAATGGATTGATCTCAGAAATGCTCAAAAACGTCTTTATGCTTGGACCAGTTTTTTCATCTGCTACTCCCCCTTGTCCTTCCTTTTCTAATTTGGGCATATGCAAATTTTTACAGCAACAATAAAATAAGATCTGAAAGCTAAGCTTAAAAATATCCCAGCCCAAGCCTGAGCCCAGGAAAAACTCAAAGCAAATGAAAATGAGTCTCAAGTATCCACCAACTCACTTTTCCTGCCCTCTCTTCTCTCCCTGAAATGCCACCACAAAGCACCTCTGTCCTGATCCTCACCCCAATAGCCTAAAGCAATTCATCATAGAACTCATACTCAGGGCTGACCTAAAGGATATGTTTTCTTTGTAAATAGAAAGTAGTATGAGACTTTAAAAAAAGACTGATTAGAGGACATCTGGGTGGCTCAGCAGTTGAGCATCTGCCTTTGGCTTGGGGCATGATCCCAGTCTGGGGATCCAGTCCCGCATCGGGCTCCCTGTGAGGAGCTTGCTTCTCCCTCTGCCTATGTCTCTGCCTATCTATGTCTCTCATGAATAAATAAATTAAAAATCCAGAAACAAAACAAAACAAAAAACTGATTAACAACAATCAGAAAGCTCCAAGAGTTAAGTGTAAAATTATGAGACTAGAAATTGAAAGGAATGAGGTAAGACATTCTATTACAAATTTAAATCCTCATTAATAAAGTAAGAGAAAAGTTACTATTATTATCATCAGCATCAGGCAGATTAAATATCTGCTGAAGACTTTTTTCTATACCAGTTTTCTCATTCATTATGTTCCTGTTATCCTGAACTTGAAACAATTCACATTCTAGGAAAGTCTGTTTGTCTTCTGATAGAAGTAAAGATATTTATATACTAAAACTATTACTCAGCAGCTCTCTATCTCTGTGGTGACTGCTGTGGTATGGTCACAGTTAATTTAATAATCACTCAGTAAAGACTGTATGCATAGTAGATAATGATTGATACCTGCATTTTAAATAGAGGTCTAAGTCCTCTCCAGAGATATCTTCAGTCCTTACTGTAGAACTGAGTTTTGAGTTAATGACATAAGTGAACCCAAACACAGTACTGACATCAAAACCCTTAACTCTACCAAGATACATGATTCTTTCCTTACAACCTAAGAAAACTGCTCCTAACATGGATGGAAATATCATGATATAAATATCCTAATCTGCTTGAAATAATCTCCCATTTCAGGTAAAGTATATAGCACTTTATACTTCCTTATAATATTTAGGATTGTGAGATTTGAGAGGGGAGGAACTGTGACTATCTTCTTCTCAATTGTATTTTCAGAGCCTAAATAGTATAAGGCATAAATAATAAATATTTGCTGAATACACACATAAATGAGTTTTATTTCAAAGCTCTATTTACTTAATTTGATACTGAATAATTTTTGCTGATTCTCCAAACAATCTAGCCATCTCTGTCTTCCTAGATTAGAAATATCAAACTTGGTCCCTTGGAGTCTTCAAAGAACATTTTAATGCATTTATTTGCTGCCTTCCCTATCTGATTTGTGAGCACCATTAATTCCATTTCATGGATGACAAGCCTGAGGCAAAACCTTCTCTATCTGGCCCTAAAAAATAATGCAGTTCCTGAATAAGAGTGAAGGTGAGCACTCAGAAAATCCTGATTTTCAACTCCATTTGTAATTCCTGAAATGGAAGAGATCTTGAAATGCTTCTGTGGAAACAAAGACTCCATAGGTGTGCTTTGTAGATGTGCTCTCACAGATAGACAAGCAAAATTAAAATCTGACAATAAAAATGCATTTAATAAATCATTCAAAGTAAGAAATCAAGAAATCATGCTGCACACAAAGAAACTTACATTGAAGTGATCCAGGTGGAGTTTATTAAAGCCTGTTCTGTTGGTACTCCGATGCTGGTTATGTTGGGGGCATAGCACAGAACAATAAAATTAGCATCCTTATATGAAAAGTCCCATCCAGATAAAAATTCAAAATGTACAGGAAGAATAAATTTGACGTCCCCATTACTGTATCTCTTTACAAATCAATTATCTGAGGATAAAGATATGACAGAGCTCTTGTTGCTCTTTTTTTTTATGATAGTCACAAAGAGAGAGAGAGAGAGAGAGAGAGAGAGAGGCAGAGACACAGGCAGAGGGAGAAGCAGCCGCCACGCACTGGGAGCCCGACGTGGGATTAGATCCCGGGTCTCCAGGATCACTCCCCGGGCGAAACACAGGCGCCAAACCGCTCTGCCACCCAGGGATCCCCTTGTTGCTCATTTTTAAATAAGATCACAGAAGAGGGGAGGCGAGGCAAGACGGTGGAGGAGTAGGGTCCTCCACTCACCCTCCACTCATCTAACTTACCTGGATAGCTTTCAAACTATCCTGAACACCTGTGAATTCGACCTGAGATTTAAAGAGAGAACAGCCAGACAGCTACACAGAAAAGGGTTTTTGCTTCTAGCAAGGTAAGAAAGAGGTGGAAAAATAAAATAAAATAAGAAGAATCTAGTGGGGAAGGCCCCCGTGAGGAGCTGGGCTAAATGGAGCGAGAGCCTCCAGGGACAGAAGAGCCCAGCCCTGGAGAAGCAGGGACTTCAAAAATCCGCACCAATTCTTCCCGGAGGGAAAGGCGCTCAGCAGGGAAACCGGGCAGAACCGCAGGAGGGGCGGGAAGCCTGCGGTCTCCCAGAGTCACTAACAGAGGAAGTGCGCCCGGGGAAAGGCGCAGTAACGGGATGGAGCAGCCGGTGGGGCCTCGGGAGAAGCCAGTGGGTCAGGCGGGGCTTCGGGAGGAGGGGGCTGCGCGGCCTGGGAGTGCGATTCCAGCGGCGCAGGCCCGGATCCCAGGGCGCCAGGGACACAGCCCAGGACAGGCAGAGGGGGGAGGGCCCAGGACAGCGAGGACTCTCCTGCCGCCGGGCGCCCGGAGCTGTGCAGGTCAGTGTCCCCCGCCGCCCCCCAGAGCATCCAGGCCCGTGCAGACTAGGAGCTGCGGTAGTTACTGCGGGAGCTGACTCTAGAACTGGGGAGCTGGTCGCTGCCACTGTTGTTGTTCCTCCTGGTGTCACCCTGTGCTTAGGAAGGGCGGGCCACCAGGGAGCAGGCGCCTCACAGATAAACAGCTCCCACTGAGCCCCGCACCCTGCAGGGGGTGGGGCAGCTCCTCCCAGGTGCACACACTTGAAATCAGCACAGCCGGCCCCTCCCCCAGGAGACCAGCTGGAAGGACAAGGGAAGAACAAGTGCTTGACCAAGCAGCGCTGGAAAGCTCCAGGGGAAGTCGAGATATTTACAGTATATAGAACCAGAGGATACCCCTCCTTGTTTTTTTTTTTTTTTCTCTTTTTTTCTTCCTTTTACTGGTACAACTAGTTTTTAGCCACTCTGCCCTGAGCAAAATGACTAGAAAGAACTCACCACAAAAGAAAGAATCAGAAACAGTACTCTCTCCCACAGAGTTACAGAATTTGGATTACAATTTGATGTCAGAAAGCCAATTCAGGAGCACAATTATAAAGCTACTGGTGGCCCTGGAAAAAATCATAAAGGATTCAAGAGATTTCAGGGCTGCAGAATTCAGATCTAATCAGGCCAAAATTAAAAATCAATTAAATGAGATGCAATCCAAAACTGAAAGTGCTAACAATGAGGGTTAATGAAGTGGAGGAAAGAGTGAGAAACATAGAAGAGAAGTTGATGGCAAGGAAGGAATCTGAGGAAAAAAGAGAAAAACAAGTAAAAAACCATGAGGAAAGGTTAAGGGAAATAAATGATAGCCTCAGAAGGAAAAAATCTACGTATAATTGGGGTTCCATGGAGTGCCGAGAGGGCCAGAGGGCCAGAAAGCATACTTGAACAAATCATAGCTGAGAACTTCCCTAATTTGGGGAGGGAAACAGGCATTCAGATCCAGGAGAAAGAAAGGTCCCCCTCCCAAATCAATAAAAACCGTTCAACACCTCAACATTTAATAGTGAAACTTGCAAATTCCAAAGATAAAGAGAAAATCCTTAAAGCACTGAGAGACAAGAGATTCCTGACCTATCTGGGGAGAAATATTAGATTAACAGCAGGCCTCTCCACAGAGACCTGGCAGGCCAGAAAGGGCTGGCAGGATATAGTCAGGGTCCTAAATGAGAAGAACCTGCAGCCAAAAATACTTTATCCAGCAAGGCTCTCATTTAGAATAGAAGGAGAGATAAAGAGTTTCCAAGGTAGGCAGAAACTGAAAGAATATGTGACCACCAAACCAGCTCTGGAAGAAATATTAGGGGAACCCTGTGAAAGAAAGAGGAAGCCCAAAGAAATAATCCATGAAACAGGGACTGAATAGGTATTATGATGACACTGAATTCATATATTTCAGTTGTTACTCTGAATGTGAATGGGCTAAGTGATCCCATCAAAAGACTCAGGGTTTCACACTGGATAAAAAAGCAAGACCCATCTATTTGCTGTCTACAAGACACTCATTTTAGACCTAAGGACACTTACAGCCTGAAAATGAAGGGTTGGAGAACTATTTACCATTCAAATGGTCCTCAAAAGAAAGCTAGGGTAGCCATCCTCATATCAGACAAATTAAAGTTTATCCCAAAGACTGAGTAAGAGATGAAAAGGGACACTATATCATACTTAAGGGGTCTATCCAACAAGAAGACCTAATAATCATGAATATTTATGCCTCTAATGTGGGAGCTGCCAAGTATATCAATCAATTAATAACCAAAGTTAAGACATACTTAGGTAATAATACACTAATACTGGGAGACTTCAACACAGCACTTTCTGCAAATGACAAATTTTCTAAGCACAACATCGCCAAACAAACAAGAGCTTTAAATGATACACAGAACCAGATGGATTTCACAGATATATACAGAACTTTGCATCCGAATGTAACTGAATACACATTCTTCTCAAGTGTACATGGGATTTTCTCCAGAATAGACCACATACTGGGTCACAAATCAGGTCTCAACCAATACCAAATGATTGGGATTGGCCCCTGCATATTTTCAGACCACAGCTTTGAAACTAGAACTAAATCACAAGAAGAAATTTGGAAGAAACTCAAACACATGGAGGTTAAAGAGCATCCTGCTAATAGATGAATGGGTCAACCAATAAATTATAGAAGAATTAAAAAGGTTCATGGAAACTAGTGAAAATGAAGATACAACCATTCAAAATCTTTGGGATACAGCAAAAGCAGTCCTAAGAGGGAAATATATCAAAATACAAGCCTCCCTCAAAAAATTGGAAAAAACTCAAATACCTAAGCTAACCTCACACCTAGAGAAACTGGAGAAAGAACAGCAGATAAAACCTACACCATGCAGAAGAAGAGAGATAATAAAGATTCAAGCAGAACTCAAGGTAATAGAGACCAGAAAACTGTAGAACAGATAAACAAAACAAGGAGATGGTTCTATGAAAGAATTAGTAAGATAGATAAACCATTAGCCAGTCCTATTAAAAAGAAAAAAGACTAAAATTAATAAAATCATGAATGAAAGAGGAGAGATCACAACCAATACCAGGGAAATACAAATGATTTTAAAAACATATTATGAGCAGCTATACGCCAATAAATTAGGCAATCTAGAAGAAATGGACGCATTTATGTGAAACCAAAAACTATCAAAACTGGAACAGGAAGAAATAGAAAATCTGAACGGGCCAATAACCTGGGAGGAAATTGAAGCATTCATCAAAAACCTCCCAAGACACACAAGTCCAGGGCCAGATGGCTTCCCAGGGGATTTCTATCAAACGTTTATAGAAGAAACGATACCTATTCTACTAAAGCTGTTCTGAAAGATAGAAAGGGACAGAATACTTCCAAACTCGTTTTATGAGGCCAGCATTGCCTTATTTCCAAAGCAGACAAAGACCCCACTAAAAAGGAGAATTATAGACCAATATCCCTGATGCAAAAATTCTCAACAAGATACTAGCCAATAGGATCCAACAATACATTAAGAAGATTATTCATCATGACCAAGTGGGATCTATCCCCAGGATGCAAGGTTGTTTCAACACATGTAAAACAATCAATGGGACAGGTCATATCAACAAGAGAATAAGCAAGAACCATATGTTCCTCTCAATAGATGCAGAGAAAGCATTTGACAAAATACAGCATCCATTCCTGATCAAAACTCTTCAGAGTATAGAGATAGAGGGAACATTCCTCAACATCTTAAAAGCCATCTAGGAAAACCCCACTGCAAATATCATTCTCATTGGGGAAAAACTGAGAGTCTTTCCCCTAAGATCAGGAACACGACAGGGATGTTCACTCTCACCCCTACTATTCAACATAGTACTAGAAGTCCTAGCCTCAGCAATCAGACAAGAAAAAGAAATAAAAGGCATTCAAATTGGCAAAGAAGAAGTCAAACTCTACCTCTGCTCAGATGACATGATACTGTACATAGAAAACCCAAAAGACTCCACCCCAAGATTGCTAGAACTGATACAGCAATTTGGCAATGTGGCAGGATACAAAATCAATGCCCAGAAATTAGTGGCATTTCTATATACTAACAATGAGACTGAAGAAAGAGAAATTAAGGAGTCAACCCCATTTACAATTGCACCCAAAAGCATAAGATACTTAGGAATAAACATAACCAAAGAGATAAAGGATCTATACCCTAATAACTATAGAACACTTCTGAAAGAAATTGAGGAAGACAAAAAGAGATGGAAAAATATTCCATGCTCATGGACTGGAAGAATTAATATTGTGAAAACGTCTATGTTACCCAGGGCAGTGTACACATTCAATGCAATCCCTATCAAAATACCATGGACCTCCTTCAGAGAGTTGGAACAAATAATCTTAAGGTTTGTGTAGAATCAGAAAATACCCCAAATAGCCAGGGGAATATTAAAAAAGAAAACCAGAGCCGGGGCCATCACAATGCCAGATTTCAAGTTGTAGTACAAAGCTGTGATCATCAAGACAGTGTGGTACTAGCACAAAAACAGACACATAGATCAATGGAACAGATGGAGAACCCAGAAATGGGCCCTCAACTCTATGGTCAACTAATAATCAACAAACCAGGAAAAGCTCAGCGGTTTAGTGCCGCTTCAGGCCACCCAGAGTATGATCCTGGACACCCAGGATCGAGTCCCACATCAGGCTCCCTGCATAGAGCCTGCTTCTCCCTCTGCTTGTTGTCTCTGCCTCTTCTCTCTCTCTCTGTGTCTCTCATGAATAAATAAATAAAATCTTAAAAAAAAAGCTTTAAAAAAACCAGGAAAGACTATCCACTGGAATAAGGACCATCTCTTCAATAAATAGTGCTGGGAAAATTGGACAGCCATGTGCAGAAGAATGAAACTGGACCACTCTCTTATACCATACACAAAGAGAAACTCAAAATGGGTGAAAGATCTAAATGTGAGACAACAATCCATCAAATACTAGAGGAGAACACAGGCAACACCCTTTTTGAACTTGGCCACGGCAACTTCTTGTAAGATATATCTATGAAGACAAGAGAAAGAAAAGCAAAAATGAATTATTGGGACTTCATCAAGATAGAAAGTTTCTGCACATTAAAAGAACCAGTCAACAAAACTAAAAGACAACCTACAGAATGGGAGAAGATATTTGCAAATGACGTATCAGATAAAGGGCTAGTAGCCAAGATCTATAAAGAACATATTAAACTCAACAGCAAAGAAACAAACAATCCAATCATGAAATGGGCAAGAGACATGAACAGAAATTTCACAGAGGAAGGCATAGACATGGCCAACAAGCACATGAGAAAATGCTCCGCATCCCTTGCCATCAGGGAAATACACATCAAAACCACAGTGAGATACCACCTCACACCAGTGAGAATGGGGAAAATTAACAAGGCAGGAAACCACAAATGTTGGAGAGGATGCAGAGAAAGGGGAACCCTCTTGTGCTGTTGGTGGGAATGTGAACTAGTACAGCCACTCTTGAAAACTGTGTGGAGGTTCCTCAAAGAGTTAAAAATAAAGCCACTCTCTGACCCAGCAATTGCAGTGCTGGGGATTTACCCCAAAGATACAGATGCAGTGAAACACTGGGACACCTGCACCCCAATGTTTACAGCAGCAATGTCCACAATAGCCAAGCTGTGGAAGGAGCCTTGGTGTCCATCGAAAGATGAATGGATAAAGAAGATGTGGTCTATGTATACAATGGAATATTACTCAGCCATTAGAAACGATGAATACCCACCATTTGCTTCAACGTGGATGGAACTGGAGGGTATTATGCTGAGTGAGTTAATCAGAGAAGTACAAACATTATATGGTTTCACTCATACTGGGAATATAAAAAATAGTGGGAATATAAAAAAATTATAGGGGAACGGAGAAAAAATGAGTTGGAAAAGTCAGAGAGGGTGACAGATCATGAGAGACTCCTAACTCTGGGAAATGAACAAAGGTTAGTGGAAGGGAAGATGGGCAGGGGATGGGGTGACTGGGGTCCAGGCACTGAGGGGAACACTTGACGGGATGAGCACTAGGTGTTATACTATATGTTGGCAAATTGAACTCCAATAAAAAAAAATCCAAAACAAATTAAAAAGATCATAGAAGAAAACACAAAATATATTTTTTTATTTTGTAAAAATGCTGCATACAAACACTAGTACAGCCACTCTTGAAAACTGTGTGGAGGTTCCTCAAAGAGTTAAAAATAAAGCCACTAGTAAAATAATATTTTAAGTGTTTAGAACCATTTTTGCCATAGTATAAATCCTAAAAATGATGTGATATCCTCACTGAGGGTGCAAACAGAATGTCATGGACAAAGCACACAGGAGCTCAGGCTCTTACTAAAAAGGTGGCTGACATATGTTCAAATATGTGCTGTATAGATGATCCCTAATGCTGAAACAATCCTAGCGTATTTCAAAACAGAGTTGGACAAGCCACACAAATTAGTATATGCTTGTTATATTTCCAGGCTTGGAAATCATTTGTAATTAATAGTGACAGAGAGCAGCACAGTTTACCTTTCATTCTAAATGTTATTGCTATTCTGAATCAGAATAAGAATACTAATTGTGTGAATATTTCAAGTGAAAATAATATGGTTGTTTGCTTGTTGGTTTATAAAATAAGCAGCATTAACTAAATATGTTTCAAGCATGATAAGATTTTACTACCTGATAGGTTTAATAAGTGAAACAAGTTCAGTTTGGTATGGTAGGGTTACAGTGCCACAATGCATCCACCACTATAGATATACTGTCAGCAATGACACAAACTAAATCTTTAAACTTAATACACTAAGCAAAATAAACATGAGTTTGATTTGTGATAACTTGTGAATTTCCAACTAGGTAGGCATCAAAGTACCTAAAATGTATTAAATTACAATTTTAAACATCTTTTGATGTTATCAAGAGAATTGGAAAGGTATTTCCCTTTAAAGAGTGAGTATTTAGGCACATCAGTAAGAACTTCCTCTTAATCAAATGCTTACCAATGATGACACATAAGCAGTTTTTATACATTGGCATTGATTTAACTTTGGTGCTAAATTTTCCACCATAACGTTACTCTTTTAAGGTTCTGGTTCAGTTCAATTGAAAATAGTATTGAAATTGCAAAGCAAGCCATTTAAACACTATTACTACTTTTAAGTATTTAATTGTATGACTCCAATGCTGTAGAACCAAACAAAATACAGAAATAAATTGCATGATGAGGCTGATAAAAGACTTTGATTGCTATTCAAACCCTCAATTTTCAAATTTAGGTGTTAGTCCAAATAGCCAAGATGTTCTTATTGATTTCTTTTTTAGCAAGTTAGTGTTATAGATTGTAAGCATAAAGTAATGTTATACATATAAGAAAAGACTTTTAATATTTTTTTTGGAATTTGCAATTCCATGTAAGGATTCAGTCTTTAAACAATTTATACTGCTAACAATGATTGAAAACCACTGACCTGATCCAAGTTATTCCTTTAACAAATGGCTTAAGGCTGGAAAGACTAAGATACTGCTAAAGTTTGGTCTACCTTTCTGGGCTTCTCAGGGTCTTCAATATGCAAAAGTAATTGTGAGTTTCTACAAACAAAACTATTTATTCTGTGATCTTAGCTTGGGATCCCCCCAGAAGCAGATCCCAGAATAGGATTCAAGTGCTAGTGGCAATTTTGGGGAGGTGCAGAAAACGCAGGTAGGGAATTTAAAAATGAAAAAAGGAAGAGAAGTCAGCCAATCAAAACTGTGTTATCAAGATGGCTTCACTGAGGGCAAGGTCTCATAATTTCACCATAGAACCTATGCTATCCACACCTGAGTGGCAGGAAAGCTGCTGTGAGTCACGGGAAGAGGTTCACTCCAGAACTTCTAATGCAGGTAGGAAGTCAGGGCCACTTCCTTAGAGGTGAAAGGACTAGGAATGTGTGCAGAGCCCAAGGAGCCACTACAAGTGTACAGTGTTTCCCAAACTAATTTGATCATAGAACTCCTTTTCTATGGAGCACTAAACAATTTCCATTAGAACTTGATTGTTTTTGGAAACACTAAAATCATGAATACTAAACAGTAAACAATGCTTTCACATACATTACCTAATTTGAGTCTCAAAATCCTATTTATTATTATCTCCATTAACAAATGAGAAAAACTGAATTCTGGATAGGCTAATGGTTACTGGTAGACCCAGAAAGCAAATCAGGTTTCTGGTCTTAAAATCATATTCTTAAGTACCTCAAACTGCTTCTTTCAGAAAATACATTTTCAACTAATACATAAAACTTTAATATCAGAGTCATTTTTGCCCCTTTGATCCATGAAAACCTTTATAAAGACCTTTTATTCTATTAAAATGATCCACCACCACACCACATATACAGCTCTAAAAACTAGTAGATTTGACATTTTTTAAGATAACTTTGAATTTCATGGTTACTATAGAGATAGTGAATCTTGCTGTCACTTTAATGTACTGCTCTGTCTATAGTATTACTGATAGGTACCTGAGATAGCCTTATAAATTTTAAGCTTTTATGTGCCTTCTATATTTCATAGTATAGGATCACAATTTATAATGATATGATGTATTGTTATAGAAATTGTCAGCCAGCAAAGTCTAAATATATTTTAAAGATTTGCAGTTACTAACTGTATTGCAGGAAAAACAAAAGTCTTCAAAAGTATATAGATATATAATCTGGGTGTGGTTTTTGAGCTAATATTTATTGATTATTTACTATGTGCCCAGTACTGATCAAAATACTTTATAGAGATTAATTCATGAGTCCTCAGAACAGCCCTCTGGGGTAAGTAATCTTATTTTCCACCCTTTTTGGCAAAAGAGGAAACTGAGACAGAAAGAAGTTACACAACTTGCCCAATTTATACAGTTTATAAATGGTAATGCCAAAATTTGTTCCCATGAAATCTGATTTCATAGGCTGCATGCATAGACATTTTGCCACTCATAGACACTATGCCTTACTAGACTTACCACTCCATGGTAAGTCCTAAATATTGGCCCTTTAAAAATTATTGAGGTTTGGGGGCACCTAGGTGGCTCAGTAAGTTGAGTGTCTAACTCTTGATTTTGGCTCAGGTCATGATCTCAGGATTGTGAGATCAAGTCCTGCATAAGGTTCCACACTGGGCAGGGGCCTGCTTAAGATTCTTTCTCTCCCTCTTCCTTTGTGCCTCTCCCACACAGCTCACATGTGCATACATACATGCTCTCTCTCTGTTAAAAAAAATTATTGAGGTTTTAATTCTTATTTAATCAAGGTAAAAAAAAGTACTTTTGAAAATTCTAAATAATAATTGTCAGAAAAAAGATCATTTAAACTAGTCCCTACATTTTGCATAATTACTTCAATAGACCTGACCCAAGCTATCTTAGGTAGAATTTAAATTCCTGAATTCTCCCTGACATTTTATTCTTGAGGACTTTTTAAATTTTTCATTTACTGAAATAAAATTTTCATATGCATAATTAGAGGTTGCAAATGGGAAATGAGGGAGACAAAAGGAGAAAGCATATAAATTCCTAGGCCAAACCAGAAAATGTTAGTAAGTTAGAAAGTTACTTTTGTTGCTATTCTAAGCAATGCACATTACTCTAAAAGAGGTATATCTTGTTTTCTTTAATCAAGTTCTCCTGTTTAAGGAGACTTAAAAACTTCTCAAGTTTAATAAGTTCTCCTGAAAGAGTTATATGTCCATTCAAGGTATGTGAAGCCACATATTAACTGACATCACTTTTTTTGTTTGTTTGTTTTCCCATTGACCCAATCTGCTTTATGTCCTTTTTAAGTGGTTGATGAAGTAGCCAATAAACCTTAAACCTGGAAGTACAGTAGTAAGCCTTTGTAAATCAAGGCATACTTTTGAAATAATGATAACATCTTTAGTGGAGCAAAGCAAGAAATAAACAGAAACCTCTTTTCTTGATGAGAATCTATGACTTTCTAACACTGCATGTGAGGGAAAGGAGGCTGCTAATAGAGATGTTTGGGGGAAATGAAGTCTTTCAAAAATATGGAAGGAAACACTGAATGATAGACTCCAGATACAATTGTATGAAAGGTCCATGACTCTAAAGCCTCTCAATTAAAATTACATTAATATCAACATAGATATGCACAACTGTAGTAGAAAAGTCAGTCTTAAAAGGATAAACATTAATGTCAGGTGGCAAGGTGAGCGCCTATCCAGTGACATCACACTAATAAATAACTTCAACATTAGCATAGTGATCACACTGGTATCCCACCTACATACCCAGCTACATCCCATCGTACAGTAGCCCATAGATCTAATGGATTACTCACCACAATCATCATAAACCAGTGAGAGACAGCTTGGGATATTACCTACTTTTGACAAATAGGGATGAAAGAAGTACTTCAGTATTTACTTATTTGATTGATACTCACTCTACATCACTTTAATTAAAAAAAAAGACACTCAAATTATCAACAGTCACCTAAATATATAGATAACACAGTGATTACAAACATGAACAAACTTAATTGTGTGAATATGTGGCTTAATGTGAGATTTCAAGTTCCTAAAGTACTCTGTATACGTGCATTTAAATATTTGTCTTCTTATCATGTGGTCATAGGTGGGTATTCTTTTAGTTCTGAGAGTAGTTCAAATTCTTCAACTGATATCAAGAGGAACAGTGATTCTCTGGAAGAAGTTTTTAAACCCTTACCAACTGCCCATTCAAAGTAAAGCAACTTGTACCGACAAATATTAATGCAAGTGCTTGTAGCCACATGGGTGTGTTTGAGAAGCCATATATTGGCTGACACTATATCCCCTTTTTTTAAAGATTTATTTATTTATTTTAGAGAGAGGGAGGGGCCTAGGGAGAGGGAGAAAGAGAATCTCAAGCAGACTCCCTGCTGAGCCCCATGTAGGGCTCCATCTCATGACCCTGAGATCATGACCTGAGCTGAAATCCAGAGTCAGATGGTTAACTGACTGAGCCACCCCAGGTGCTCCATGACACTATATTCTTTAAATCACTACAGTGTTTTAAATTCCAACTACCTTAAAATCAAATTGACCAAATGCTGAGGCAGACAAGTATCTGAAAGGTAAGACATATATTATGACTCATTTGGTTGAGGCCTTCATGTCTGACTTTAGTCATAGAAGTAAAATTAGACAGCCACTCTCATTTTATGATACTGGTAGACAGGTCTTAAAATATATATGAATAAATAAATCACAACTCCTGAACTCAAGGAACTTCCACTCCATCTGCAGGAATGAAATCAACTTACAGTGAATCATTTGGAGTTGATTCAGTGCCAAACAGAGGAAGCAGAATTTGACCTGGACCTTGAAGCATGAGTATAGAGAAATAACTCAAGTGATAGTTATTCAAAGTAAGGGAACAGAATAAACTGGGAAGAATGGGCATGCAGGGCAGGATAGAGAGAGGAGGAAGAATCCTGTGTTATGGGAAAGAGTTTATATTGGAGAATCCCAAAAATATGTTTCAATATGTAGAGCAGATGCAATCTAAAACCATGGAGGTCAAAGTGTCTAATATTCCAAAAATTAGGAAAAACTGTTGTATTTTAAGTCACCAACACCAGAATGGGCTTAAAGGTTTATTTTTAATGTTTTAATATTATGGTTTAAGAAATATCTTATTCCTTCCTTTTTCTTTTACTCCTTCCTTTTTTCTAAAAAAAAAATATATATACCCTAGTTCTTTTATTAAGAATTGTGAGTAGATAATTTTAACAGCCTTTTTGAGGATTTTTAATATTTGGGCTTTTTTAAAATTTGTTGTTTTGGTTATGGTACTTTGTTCTTGTCTTCTCTTTCTAGAAGGCCCATGTAAAAATTTCTGTATTTTCTCTTATTCCTGAATGGTAATTTTATCAGATGTATTCTAAACCATGGGAACCTCTAGTTTCCAGCCTGGCATATAAGAAGTTGTAACTTGTCCTTCCCGTTTACATAACCAAAAACAAAGCTGAAAAGAAAGAAAATCAACAACTCTTCCTAGATCCACAAGAGAACTGAGGTCACTGAGAGCAAATGATTGCCCCCAAAATTTAAAAGACAAATACATAAATGCAGAGAATCACAACTTACCAGTCAGAAACCTCTGCAGGAATGAGTACTAGGGTAACATAGCCTGTATAACATAAACAGTAATTAATGAATTGCTAGAGGTTCAAGGCAGATAAATTTAAGAGTTAAAAACTCAGGGAGGCCCCGTCTTAAAGGGGGCATCCACACTTCCATGAATTTATCTCCAGAAGCCCTACCCCATTGAAAAAGAAGTCCCTAGGGAAATCCCAAAACAACATAGGAGACAAAAACAAGGGCATCAGAGTGAATTGTAGCTTCTGATACCTGTAGCTACAGTAAACACAGTCTAACCACTAGGCACTTAAATATAAAACCTCCGAAAAGGCCTAATTACCTCAGTTGCTTTAACCCACTACTACATGACCTGTTTGCAACCTGTTTGTTATTTATCCTTTCATTCTAAATAGTTTCTTTTTGTAGGTAATCTGTTTTTTCTCTGTAGTAGCTATTAAAATTATTTCTTCATTTTTGATGTGCTGCAGTTTTTCTATGATATTGCCAGGTAGAATTTGTGTTTCTTGAAGTGATGTCATCTTTCCTAAGTTCTGAGAAATTCTAACCCAATACTCTTTGAATATTAGAATCTCAGATTATGAAACTGTTTATCTGTTATTCTATCCATAATATTTGTAAATCTCTCTTTTATTTATGTTTTCCAACTTTCTTATCTGAAATGTAATTTATTAATTTCTTTAAATTGATCTCCCAGTCTATTTTCTCTTAAATTATGTCTAAACTTCTGCTTAATCTGTCCATTTAGTTTTAATTTTTTTCAATTTATATATATTTTTTCTTAAGTAGGCTCCATACCCAGCATGGAGACTGGGGACTTGAACCCATGACCCTGAGATCAAAACCTGGGCTTAGATCAAGAGTCGATGCTTAACAGACTGAGCCACCCAGGTACTCCTTAATTCATTTCAATTTCGATGACTATATTTCATATTCCTAAAAGTTACACTTTTGATCTTTTGCAAATATACTACTTTATACTACTAAACAAGATACTTTCATGTAGTATCTTGTTAACAATTCAAAGATCCTAGACAAAGGCAAGTTTTTTTATTGTTTCTCTATGTCATTGAGGAGAATCTTAAAACTTCAGTAGTTAGCTATTACCTAGTAAAATATATATCTCATCTTCCTACAGTCTAGGACTATTGTGGCATTGGTTTATAGATTTACTACCTTTTTTCTGGCACCTGGTTACTTTCCTTTCTTGCTGACTAGTTCACTGTGAATTTTTAAATATTTTTTTTTTATTTATTGTGTTTAAGAGTTTGCAGTGGCAATGTTGTTATATTGGATTAGACCACATCTTTCCAAAACTGAAGTCCTAAAGTATTTTTTAATTCAAATCTCCAAATGGACTTTAATTTTCTACCATAAGCAAAGGAGGATAAACTTCAAAAAACATAGGGAAGATAGATCTATGGCTCCATTTTCTATCAGTTTATATAATACAGATAAATAAACAGGAAACACACATACTCCCCACTGCCTCCCTCATAGAATGTATCTGAATTGAGGATGGCAGTGAGGGCAGAACAGGATTAGTCAGAATTGTCAATTTAAAAAGGGAAACTGTTTGATTCTATATTAACAATCCAAAACCCAAAGATTAAGATCAAACTCACTCTGTCATTTATATATATACAAACAAGTGGGTAGACGGACCAACAGGTCTGGCACTAGACAACCTGCCAAAAGTGGAAATGGATCCTTGGGCTAGAGGCTTGCACAGGGGCAAAGGCTGGCATGGGTAAGCAGTTACTAGAAAACTAACAATAGCCACCAGTGGTGACAGAAGTAAATCAGGTAAGAATCCATTAGAAACGAAAAGCCCTGAATACCAGGAAATATTAATATGTCTCCTAATCTCTAAAATGGAAATAACAGTCACACCTGCCTTCTTAACACTAGTCAGGGATGATATGAGAAATATTAGTAACCAGTAGAGCACAGCCACCAACCAATCAGAACCAGAGGCAAAAATATCGGTCTAGCCACACCACTACCTATAGGTGAGGCAGTAGTATATGTTAAATAAGATAGTACGATCAAAGCATTGCTCATTGTACCTGACACAGACTGAGTACTCAATAAGTATAAACCATTATTATTAGCCAATTTTGAAAACAGAGATTAAATTTGGAGTCACATCTGGAAGTGCAGTTAGATGAGATCAAATAAAAGCCAGCTGGAAACAAACAAGGAAAAAGGAAGTCCTGAATGAGGTTTTCCAAACACATGACTAATGTTCTCAGCTAATTTTCATTAACTGGTAGGTACACGCAACAAGGGAGTTATATTGGTCAAGAGAACTAAAATTAGGTCAATGATGCCCAGAAAGTATACCTGACTTGCCCTGTGTCACACAGTAATTCTGAGACACAGCCAGAAAAACTTGGGTTTCCTAATTCTTGTTCTACTATATTAAAATATCCCCAACACATAATGATAATTTATATATGCATGGATTTTTATTTGAAAGTTTCCAAAACATTTTGACATGCATTATTTCATTTTCAGTGATAATCAGTAAATAAACAAATAGATGCACTAGCCTTCACTAAGGAAAAAAAAAATAGAGCAATACAATTGGATTTCAAATCCACTTTAGGTGATCCAAATTTAAAGAATGTGTTGTTCTAAATGCCATAGTTCAAGAACTGGGTAAGTTCAATATATATTAATGCAAATATGTTAGATGCAGTGAAGATAGTTGCCATGGCAATCTCCATATGAGATGGATGGATAGATTAAATTTTTGTTTTGAGCATCTGAAAACAAAAATATAACACAAAGTAAAAATTGCTTGAAATCATATCTCACAAAAAATCTTTTCTTAGTAATACTCAAGACACAACAAAAAGAGCCTTATATAGCTATGGATTTGTCAATTAAAACTTTGACTTTGTCTTCATTTTATGAAATGGAAAAGTAAATCGGAAAATATGGTGGTTAAACTGGAATCCTGGCTCCATCCCCTTCTAGCTGTGAGTTGTCAGGCAAGTTGCTTGGCCTCACTATGCATCTCTTACATTTATAAGATGGATATACAATAGAATCTACTTCATAAGGTTGCTGTGTGAACTGAATGAGTTGGCGAATGTTAAGTTCCTACAAAGTTGCTTAATGCAGAGTATATTCTCAATAAATGCTGGTTTTATTATTGTACTCCTCATTATCATTTCTCCACATGACTTTATTCTAAAGATTTATTTATTTATTTTACAAGGGGGAGAAGCAGAGGGTGGGAATCTTCACGTGTACTTCCCACTGAGCACAGAACCTGAGGCAGGGCTCTATCTCATGACCTGAGATTATGAACTGAGCCAAAAACAAGAATCGGACACTTAACTGACTGAGCCACCCATGCCCCCCTCCACATGACTTTTCAAAATATTATCAAAAATGTTTTTTTGTTTTAATGTTGGGGCCATATCAAGGGCATTTTAAATTAGGTTCTATAGTTAGGAATGTGCTCATCAGCAAGTAACAAAACAAAACATGACCTATGGTGACTTTAGAAAATAGAGGTTCTTTTTGTCAAATAAGAAGAAACCCAAAGTTAGGTGGCTGCTGGCACTGATTCATTGGTTCACTGACATCGGGGATGTATCTGCGCATCTCTTGATCTGTACTTGGTACTTCTTCAGCTCCAGACATTCAAGACAGGAAGAGGTCAAAAGGAGAAGAGTGACTCCAGCAACATCTTCCCCTTTTATTTGGGAAACAAAAACATTCCTAGAAATGCCGAACAGTCCTCCCTTTATGTCTCACTGGCCAGAACACTGCCACTTTCCCCATCCCGGCTAGGCCCTCACTGCAGCCCCTCCTCACCCTCCCCCATCCGCCCAGCTACCAGAAAGGCTGAGGAAGCTGTTATTTAGCCAGGCATTCTGCCATGCTGTTCAAAATTGGAATTCTGTTGGCAAGAAAGAGGAGGAATAGATAGTGTTTTCCACAGGTGCATGGGGGATCTTGCTGCATCTGATAAAAAGAATTCATTAGGTAATGATCTCTGAACACTTTGGGAATAAAATGAGCTATGCAATGTCTAGGTAGTTTTAGCTACCAGTTAAGGCACATATTTTGCCTTCTCTTCCTTTCTGGATTTATTCCCTCTGTTGGGACTTTCATTCTGCCTATAATCAAAATTTAGGAATTACTGTATGTGGGTTAATGTGGCCACATTGCCATGGAAAGCAACCACCTCTAGGTTGCTGTGGTACCTCTACAGGTGTATGTAAAGATATAAGGAACAAAAATCTAAAATACTCACAGACTACCATTGCTTTGCTCCAGAATCTACACCTACTCTGTGTCTGCAATGTACATCATCAAAAGAGCACAGGTGCTCAACCTGATTGAATTGAGCTCTCTTCCCTCCAGACTACCACAATTCTCATTCAGGGGAGTTGTACAGTGGATGTGATGAAAGAGACCTCTCCCTAATTATGGAGATTTGTCGTTGGTGTTGGAGGTTATTTTTTATTATTATTATTTACATTACTCTGTCTGGTGGTAATATTTCTGTCTGCCAGTGACAATTACATTGCTCTTGACTGGTGCAGATCAACAGTTTGTGATAGCTCTGAAAGGCCAGCATGCAGCACATGTCACTGGCAGACATATTGATGTTGGTGATGAGGAGTACATGTGATGTAACACGATTAGATGGCACTAAGATAAAGGACCATCTTGAAGTCCATGAATAACCAAGAAGCAGTGAGGTGACAACTATCAATTATTTATTGCCCTTGTCCAGTATATTATTAACAGCTCCAGGAAAGCACACAGTCTTCCTTTCCTGCTCTCTCCCTAATGTTAATGCTTGGCTCCTCAGCTTATAGGAAGTTACATCCTAAGGGAGACATTTTGCTCTCAGCTACCATTAGACAATCCAAAGGAAAAAAAGTGAAATGACCTCAAGGCAGACTACATTCAGCTTTTTCTGGCTACCAGAAAAGATGCATTGCTCTCCATTCTCCACTAGTGATTCCTCTTATCACCTTCACATGCAGAGCCTCCTCTTTACTCTTCTTCCCTCAAGTCCAGGGGACTGCTGATTTAACAATAGTTCACACTTTGAGGAGAGATAGTGATGTTCTATGATTAAATCTCATGCATATACCTGCAAGTTCAGCCCTTGTTTCCTAGGGAGATGGTTATAGGTTTTTATACTCATTTCACTGCTGAGTCAGGAAAAGCCTACTTTATATTTTAGTTTATATGAAGCACAGAAAAGTTATAAATAGGTACTAGTTAGGCTGCTTTCAATTTTAAGTAATAACCAATCTGTTTAAAAATGACTTTAAGCAATAAGTAAATTATCTTGCCTATGCAAGACCCTAAGTAATGTCAAGCATGCAGTCTTTTCACCTGTCCATACTACTAGCTACAGCATTGGTTCCCCTATCAGTTGCATAGCGTTCTAAGCTCAAACAAGGCTCTGTTCTTTCTCATTCTATCCAGTAAGCAAAAGAGAATCTACAGCCTCTCCTTGACCAAGCAGAAAAAGGACCTGCCTCCAGTCTGACTGAGATCACCGGGGTCATGTGCTCATCACAAATAGTCCCCAGGGGAATATCATACACTAATTGGGTTAAGCTTGGTCTCCACGACCAATCCATAGCAAAGAGTGTAAAGACTGGTTTAAACCCATCTGGAGCTGAAGATGACATCAGTGACCCCTGAATGACAGGAGCTATTAAGGAGTGGACACTTTAACAAAATCTGAGTTACGTGAAAGAAGAAGGAATTAATCAACTAACAGCACACAGTAGGTGATATAAATGTTTATGAAAACTTCAGAGTTCTTTGCAATTGAATGGACATATAAAAAGATAATTTCATTAATTAACATATCTATTATATTTATATTTATAAATATATTTATATTATATTTATATTTATTAACATAAACATATTGTTGATTCTAAGAAGTTATTCGTTGTAGAGATTTTATTAAAGACAAAGTTACTATCTATAACCATATAATTATTGCATCTATTTATTATTTGTCTAAGTTTAATGATAAAGCTGCTATTCCACTGGTACTATGTGAATCTTTTATATAAATACAGAGTTGTAAAAACCTTGTCAAAAGTCATTTGAATTCTGCCCTTGGGTAAAGCTTCATCTTCACTCTTGTTTGGGTATTTGTTCATACATTTACTTATTTGTTCACTCACCAAATTTATAAGATGACTAGAACATACATGACACTGTACTAGTGCCCCTTTTTTTAATAGAATTCAATGAAGAACTATTTATTTTTTGTTAATCAGCACCAACTATGTGCTAGATGCTAAGGACACCATTGTAGCCTTCAAGAACCTTACAGTCCTGGGAAGAAGACCTACAAATAAGAGAATAGAGCTCTGGAAAAAAAACAAAGATTTACATCAGTCTGGGGTTGGGAAGGATGTACTCAGAATCTTCCTGGATGACATACTTCAACTGAGTCTCAAAGAGCTAGCCAAGTATAAAAGCAGGAAGAATGGAGCACAGAAAGCAGAAATTACCAACACTTCATATTATTAAAATGAGACAGAAGCAGAAATTGAGTCCACACTGGGAGAGAAGATCTGAAGCCTCCAATGGTGTGCTAAAGAGCTTTGACTCTCTCACGCAACGGCAGGAAGCCATTGAAGTACAGAGAAGCAGCCTGCCTGGCCTGTTGGCGCTTCTGGCATGCCTATACTGGCAGTTGTGTGGATGATGGAGTATAAGGGAGAATTTTGTGAAGAATTTTAAAGGACACTCACTGTGAAGAAATTAACACGTAATACTCATTGAATAGCCACAAAATATGAGACACTACACTACCTTCACATAATAATCTTTTTTAACCCTTATAATATTTCTGTAATAGTTTTTAGTAGGTTTTTAACAGGACAAAGTGAGGTTTTAAGGAGAAAACAGAAGGAGCACAGCTTTCTCAGGATTGCAGAGCTAGTAAATGTGATCACCAAATTGAATATTCAGTAGCAGTTATAAAAGCTGGATCCAATTTGGAAGCACAAATGCAAAATCAGGATTTCAAATATGGTGTCTGGGATTCTTAGTTCATTTTAATATTCTTCTATGCAACATATACTTTTAAACATAACATTAATAATAATTATGACAGTGGTCACAAAGTATTTTCATATTTGCATCTTCATTATAACTCACCTAATTCATTGATACTCTAGTCTGCTTCATTTATAGAAAGAATAATATGATAATAATAACAACAACAACAACAACAACAACAACACAGAGCACATGTCATCAGCCAAAATGTATGCTAGGATCCTTATGTACACTTATCTGTTGATACCTACATCAATCATATCATATAGGTATTATTCTTATTCCTCTGTTTATAGATAAACATACTCAAGTCAGAGAGGTTCAGTAACTAGTTTGCTAAAAATCACACAGGCATCCATTGCATAGGTGAAGTAAAACCTTGTCAATTTGACTTCAAAACTCAAACCATTAACAATTTCACTTTGTAGCTTCCTGATTCCAGGCATTTTTTGAGAATCTGCTCTGGGTCCAACCTCCAGTTGCTTGTAGTTATAAAGGATGTATAATTTCTAACTGCTCTTGCCTGCAAGATATGATTACCACATGGAAATAATTTTTTAAATGACACTCACTAAACAGAGTATAATACAGTACAGAACAATGTAGTGTATTGCTTTAGCTTTAGGAGTTCAAAGAAGGATGAGATCAAAGTGGTCTGAAGTAGTTAGGGCAGGTTTTAGGTATGCAAGTCTTGAACTGACTCTGAAGAATGGTTAGGGTTTCTCTAGATAAGTAAAGTCAAGGGTAGGGGGAGACATTATGTGATGAAAAGAAAGCATTAAGGGAGACAAAGATTTGCACTGTGAGGATAATTTTCCTAAAAAACTGGTAGTAAACTTTCAGGAGAAAATATAGAAGTAAATCTCGGTGACCAGTTTGGCAATGCCATTTCTGATACAACATCAAAAGTATGATCTGAAAAAAAAGAAAACAATAAGTTGAACTTCTAAAAATTAAAAACTCCTGCTCTGTGAAAGAAACTGTTAACAGAGTGAAAGACAAGCCACAGACTGGAAGAAAATATTTCAAAACACATATCTGATAAAGGACTTGTCCAAAATATACAAGAACTGTTAAAATTCAACAGTAGAAAAACAACAACCCAATTAAAAGATCAGAAAAAGATCTGAACAGACACCTGACCAAAGAAGATCTATAGATGGCAAATAAGCATATGGAAAGAAGTTCAACATCATATTCATTCTTGAATTGCAAATTAAACTCATTAGAGTGGCTAAAATCCAGAACACTGACAACACCAAATGCTGGTAAGGATATCAAACAACACAGTTTCTCATTCATTGACAGTGAGAATGCAAATAGTTCAAGCCACCCTACGACAGTTTGGCAGTTCCCTACAATCCTCAACACAGGCTTACCAAAGTTCCAGAAATCACACTCCTAAGGTGTTTACTCACATGAATCAAAACCTTATCTCCACACAAAAACCTGCATTTAGTGTTTATAGCAGCTTCATTCATAATTGCCAAAACTTTCAAACAACTAGATGTCCTTTAATAGGTGAATAAAAAAACAAACTGTGGTATATCCATACAATGGAATATATTCAATGCTAAAAGCAAATGAACTATCAAGCTGTGGGGGAAAAAAGGAGGAAACTTAAATACATATTACTAAGTAAAATTATTTATTTTTTAATTATAAATATAATTATAATTATTATTTTGAATAATTCCAACTATATGACATTCCAGAAAAGCCAAAATTATGAAGACAGTAAAATGATTAGTAGTTGCCAAAAGGTTCAGAGGGAAGAGAAACAAATGGATTAGTGGAGTACAGGGCAATTTTAGGACAGAGGAAGTATTCAGTATAATACTGTATTGGTGGATATATGACCTCATACATGTGCCAAAGTCTGTAAAAAGTACAACACTAAGAGTGAGCTCTAATGTAAATTATAGGCTTCAATTAATAATATATCAATATTCATTGTTCAATTATAGCAAAAACACTACCCTAATGCAACATGTTGGTAAAAGAAGGAACTGTGGGGGATGGGAAGAAGTAGGAAGGGTATATGGCAACCCTCTATGCTTTATGAGCAATTTTTCTGTAAGCCTATAACTGTTCCAAAAATGAAGTTTTCTTTAAAAACTGATAGAAAAATTCTATGCTCAATTTTGCCAAATCTGTTTTTAAGTCACCATGTCCATTTCCAGAGAGCACCCACAATATGGGATGAACTGGGAGATCTACATATATTCAACATTTACAACATCAGTTCCATGCATATGTTCCACCCTGCCTGTAATTCCTCCAGATGCCAATCATACTCTTTGTTCCTCTTCTTTTTTAGACTCATTTTGTCTTAACCCTTACTTAACTCTTAATCTTACTTCTGGCTTTTATATTTCTATAGAGTTGCATATGCATTCAGCTATGTTCACAATTAAACTCAACAAATATATGTATATGTAGTATTCAATATATTCAACATGAACAAACAAGACTAAAGTCCATGCAAACTAAATCATAACAATAATAGCAAACACTATGCACATGGTACTCTTACAAACACTCTACATAGGATAACAAATTTAATCCTAACAACATCAAATCAGTGAAAATTTTAAATTGGTAACAATTAAGTTTTCAAGAGCAATAAAATAGTCATAGGTTGAAGGTCACACTTACACTATATGTTTTCTGCTTTTCCGATTTATGTTGACTCTTGATTTTTAAATAGTACCTCAGTCTAATGTTGACATTAACCCAGCATAGAGTATTAACCTATACATACATAGTGTCAAGCAAATTGGAGGCACCCAAGACTCAAAGCTTGATAGAAATTAGGCTGAATCAAAGATATTTGAAGTGACATCCAATGGTAATTTTCATCAACATACGAAGAATATGCATTACAAAACCAGAATTTTTTTCTCTGCATAGTCTATCATCAGATACATTTGTAATGATGGTAGTAAACAATAAAGGGCTGAAATGTTCATGGCCAGGTAACATTATGTTATTATTACATTACCTGGCTCTCTATCTACATATGTACATATTATTCATACTATTCTATATACTATATCCTATATTACATACTGTATATATTAAGTTATCATAGTTGGTGTATGTACATGCAAAATTATTTCCCTTTCATGTGAAATGTATCCAATTGGAATTGAGAACATAGAAAGCAATAAAAATCTAATTATTCAAACATCTGTATGTACATATATGTCTCATCTTCTCTATCAGGTCTCTGATCTTATGAAACAGAATATAGTGAGATTACTTGGCAATATCTACCAGCTTCAACTACACCATGCATGAGTTTGTGAGCACTGGGAAACTCTTCAAAATGAGATGTCAGGGAAAAGGATTGATTCTCTCATGAATTGACTTTCTGTGCTGGTCAATAAAATTTAAAGTATGCACACGTACACACATTCATATACACACAGGAAAAGTATTAGTAACTTAATCTTACTCTTCAAATTACCCACAGCCTGTCTTGGTAGAATCTTTTTACATATCCTTCATTCATAGGGAAAGGACCATTGTTTCAGGTATTGGCTGGGAATACAGCCTTTTTCATCCTAGTTTTTAATTCCCTAAAAGATACTTTAATTTTGACCTCTGGAACTCAGTTATTAAAACGTACTCCATTGCTTTACAGTTTAGAGATAGAAAAAAAGATCAGTTATCCAATTCACGGTTGGCAAACATCTTTTGTAAAAGTCCAGAAAGTAAATATTTTAGGCTTTGTGGGCCTTACAGTCTCTGTAGCAATTACTCAACTCTGCCAGTGTGGCGCAAAAGAGCCATAGACAATATATAAATGAATGGGCATGATTGTGTTTCCATAAAATTTTATTTACAAAAACAGGTGGCAGGCTGAATTCGTCCCATAGGCCATAGTTTGCCCACACCTGATCTGATCTAATATTCATTTTCTGAAAGATGAAAGGACTCCATGGATCTCTGTGTTAGTAATTACGGTTGTTACTTCTTTCTGTATGATTCCAGAGAATCATTCCTCTCTATATCTGTTCCCTGAGTAGTCCTCTCCCACAATGACTTTGCTGAGCCATCTGACTTGTTTAGCCAATGAGATCAGCAAACTTGATATAAGCAAAAGCTCACAACAAAGCTCTGTGCACTGGGACTCACCTTTTCCTGCTTGGTCTTCTAGAAATGCATGGAAAAGATGTGGCAAACCTTGAGAATAAGAAAGCACACAGAGAGCCCCCTGAGCTGTTCCGGCCATGGCCCAAATATAGGATTGAGCCTAGCCTAACATCTGATGTTGCAGAGCCAAACCACCTCAGCTGAGTCCAACCCTAGTTGCCAAGCCACAGAATCATAAACAAAGAAGTGGTTGTTTTAAACCATTATTTTAGGCTGGACTGGTGGATGATATAATAATTTAGAAGTATAAAACCCCTAACAATCATTCACAAATATATTTTCTCTGTCAGTATAACCAAAGCAAGAAAGGAATGATCTATATATTTAACTTGTGAATATGTGGCTTTCTTAAAAGGTCCTTTCAGAGGATTTAAATTTCTCAATTGTCCTGTCAATTGGACCATTCTGATAATTCTCTGAATATTCAGAATCACTATAAAAATAGCTCGGTTTTCAAGTAATTCATAATAAACCTTCACTTCCCTTGATTAAAAAGGCTTAATGATGATAATTCATAGAGAAACGAATAGAAATAGCTAGTTTTGTAAAGACACTACCCTGATGGTTGTTCCTACAAACTACTTTTCTTTGGATTACAAATACCAAATCCAAGTAGAGTTTTATTTAAGAAGATAATTGTCATGCTAGATTAATGCATGAATCATTAGATTAATATGTATCTTGTCCCAAGTTTATGAAAGTCCTAGATTCTAGCTTTTTTGATGTCATTCTCAAGACTGTGTTATGTTCTTAAGAAGTTAGTATTGCCAATATGTTTTTCTTAAGAGACAACAAAAATCCAACTTCATGACTATTGACTACATAATTTTATAAACTTTCTTAATAATAAGTCTGGAAATATATACAGCCAAGAAAACCATGGATCACATGTTCTTCACATGTGAGGTTTCATTGGAAGAGATTCAAAGGGCAAATTAAAATTTACTCAGCATGTAAATATAAGCAAAGGCTCTTAAATGGAAAACTGATTTTCTGACAAACTGACAAGGGTCTACAGTAAGATTACAAGGTCTACTAGTTAGAATTAGTGAATTGTGACATTAATGGATTGTAGGTTTTCAAGTAGGGAAGCCTCTGCATTTGGGTTGAATATTCTGATATCACATTTTCATAGATGTATTGGTAAGCTATAGACTATACTGCAACATGTGTGTGGAAAACAGAATGTCACTGTAGGTCTGTAGAATATTTGGCTCATGCATAATCCTATAACATATGATAGTTATTCTCTATCAATTAAAAAAATAAACCCTGAAGTATTCTGGAGAAAACTGGGGAAAGATTCAGGACTCTCCAAAATAATGAAAAGTTCAAAGATGTATTTTAAAAAGTTTCAAAAATGATTTTAGGAGGTTACTTGACAGATAAGGGATTATAGGTGATAATGGGAGCCTCAGGAGGCTGCAAAACTGTACCTGAAGACCAAAATTAGTGTTATTTCTGGAATGGAGAACATGGGACCCATTATGGGAAAAGGAACTCTCCATTCAAATTGCCAGAACAGGACTAGGAGGACAGGGCCCAGATTCCCCAGGCCTCTTGCCACACTAACCTGGATTCTTCAACCTTTGGCAACCCTGTATTAGAGAGGTAATTAGGTATAATGAAACAAAGAAGCAAAACATGCTCTTTCAACCACTAAGACATATACTCCATGTCTTACTTTGGCTAATCATGCTGAGTTTGACGAAAGAAAACCTATATGGATAACATCCTAAAGGTTTGCTATGAACATTATATTGATTCATTTATATGAAGAATCCTAGCAGAATATCTGAGATTTAGGAGGTGCACAACAAATGCTCATTTGTCTTCCTTCTTGTCCTGCCTCTGGCATAAAAGCAGTCACTCTATGACTCTGGCTAAGTCAGTCTCCTTGTGAGAGGAGACTTCTTTTCCTATAAAATGGATGGAATCAGTCTATTTTTAAGGTTCTTTCCATCAATAAATCTATGATTTGTAAAAGGATATCACAGGTGTTCATAATAATCTTTTGGTTTATATAAATATGTATGTGAAATATAAATATACTTATTATTATGACTCCAATATAATGTGTCCACTACTCTAAGATTTTAGCAATTGTTAATTGCACAGAAACTTGCAAGCCACTCTCGGAGTTGATGAGGTCCAGTGAACACATTCTCACAGAACTCAAATGTACTATTTTGAGTATTTTATAGTATAGGCCTTCTTCCCCCAAACCCCTCCTCAAAGTTGCTTTGCCAGTTAATTCTCTCTGGGAGAGGAAGATTAAGTGTTATCAGCCTCCTGCCCATTTCAGCTGGGGGCAGTTGAGCTGAGCACTTGCCCCAGGTTCCTGAAGCAGGTAATGTCAGAGACAGATTAAGCACACAGGTGTCCTCCTGTCCCCAAGCCTGTGTTTACTCCACATCTCTCAACCAAAGCCAGGATTGTTCCTGGTGACAGATTATGTTCAGCAGTGCTTTCATTTTTTATTATTTAAAGATTTCAGGGATGTGAGGAATGATTAAATATGAGTTCTAAGAGATATAAAAGGATATGGAAAAGACTCAAGGGACTTCAGTGAAAAATATATGCTGCCATTATTCAAGTTTCTATTCTTATCGTAGAGAAACATGCATAGCTAAGTTTGGGAGTAATACTGTGTAACTGAAATACTACTATTAAATAACAAAAGAAGTGTATCAATTGGGGACCACTGCTACAGGATGACATGTACTTCCTACTCTTTGTGAATACACATGCCCTCATGATGGGGCAATTCACTTACCAGTTATTAGAACTATGATATAATTCTTATCTGCTTTCCTAATTACTTCATGGATTTCAGACTGTGTAAAAATAACCAGTTAGCATCTGTTAGGGGATTGATTTTGGCCGATCTCACATCCATTTGTAGTCACATTTATAGCCTAGAGATTTCCTCCAAGGTTTGTGCTCACACAGAAGTGCAGCGAGCCTGAGGTACTGGAGATTCAAAATGTAAATCCCTCCCAGAAAGTCTTGTGGGTTTTTTTCCCCATCATTTGTTTTTTCACTCTGGCCATTGGAATTTACTCATGCTGGAAACATTAGCCTACACACGAGGGCATGAAGCACTTGATTTGATCCTGAAGCTTGTGAAAACAGGACACTAGACAAATTAGGTTTCATATTTTCTGGAAAAGTTTCTGATCAATGGCAACTTGAGAAGCTTGCCATTCAAAGTGTGATCCAAGAACCAGTGGCACCAATATTACCTGGCATCTTTCAGAAAAACAGAATTTCATACCCTACCAAGAACCTACTGAATCAGCATTTGCATTTGAACAAGAACCCTAGGAATTTATATGCTTGTTGAAGATTGAGAAGCACTGTTTTAAAGAATTTCTGGGTCAAGACAATGCTGCCTTTCAGAAGGCTACATCTCAAACACATTTGGGTAGGGGAGAGAAGTAGGTGTATAGGAGAATCACAGGTCAAAGTCCTAGAAAGGAATAGATTTTGCTTTATTAAAGAGCAATAATAACTCAACTATAAAATAAAGTGATGTTTTAGAATCCCGAGTCTCACATGTTGCCATTCTAAGGGGCTTTAGGGAATAGATATGGTTTTTCTCTTTCCAGTATTCCTTTCCCTTCCAACTTTCTTTTGATAACATAACTCCTCTTTCCTCTTTTCTTTCACTTATTTCATGTGGTAGAAAAGAAGGTGACCTCATCACAAGATAAAAAGAGATTACAGTGACAACATTGTGTCAGCTTCTGAATCCAGCCATATCTGAGGACTATTTTGTGCTTTATGTTTGTGTATGACAAGAGATGTCCCTTTTTTCTTAATTTAAATGGTTTCTGTAAATGACAAATGAAAAAACTCTGACAAATATACTAACTTATCAGTTTTATCTTCTGATTCCTCTTATTCACTGATACCTGTGAGTGCTCAGGCACCTGAAAAAAACTTCCAACATGAACATAAGATCAAAAAGGAAGAAGAAGGGGAAGAAGAAGAAGACGAAGAAGAAAATAAAGAAAAAAGATACACTTCTAAAATTTTTCAAATATTCAGAGTAATAAAAGGAAATTTTACGTCTATAAGACAATAATCACCACATGCTATGGAAAACAAAAGCAGGGCAGCCCGGGTGGCTCAGTGGTTTAGCACCGCCTTCAGCCCAGGGTGTGATCCTGGAGACCCGGGATTGAGTCCTGTGTCAGGCTCCCTGCACAGGGCCTGCTTCTCCCTCTGCCTGTGTCTCTGCCTCTCTCTCTCTCTCTCTCTCTCTCTCTCTCTGTGTGGCTCATGAATAAATAAATAAAATCTTAAAAAAAAAAGAAAAGAAAAACAAAAGCGGAAACACTGAGAGAATAAAAAGAGTAATTAAAATACACTAACCAAAATAAACATGTTAGCATTATAATTGTTGGAAGACAAAGTTGAGAAGAATTTCTCAGCAAAATAAAACGATAAAGCAATTGTGCTGGAGATAGAAAAATAACAGAAATTGTAGATTTCATTCAAGAGTTTTACCTTCTCATTAAGAAGAGTTCCAAAAGAGATAAAAGGGAAAGGAAAAGGCTGGTATCTATCAAATAATATAAGAAAATTTCTAAGAACTGAGAGATATGCATTTCAAATCACACAAGTCCACTGAAAGCACAGAACAATGAAAGGAAAAGTTATCAAAGTACATCATCATGAAAGGATATACCATAGAATATAAGAAAGTTATAATATGAAATCCAGAAAATAAGGATTGAAACACAGGGGGGTAAAAAAAAGTCCCAGAATGATGTCTCTCTTTCTGACAGAAGGAGAAAAATGAAAGACTAGGGTAAATTGGAGAGATGTCAAAGGAGGGTGTTGGGAAGGAAGAATTTCCTTTACCCTTCATGATTCTTCTAGCTGGGCTAAGAATCAAATTGAAAAGAGACAGATTAACAGAACAAAATCAAATTTAATAGCCTACTTAAGGGAATCCACACAGATGTGGAAATTCCAAAGACAGTGAGGCAGCATAATGCTTATATGAATTAAGGAGAAGGATAGAAGTATGAGCATCTAAGAGGATAAAGACCATTAGCAGGAAGGTGAAAGGAGA